>NC_034592.1:43760923-43772904 GCF_900095145.1 Mus pahari | reverse complement strand
CGCATACCTTTAATCCTAGCACTTGGGAAGCAGAGGCAGGTGGATTTCTGAGTTCGAGGCCAGCCTGGTCTACAAAGTGAGTTCCAGGAAATTTTCATCCTTTTTGTTTTGGGGCAACTCATTTGTTGCACACAGAGGTAACCTAATGACACTCCTATTCATGATAGGTTATTATCATGAGACCACCGACTCTCTTATTCTGTGTGTGAATGTGTGTGTATACTTTGATTGATTGATTGATTTTGATAAGGTCTCCCTATGTAGACCCAGATGGCTTGGAACTCACTATGTAGGTAGACAGACCTCAAATTCATAGAGATCTGCCTGATTCTATTTCCTGAGTGCTGGGATTAAAGGTAAATACTACCATGCCCAGCTATTTATTACTTTTCCTTCATATCTTCATTACATCTCCTTGCCTCCCCAGAAGCTATCTTTGTGTGTAATAGCGCACACGTAGCCTATTGTTTATATCTGGTCTGGAAAAGCATGTGCTATTTTATGGAATTGATTTTAAGCTGCCAACTGTAGTGTTCTGTGTCTCTTATCTCATAGTGCATATTATTCACTGGGTAAGGTTTTTTGAAAACTCTCATGTTGCTCTAAGATATAGACAAATAATTATAGACAAATCCATTTGAGCACCATAATAATTCATGTTCTCACTCTGACTTAACAGGACGCTGAGGTAGTTCCCATAATACCACAGTGAACGACCTTGTGGGTAGCACTGGGGGCATGAGAGATGGGACCAGGAATGGATGGTTACAATAGGGAAGGGAAGCTAGCACCGAGACAGTCTGAAGAGGATCGATCCATCTAATTTGCATGGTCCCTAGCAAGATGAAAACACAAAAAAATCTGTTTAAATATTAAGACCTACAATGGGGCTACAGAAGACAATGATATAAGTTCAACCTCATATGCTACACATTCACAGCCCCCCCACCTTGAATCTATCAAAATTAGGAAAATGGTTGAAATTGGAAAGCACTGAAGTTTGGGAATGGATGATTAATGTGTGGGTTGATTTTGTCAGCTGGACACAAACCAGAGTGGTCTGGAAGGACGAAGCCTCAACTGAGGCGGTATCTTCATTATGGAACCCACATGGTCTAGCATTTTCTTGATAGTTGGTTGATGAAGGAGAACCCAGCTCACCGTGAGTGATGCCATCCTTGGGCAGTATAAGAAAAGTAGATAAACATGTGCCGACCAGTAAGCAGCCCTCCTCTATAGCCTTTGTTTCAGTTCCTGTCTCTAGGTTTTTGTCTGGACTTCTACTCTGACTTCGTTTTGTGATGGGCTATACACTATTAGCTGAAATAAACCCCTTCCTCCCCAAGCTGCTTTTGGGCAAGGTGTTTATTACAGTGCAAGGCAGAACAACCAACTTAATGAGATATGTTACAAATGTGGACAGAGTAGATTTCTCAGGGTTATAATTCTACACTGTGTATTCAGATTACTCCTGGCATGGCAGTATATGTCCTTAATCCCAGCACCCAGGAGGCAGAGGCAAGCAGATCCCTGCAAATTCAAGGCCAGAAGGGAGACACAGGGAGATTCTGTCTTTAAAACAAAGGCTCAAGTTTCCCCTCAGCAAATTTACTTGCAGGAATGTGTTATAATCATACAAAATGGTGCTCATCCAAAATGTTGCCTGCAGCCTTGTTCTTACCATCTTGGCATCAGGAGTCGTCTGCCAAGGACCAGGCTGAAGGAATGACCAGCCTGTACGAAAAGCACTTTTCACCATCTTCACACATCTTCTTGTTGCAGCTGCATTCTTCGCCCCCATGCCTTGATTCTGATTTTTTCTTTTTTTTTAGGAAACTTGACCTTAGGATACTATTTAGCAAAGAGTAATGGAAAGATTACCATTACACATGACTTGGGAATAAGAGAGCCTTGGGTAAGGCAGGGAATGTTTTATTTCCTCTATGAGATGGTGGTGGTCACGTGGCACTGAGACTCTCAGACTCTTAGAATAAGTGCTCACCAATAAACAAACAAACAAACAAATAAATAAATAAACAAAGGATGGTGTGTTCACTGGCACACCACTATTCCATACCCTCTGTAGTGCTTGGGAAATAATTCAACTTTAGAATCAGTAACAAAGGAACAATGGAGAAGAGAGAGGGGAATAGGTGAGGGAGAGAGAAAAGTGAACTAGCGACAGCATGACAAGGGCTATGCTGTGTGTTCAGCCTGGGGACCAAGATGATAATTGTGTGCACCGAGTAGGAGAGACTGACATGAGGAGGAAGAGCAGGATCCAGATTCCTTTTAAGGCAGAAGCTCGGAGTTGTTGACCAGTCAGACTTGCCTGAGAACTGGAAAACGCCCGCCGACTGTGCGATGACTGCCTTCCAGGAACCCTCTCCACATCCTCTGCGTCCGCACGTGAGAATTATACCTGGGTTCTTCATTTCCGTGCCCCGATTTTCATCCTTAGGAAAGGAGGCCTTAGGGTACTACTTGTGATTCTAAAATGGAATAAGTAATGATTTAATTCCCAGCCAGTAAAGGGCAATCCAAATGAAAGGCTCCTCCATCTCCCCAGGGCTAGTTTTTAACCTGGGACAGAAATAAGCCGCATGTATTAAATCAATACAATCACTCACAGCTTAAAAAAAAAGGCATTGCTTTGCTGGTGTATTATACCAACTACTTCTATTTCTTAATTCCTTCCTTCCTTCCTTCCTTCCTTCCTTCCTTCCTTCCTTCCTTCCTTCCTTCCTCCCTCCCTCCCTCCCTTCTTTCTCTCAGATGGTATAAGCCTAACTGCATCCCAGTGGCAAGCCAACTCCATCCTTGGCCTTCGTACTTTGAGCAAGCACCCAGAGATGTTTCTGCTGCAACAAAAGCCCAGGTCCGTTCCACTGACGGTGGTCAGGATTGTCAAAGGCATTCTGTAACATTTCACAATTTCCTGCCTTTCCCTGTGCTTTCTCTTCCTGTCTTTCAGTCTCAGTGGGGGGGACAGTCTCTGTGGATCAGAGAGCAGACCAGACTAAAGAAAGTATGAATGTGTACCCACCCTCAGGCACAGTCCAGCAGTCCTGTGATATTTGCATGCTTGATCACACGGATAGCCAAATCGCTGCCTACTGCAGCCTTTCTTCTGGCTCTCCTGGGATCCCACTGCCCTCATCCCCTCGGGGGCACATTCTCAATTTCCTACCCATTAGCTCCTGAATCACCACTTTCCTCTTAAGACACTCCTAGGGTCACACACCCTTTCTAGTAATCCCTTCTTTTTTCCTTTTGCTCTGAGTTTGAGGCAATTCCCCTGCTTCGTCCATGGGCTGGGATTACAGGTCTGAGTCATAGTCCCCACCTTTTTATTCTTCATAAAATGAAACAAAAACAATGAGGCTTCAATCATGACAATTTCACATGAGCACAATGCTCTCGTTCTCTCTCTCTCTCTCTCTCTCTCTCTCTCTCTCTCTCTCTCTCTCTCCACTCTTCCCCTTGCAGCTTCACCTGCCTTAATATCTCTCCATTTACTTTCCGGATCACAACATGCCACATCACCACACTACACCTCTATCTGCTCTCGTGCGCACACGCGCATACACACACACACACACACACACACACACACACACACACACACACAGAGTCAATCTGGATTGCACATATAAAGAATATGTGATATTTGCAAAGTGCTCCCTCTCTCTCCTCTCTTAGATTTCTGGTTTACAAGATAATAAGTAAATGCTAATAAGTGGGTGGCTTAAAATGAGTTGGTGCAAGGCAAGGAAGCAATGGTTTTCCTCACTGGCTTGGAAAAGCTCTGGCAGGCCAAGTCCTTTCAACTGTGATATTTTAAACCACATTTCTGCCCCATTTTGCTCACTGCAAAAAATAAACTTGTTCAAAGTAAAATGGTCTGACCTTGCTCTCTCTCGGGTTACTTGGGATCAGAGTTTAGATTTTCCAGTTCACTAATACCTTGGTATTTTTTTTTTTTAATATTTGTGAGTCTATGATTTATTTAACTTCAAGTTCTGCTGTTTACCCCCACACCCCCATACTCAAACTTCCTTGAACACCTTATCAATGTATAAACCCTACATTATTTCAGTGGCTGTTTATAATCTTTCTCTATCTGCACTCAACTATTCTTAATGGATAACATCCTGAGTTATGGAGCCGTATTTCAGGTGGATAGCTTGGGCAGTTGGTTAAGCTCTCAGACACTGGTCGAAATAGTGGCCAGGTCCCAATCTTCCTACTGCGTGCCTCAGCTTCATCATTTGTTAAGTTGCAGTAATTTACTTCACTAGGATGAAGTCCACAGGCAGCTAACTCACCAAGCCCCTATAACTGCTAGCATACACCGCCAGTGTGACTTGTATTTTATTCTATTTTATTTTTCCTGGAATCTTTCCTAGCTAGTCACAGGTCCCTTCAAAAATGTCGGAATTTTCCTTCCAAAAGTAAAGAGGCCAATGATGTCCAAATCCACAGTCTTCTATGAATTACAAGCATGTCTTTGCCTTGAACAATATTTCCATGACCTCTTTTCTTCCTGTTATTTTATCCTTATATACCCTGGTTTGGATTTTGGCTGTGTCCCTTTCCATGGAAACGAGGTGAAGGTTCAGACTCATCATACGAGCTGGAAGAGATGCTGAGAGTGTCATTTCATGCACGAAGCAGGAACCATCTACAGAACTCAGGTCACTTGGCGAGTAAGTAATACCTGCCAGTTCTGTGGGGGTCAGTATGACAGTTCAGTTTTCTCCTAGTAACTTAAGTTGTGTCAAAGTTTCTAATTCCTCATTCTGATTTCTATTTCCAATCCCTAGAAACATTTCCATTTTTCTGACTGTTTAAAATAATTGGCCAAGCTGGGCATGGTGACGCATGCCTTTAATCCCAGCACTTGGGAGGCAGAGGCAGGTGGATTTCTGAGTTCGAGGCCAGCCTGGTCTACAGAGTGAGTTCCAGGACAGCCAGGGCTACACAGAGAAACCCTGTCTCGAAAAAAAAATTGATAAAATCAAAATGTTATATATATATATATATACACACACACACATATATATCCATTACATATTATATCCACATTTATATTTTTTATACATATAAATGAGATCAAAGTATTTGAAAATAGGCTGGTGATCATATAATTGTATATAATCTACATACACTTGTACTCTTTGCCAAGAAAAAAACCAAACAAACACAAACAAACTCCCACCCCAAAACCCTCATACAGTTTAAGGAAAGTTAGAATTGTAAGAATTTAAAAATGTTAATATTTTGCCAATATTTAACGATCGTTGAATTAAAAACCCTATGCCATGTTCAATGATACATGTAAAAACTTTTTCTGCCCTAAGATTCTGTGATCAGTGGAACTATCTTTAAATACAATGTATGTAAGTGAGATTAAAAACTTAAGGAGAACAATGAAAGAATTCTGTTTCTTTTTCTGATTTTTAAGTATATAAAAACAGAATTGACACAAGAATTGCTCGTGTGGAAATATATCCTAGTATAGTATAAGAGAACAGCAGCTCTTGAGCTAGCATTGGTGGTTCAGTGGTAGAATTCTCGCCTGCCACGCGGGAGGCCCGGGTTCGATTCCCGGCCAATGCACTTCTGTTTTTTGTTTCAAATCTTGGTTATTCTAAAATATTAGCATTAATGAAGAAAGAAACTACGAATTTTCTTTCCTAGCATTTCGTTTCACTGGTTTTCCCAGCAATCACTAGAGTCAGTTTTCCATACTTTGCAGATTTTTCACGGCCTTTTTTGTTTTCGTTTTTCGATGTTGTAATGGTGGGCAAAATGTACAACTGAAAATCTTTTTTTGAGAAAGAATGAAAAACAAACATCAAGCTGCTTGGAGATGCCGGGGATTGAACCCGGGACCTCACACATGCGAAGCGCGCGCTCTACCACTGAGCTACATCCCCCAGCCAGAAGTTGCTCCCTTCATATGCCTACTTATACAATGAACTGAACGCTCCTCTAAACCAAGGAGTCAGTCTGACTTTAGCAAATTCCACAATGCAGTTCTTTTTTGGTATTCCTTTCTCAGGCTCTGCTCCTACTGCATCTGAACCGACTCCGTGCAGGAAGCCGGCAGCTAAACTCAGCGGCCAGCCGAGTCGCAAGGAGACGGTCAACGCCAGGTTCCAGTCGGAGCCGGGAGCCTTGAACCGCCAGAGGGGCGGGACCGAGCCCCGCCCAGCTCCTTGATCCTACTGCGCAGGCGCCGAAGATTCCTGGCGTGTAGCATAGGTTCTGAGCTTTTCTTTCAGCTAGGTTACAGTCTGGGTCCTCTACAAGTCCGCTAGTCCGCTGGGCCAGAAGAAAGGAACTGCGGAAACCATTCAGGTGACTCAAGAGACTTGTTGCTGCATATGCTTGTCTCTGCATTTAAAACTTTTGTGGATTTATTTGGGTATCCTGCACTTTTGGAAACCCCCTATGTCTCAGGAAAGCTGTGTGAAATCTACGGTTTACCTAGTGACTTTAACATTTATGCTCTGCTGTTTGGAGGACCAAATTCCCGTAGATTCTTTTAGATGGAGGTTACAGTCAACCCTTGCAGCAGAAAGTGATTTTGCTATTTGCTCCTCCTTTGCATGATTCTCAACCTGAAACAAAATGATGCTGTCCCCTTCTTGGTGGCTTAGACTTGTATAAATGTTAAGATAGGGTGGAGAAACTGCTATAGACGGCTTTTCATTCCTTTTCTATTTACACCTTGGGTCAGTCGGACTGACTGATATGTACATATAACTAATTGATAGATATACCTCTAACTTTTTTGATGTCCTTGATCTTTCCTGACCGAACCGCACCTCAGCCCTAAAGTTCCAGTTGGTTGGATGCAAGCTAGATGATTCGATGGGCTATGAATGAAAAGACGTGTGTATCTCTTCCAGGTGTATTTAAAACTGATTTGTTTCCAGGTGAGGCTCAGTGGTAGCAGGGCAGGTATATGGTGTAGTCAGAGCTGCATCAGGTCATTTCCATTTAACCTGTTAGACTGAGGCCAAAAAGCTGCAGGAGCGTGAAGGCCTGAAATTTCCTCGCCCTTCGCTTGTGCCCAGTTCAGCCCTCCAAAAGGCAGAGCAGAAAGCAGAAAAACGTCAAAAGTCACTGGGTAAACCACCAGCTTCATAATCACCTCCTGTGTTAAGAATAAGCAAATGACCACGGATGCTTAAAGCCATTTAAACAAATGATAACTCCGATTTTGTTAACTAGAACAAAGCCACACTTGAATCTAATTCAGCTATAATAAGGAATGTTTCAAAAGAAGTGAGGGAAACCAGTGGACCATTATCAAGGAGGCTTGCTCTATGCCCAAGAATATCCCTGCGTTCCTTTCCAAGACACTAGAACACACATTTCTTTCTTTCTTCTTTTTTCTTTTATTATTCTCTCATATATTACATCCAGACCACAGCTTCCCCCTCCCCTCTCCCCCATCCACTCCCTTATTCCCCTACCTCCCCTACCCCTGTCAGTCTCTCCTCAGAAAAGAACAGGCTTCCCAGGGACATCGACCAAACATGGTATAACAAGCTACAATAAGACCAACCGCAAACCATCACATCAAGACAGGAGCAGGCAACCCATAGGGAGAAAAGGGTCCTAACAAGCGGTTCGTTCCCACTGTCAGGATTCCCACAAGAACACCAAAGGAGCACACATTTCTTAAACTGATTCTGAATCAGAAATTGGAGTCAGA
This sequence comes from Mus pahari, assembly GCF_900095145.1. Lineage (NCBI taxonomy): Eukaryota > Metazoa > Chordata > Mammalia > Rodentia > Muridae > Mus > Mus pahari. The sequence goes on along the minus strand of NC_034592.1, from coordinate 43,765,172 downwards.
ATCAGGTCTGCACCCCAAGGATTTCAGTAGGGAAACTGGAGAGGATGCATGTTTTTCTAGCAACTTGCTCTGGAATTCTCCTTAGGATTCCTTTCCTCAACCTTCTGCCGAATTAGCCTTCTCCCTTTTTTCTCAATCAATTCTGGTTTGTTGGTTTGTTTGTTTGTTTTGGCTTCTAAGGCTTGATAATTAGCCTAGGCTGGTCTTGAACTTGGGACAATTCTTTGTCTACCCCTGAGTGTGTGGGTAATAGTATAAGCACATGATGAAAGCCAGGCTCTCAGTAATTCTGAAGACTTCAGAGTTAAGACCAAGGAAACCTCATCTTAAATGCTCCTCCAAGTCCACAGATCCAAAGCCCCTGGGGATTCACCTGATAAAGCAAATGAGCCCTGGCTCTAAAACCAGCAGAGGCTGTGAAGGGGTATCACGGGTCTGGCTTGGCCCAAGTGGATAGCTTGAACTTACTGGGCCATTTTACTACTGTGGTTGATGGAGAGATGAAAAAGAAGGCATGTTTCAGAAAACTCCTTGCATCACTTCCATTTTGTATGCAAATAAAGCTGCCCCGGGTTTAAAAAGGCTGATCAAATATCACTAACTATATAGTATTTACAAAGCCAAAGCAAACAACCAAACTACAACCAGCAAAACCACACCAAGATGCATTCCAAATCCTCTTTTCCATTTATATTTTTTTGGGGGAGGGAAGGGAGGGGGAAGATCTCACTAAGTTGCTCAGGATGGCCATGAACTCTGTAGCTCAGACAGACCTTGAGCTTTCAATTTCTCTGCCTCAGTGTCCCAAAGAGCTGAATCTCAGGCCTGTGCCACTAGAAGCAGCTCACACCTCCTTCTGAAGGAAGTGGGATTTGTCTCTGGTACTGTGTTCACTTCTCTTGCCTCCGTTCTTGGCACTCACAATCCGGCAGGCACTGTGCATCCCCCCCTCAGAGCTATGAGTTACTGTGTCCACTCCCAGTCCAGGAAGTGGTTCTCCCTCCTTTGTCCTGACTGTGCCTTGGAATCTGGAATCACTGGGACAGCTTTTGAAAAACAAAACAAAACAAAACAAAACCAAAACCAGTTGTTTGTTTGTGCCCAAACCTTGACCAGCTGAGTTAGATTCTTTAAGGATGAATCTAGCAGCAGTCTCTTTTAAATCATGTGTGCTCACACGTTGATATGCCTATATTTGATAACAAGTCCATGTATAATCTGATGATGTGGTATATATATATATACACATAATATAATATAATGACTGCAGTTTCATTAGCATATCCATCAAAGCCTATGCCATACTTAAAACCCCAGAACTTATTCAGTTTGTAACTGAAAACTTGTACCCAGTGCCCAAGTCTCTACATTTTCTTCACAGCAGTATTCTAAAAAATTTTCAGATGATTTACCTGGGCAGCTAAGGCTACAAACGAAGCTAACACTAAGTGGGTGAGTCTCAATCTTGACCTCATATTAGGATCACTCGGAAGACTGTAAAACTCAACAGATGCTTGGATCTCATCCACAAATGCTCTCATTTAGTAGGTGTAGGGTGGCCTGGGCAGAGATGCTTGAAGGGATTGCAGGTAAGCCTAACATGAGTCGAGGTAGAGTGTCATTGCACTCGAGTCCATACTTTCTCAAGTTCTTCACTTTGTGTGTGAACATCCGGGGCTGCCATCATTCTGAAAGTAGAAGCCTCCTTGCCCAGAGCTCCCCCACACTCAGGAATTCGTGTTGCTGGAGGATGGAGCTGACTCATTCCAATTTCTCTTCCTTATTTTCCTTAATGTAAAATCAAACTGGTGGAGGCAGGTGTGTTGGTGCTAAAAATGAGCATATCTTATCCTCATCTTCTGCGCTCTCTATGCCACATTCTTATGAATAGATTCCTTTAAGTGGATGACCCCACTGATTCACTGTGGACTGAACTCAAAGGCTCACGAAGCAGCTAGGCAATGGGTGGAGCGAGGGCTGTTTGTACTTGGCACCCAGGATGCTCCGTGCTTGTAACTTCCTCGGTTAAAATCCTGATGGCTTTACTCAAGCACTTTTTTCCATACACTATTTCTGTTCCTCGGGATCATAACTGTTAGTAATTCTTCATCACCACAGTTAATTATCATTAATAACAATCTGAGGACCAAGAAAGCTGCTGATTACATTTATTACAGAGGAACTTAATAAACATTACTCTTTTCAATACGTATCCCAAAGTGAAAAATTATAGTGATCAAAATTAGCATGTAGAGTCAGAAATAGTCACCTAACAGTACAGTTAGATATTATATGGAAAGTTGCAGATTTTACCACTTAGATTCTAGTTACGAATAGCATGGAACAGAAGGAAGAACATATTTAAGAGGAGAGAGACATTACAAAATTATCGCACATCTGGAAAGAATCAATGGACAGACAGTTTGAAGGAGGGTTATTTTAAGATTAGAAGGACTGAAATAATAATGATTTTATGACAGATGTTTTCTGAATTTAAATGGTCTGTTAAATGACAGGAGTTTCTGTGGTCTCCATCTCCCATCGTTAGAAATGGAGTTCATGGTTTCTTTTATTTATTTATTTATTTAGATTTTTTTTTGAGACAGTGTTTCTTTGTGTAGCCCTGGCTGTCCTGGAACTTACCCTGTAGACCAGGCTGGCATCGAACTCAGAAATCTTCCCTTCCCTTCCCTTCCCTTCCCTTCCCTTCCCTTCCCTTCNCTTCCCTTCCCTTCCCTTCCCTTCCCTTCCCTTCCCTTCCCTCAGTAAACAGATCTCTGTTGAACACCTATCATAGGCTAAGCCCTGTGTTAGAGTGTGGTGTCACATAGCAACACAGTGTCATTTCTGACCTACTATAATTAAGGTCAAAGCTTTAATAGCCAAATGCAAAAGAATCATCTGAGAGATGGATGTATTTGTGTATGCCTGTATACACTTAGAATCCAAGCTCTTGGGAGGCTGGGGTGGACAGTTGGTCATGAGTATGTGGCCATCTGGAACGACATAGGAAGACCATGTCTTCAAGATAGATAGATAGATAGATAGATAGATAGATAGATACATAGATGATAGATGATAGGTAGATAGATTAGATAGATGATAGATAGATGATAGATGATAGATAGATAGATAGATAGATAGATAGATAGATAGATAACAAAGAAGCTATCAATGGTGCAAAGGATAGATGGCTGGAAGAGCTATAGATTCTACATGAGCAAGCAGGAAAGCTTGGTCCATAGTTAAGGCATCTGGAGCAGTCTGAAGATAGTAGGTGTGAGCAGCAGTTATACCCTGAAGATGAGCAGGGAGAGAAAAGGATCATTCTAAACATAAGAAGCAGATTAGATGATGACTGAGGAGCCAAAGCCATGATGATGGGTTTAAGGAAGAAAGGAAATCATGTACATGGGTATGCACATGTGTGAATGTAGAAGCGTTCCCTGTAATTTGGGCTATGAAATGCAAGAGATGGAATAGAGAAGCAGAGACAAGATCGAGCTCATGCAGGGCCTTGGAAATATCACAGACCCCAGATGGCTCTAGGTTGAATTCGCTGGAGGCAACAACAGAACATTTTATTTTACAGAAACGGGCTCTGGCAAAATCATCAGGTCAAGGTGCCCGGCCAAGCCTGACGACTTGGGTTTATTCCTGGAGCCCACACGGTAAAGTCTGACTCAGAAAAGTTGTCCCCTGATCTCTACAGTGTGTCATGGCACATGCCAAGTGTGTACATGTATACACATAAACACACACATGCACGCACACTGAATAAATAAATAAGTCAATGTAAGTAAAAATAAAAACAAGCCATGAAAACCATTCTAGCTGTAATGATTTGAACAACTAGAAAGGCAACCAACAGAAAGCAAAGAGACCACTGGGGGCTTTAAAGACAAACTATTTAATTTTTATTATATATATGAACGTTTTGCCTACATGTATGTAAGGGATGTGTGTAAGTTCAGCATGTATGTGCTTGGTGTCCATAGAGGTCAGAAAAAGCAGGCCTGGGAGCCTCTGGGACCAGAGTTACAGGTGATTGTGAGCCTGTGGCACAGGTTTGGAGCTTCACAGGAAATGGAAAAAAAGCCTAGGATGAAAGATCTAGAAAGCTGGTTTGCAGAATTCACAGATCAATTGGATCCACAGGGGAGAAGCAAGAGGAAAGAATCAGAGCACACTCAAGGCTCTCACATGAGCATCTCCAAGGCTCTCACATGAGCATCTCCAAGGCTCTCAC
>NC_034592.1:43757614-43757998 GCF_900095145.1 Mus pahari | reverse complement strand
TGAGCATCTCCAAGGCTCTCACATGAGCATCTCCAAGGCTCTCACATGAGCATCTCCAAGGAAGCAGAGGATACTCCAGAAACCGTGGGGTAAGAAATTGTTCTGCCTTCAAGATGAGAGAAGATTCATTATGTTTGAATGGAAGTAGAATGTGTCAGACAGAGGGGGCTCTGAACGTGTATAAAACGTTCCTCAGCGAGAGGGATGATGTATGTACCTTGTCATAGCATAGGAAAAGTAGCAGGATAGGTTCTGGGCAAAGTTTGTTAAAGACAATGGAGTGTAGGTGTGTGAAAAGGCTTTTATTTAGAGTAGGAGGGAGGTTGGAAAGAGGGAGAGACAGACAGACAGACAGACAGACAGACACACACACACACACACACA
>NC_034592.1:43727968-43757479 GCF_900095145.1 Mus pahari | reverse complement strand
AGAGAGAGAGAGAGAGAGAGAGAGAGAGAGAGAGAGAGAGAGAATAGGAAAGGGATTATTGATGAAGGAAGTTGATTTATAACATTTTAGCCATCCAATAAATATTAGTTTCTCTTAACAGCTTACATAAAAATCAATAAGTGATTCTATTGTGTAATTTCATATTAGAATCATATTCTATTCTTCTCTGTACAAATACATAGTGATAGGTCTATCTTTCAACACACACACACACACACACACATATACCCCTCCCCACTAACATATATGAATCCAGCTTTTAGATAAAAAATATTCCTGAATATTTAGGGGAAATGTATCAAATTGTGCATGTCCTCTGGTCATTGCAGCTAGAGAAAAGATGGTCTTGCAGCCAGCTCTAACAAAAGCACTTCAGATGTGTGCCCAAACAATAGCTCTAAAGGTTCAAGGCTGGCCATGCCCATGCCGAGGCAGCCTTTTTAGCAGCAGGTTTTGGTGGTGCTGACTACTGAATGGGAGTTGGCCACCTGGTTTTCAATCAGATGGCTGAGGCTATCATTTGGGGTTTGGGAGGCAGAACACTTACCTTTGCTGAATCTCCACCTCCCCCTCTATAGAAGAAGGGTGTTTTTTACAGCTCTTCAAATGTCAGGTTTTTCTGAGGTTTCAGTAGGAAACTGAACGGGAAAGTCCTTTGCAGGCTGTGAAATGCACATATAACCAGATGATGGGTCCTCTTGCCTTCCCTAGTCAGGACTTTTTTTGTTTTGTTTTGACATAAGGCTTTATTTATACTGTAGTCCAGAATGGCAGAATGGCTTTTAAGTAGCAGCAATCCTCCTGCCTCACCCTTCAGATTGCTGGAATTACAAGTATTAGCCAGTATGCCCGGCTTGGTAGAGATTTTTTTTTTTTAATCATGGCTGGTATTGTATTGATCAAATTCATTTTCATTTCTGGGGTTAAGAATTAGATTAAACTAAAGAATTAATATTTTAAAACATTTATTATTTTTATATGTATGGGTGTTTTGCATGCATGCATACCTGTGCATCATTTTCATGCCTCGTGCATGCAGAGGCCAGAAGAAGGTTTTGGATCCCCTACAACTGAAATTGTTGTGAGCCACCACATGGTTGTTGATAATGAAATGAGGGTCATTACCCTTTACCCTAGAACAGTCAGTGCTTTTAAGCACTGAGACATTTCTAAAGCTTCTAGAATTATGATTTTTCATATGTAGCCATTTACTCATTGGTTTGTTCTCTCCGGCCCCACTCACTCCTGCCCAAAGATTTATTTGTTATATGTAAGTACACTGTAGCTGTCTTCAGAAGAGGGCATCAGATCTCATTACGGATGGTTGTGAGCCAGCACATGGTTGCTAGGATTTGAACTCAGGACCTCCGGAAGAGCAGTCAGTGCTCTTACTCTGAGCCATCTCTCCAGCCCCCTCCTTTTTTATGTTCTTAAAAGTTCATTGACTGGCATGGTAGAGCGTGCCTTTAAGCCCAGCACTTGGGAGGCAGGGTAAGTGTATCTCTGTGAGTTTGAGGCCAGTAGCTTTGTCTACAAAGTGAGTTCCAGGACAGCCAGGGCTATATAGAGAAACTCTGCCTCAAAAAATAACAAACAAACAAACAAAAAACCCCAAATGAACAAACAAACAAAAACATCAAAACAAAAAACCAGGGATTGTCTCAGCATCTGGGTGACCACTTCCTGTAGGTCCCTGTACCCAACACCTCCCCAGCTGCTCCCAGCACCTCCTATAGGTCCTTTCTCAAGACCTTGTAGCTTTCTATGTGTTGTGACATGGCTATAATCCCAACTCTTGAAAGGCAGGAGGATCAGGAGTTCAAAGTCAGCCTTGGCTACATAAGACTGTCTCAAGAAGTATGTGTGTGGGTGTGGGGATATTTTAGAGTACTTGCCTACTGTACAGAACCCCGTGTTCAACCTCCAGAACCAATAAAATAAATAGATATTGCATTTATAAACAAATCTACATGCCATACAATCCACCCACTTGAATGCACATTAGCCAATTTTAAATATTTCTTATAAAGTCATCTTTATCTCTGGGTCTCTGGAGCTAATCATGGGTCTTATGGAGGCTGAAGATGATCTGTGTTAGGTGGGTAAAGAATTCATTGTTTTCCCCAAGAATGAAGATAAAAGAAACCCATCATTACAGGCCGCCTGCTCCTCCTCTGCTGTCCTGGCATCCGGTAGCTGCCTTCTCCACCAATGTCCTCTGCCTCAGGACAAGGCTAGGCTACCACGGAGAGAACACAGATGTCAGAGCATGGAGCCTCCCCCTCCCTGCAAACTGGACAAGCCTTGGCTTTGACTTTCTAGTCTATGAATCAGAAGACGTTTTGTGAGGGGAAAATGAATCATGATGCTAGTTGGAAGATTCCTGGGCTTCTGCATAGGCTGTTTCTAATTCCAAGGTCTCTCTCTCCTTTAAGGATGCGGATCGATGCAGCTTCCTAATATCCTTGGACCAGACCTGATTGACATTTCAGTCTGTCAGCTTCCAGAACTCTACTGTTGACTCAGTTCTATCTCTGTTTAATTAGAAGGGAAAGGCTGTTAAACAGAAACACTTAATTGTGCCCATAGAGGTAAGCGTGGCAGGACAATGGAAGCTTTGCAGAATCACAACTGTTTAGGCTGGTGGCTTAGATGCTTTGGCAGAATCCATTTCTTACTCTACACGGAGAGGAGAATGGTCTATAGAGAGCATGACTGGGGAAGCTGGGTAGTGCTCTTTGTAGCTTCCTCGTTACAGCCTTCCTTACCAGTGTGGTAAATTTGTGAAGCGTGATATATTCTTTTGTTTGTATATTAATATGTGTGGGTGTGCCATGCATACATCCCTAGCCCTCCATGTCTCTATAGGAGAGCTCTTCCTCAAGAGAGGAGTCAGTGAACATCTATCTGTGTTTAAACCTCGGCATTCCCTAGTCTCTCTCTTCCTCTCTCCCTCTGTCTCTCTGTTTCTGTTTCTCTCTCTCCGTCTCAGGTAGTCAGGTCCTTTTTATACTTTTTATACTGCCAGCCACTCACAATGGAGAAGCTGTAAGGTGGGATCTCGAGAACACAGGAAACTCGGTATGTTTATGGGCTTCACAGGGGAGGTGGGTGGCTCAGAGTTTAGCAGATCAGCCAAGATCCTCAACAGCATATAAGACTCTAATTCAGAAGCCAGTCCTATTGGCCCACTCTGCCTTGGGGCTGCTACAAGTTAAGACCTTAAGGAAGAGACTGGAGAAGACATGGGATCCTCTTTACCCAGGCCACCGCTGTGGTATTTTAAATAAGCATTGCTCCCCATAGCCTCAGGCATTTGAACAATGTCCTCAGTTGATGACACTGTTTGGTTGGTGACCTTAGTGAAGGAAGTAAGTCACTGAAGGCAGGCTTTCAGAGTTTAAGCCAAAAGCCACTTCCAGCTCACTGTTAGCTTTCTGTTTCTGCTGCTATGCCTTGATGACAGGAGGGACCTATTCCTCTGGAACCATAACCCCAATATGGCTCTTCCTTCGATGAGTCCCTTGGCCATAGTATTTGTCTCAAAAACAGAAGGCTCACTAATACATACCCGTTACTTACTTGTATACTCTCCAATCAATGTATGTACCAATATATTATACACAGAAGAAGAAAAGCCTTGGGTAGAATGATGGTTTTCTATAGACAGAAATTGTCTGTCTGTCTGTCTTTTTCTTTAAAGAAAGGGTTTTGTTGTTATTGTTTGGTTTGGTTTGGTTTGGTTTCTTTCTTTCTTTCTTTCTTTTTTTTTGGGGGGGGGGGTCAAGACAGGGTTTCTCTGTGCAGCCCTGGCTGTCCTGGAACTCACTTTATAGACCAGGCTGGCCTCGAACTCAGAGACTCGCCTGTCTCTGCCTCCCGAGTGCTGGGATTGAAAATGTATGTTTCCATACTCCACCTGCTTTCCATAAACTTTTGATAAAGATTTATTCATTAAAATTATTAATAATTATTATCTAAGTACACTGTAGCTGTCTTTAGATCCATCAGAAGAGGGTGTCAGATCTCATTACGGATGGTTGTGAGCCATCGTGTGGTTGCTGGGATTTGAACTCAGGACCTCCAGAAGAGCAGTCAGTGCTCTTAACCACTGAGCCACCTCTCCAGCCCTTCCCATAAACTCTCTCTCTCTCTCTCTCTCTCTCTCTCTCTCTCTCTCTCTCTCTCTCTCTCTCTCTCTCTCTTTTTTTTTTTTTTTTTTTTTTTTTTGGTTTTTCGAGACAGGGTTTCTCTGTATAGCCCTGGCTGTCCTGGAACTCACTTTGTAAAGCAGGCTGGCCTCAACTCAGAAATCCGCCTGCCTCTGCCTCCTGAGTGCTGGGATTAAAGGCGTGTGTCACCACGCCCGGCCCCATAAACTCTTAAAGAGCATGTAGAACACTCCTTTCTTTTACAGATGAGAAAAATTAGGGCCAAACTCAGGTAGAATTTAACTAGAGCTTTTTTTCTTTCTTTCCTTTTTTCTCAGTGTAGGTGGTTGCACCTTTAGAGGAAGTTGTCTTTAATTAAAGTTTACTGCTAAATAAAATACTGTGTTCAGGGTAAGGCTCTAAAGCCACGGTGAAGAAATTCTTAGCTTCTGTTAACAGCCCAAACATTATATTTAAATAAATATATATATATCATGAAGTTAAGTGAAAGGAGAGTGCAGGTTATGTCTTAGAATTGGTTATTTTCCATGCTGCTAAAAATAAAAGCCGACCACACGTTATGTTTAAGGTAGCTTACTTTCCTGTGCTGTATACACGGCTGTCATTTTAGCATAAAGCTCTCTTCAAACTAACTATGAATGTTTTCCAGACTCCACAGAGCTCTCTCTGGGGATATCTCTCAGGAGTTGGTAGGATTTTTCCATATCTGCTGCTTCCCGTTTTAAAGCCCACAACCCTTCAATAGTACCCCCAAGTATGACCCGAGGTCACCCCGAGAGCCAGGGAATACCTTGTCATCCCACTGTTGGCAAGTTTTTTTGGTGGCCATCATCCATGTCACAAATAGCATTCAGGTTTCCCAGTCAGTCTTTCCAGGGACCGAACTCTCCTCTCTCTGTTTGGGTCCCCATGCTGACATTTAGGAAAACAACAGTCACTCAACTCACAGAGCCTTTTTTCTCTATGCTCTATGTACTAATTTTAATATTGACTTTCTCCTAAAAGCTCCAAAACATTTTAAGGGTCCCCCCCCCTTTTTTTTTTGCAAGCTTAAGCTTCCAAGCTTGTATTTTTAAAGTGCTTCCAAATTTTTTTCCTTAAACATATGTTGCACGAAGTCTGTCCTATTAACAGAACCCGATCCTCTTCCAAATAGTATAAAAATCCAAAGGCTTAGCCTTTCAGATAGCATTTCTAGGCTGCGCCATTGCTTTGAGCTTTGTGTTTAGATCAGACCATCTCGATTAGGTTGGGTTCTCCCGTTGTCGGTTTGTCTATCATCGTCAAAGATTCTGAGGACAAACCATTTCAGAAGCACTCGGGGTTTGATGTCTATCTGGGTAAAGGCGCTTTTCGTTGTGTTCATGAAGACAGGAAAGAATTTTAAGAAACAAACACAGCGATAAATCATTTGATTGTAACATGTTTTTGGGAGCAGCTCTCCTTTATAGCCCCCCCTCCTACTCAGGAAACTAAAAATCGCAGGATTTGATAAATATGTGTAGCAAATTAAGACTTTTCGAGAGGTGCTATGTGTGTGTGTGATTAAGCACTTTGATGCCGGAACCACAACACTTGGTGTGGCTTGGAGCTGAGTTCTGCAACTTCCTTTCTAGGCAACCTTGAGAAGGTCATCATTCTCTCTGTGCCTCAGTTTCTAAAGGGGAATAATAAAATATAAGTCAAGATAAATATCAAGTATATGCTAATCTATTTGGACATGCCTAGTGCACAGAAGCAATAAGTATAAGCAATTTCTAAATAACTGCAAATACCAAGGAGAAAGCTACCTTAGGACACAGCATATGTGGATTCCCCAGGACACAGGCAATTTTGGGAGGAATTTGAGATTAAGTTTCATACATTTTTATTCATTGTCTTGCAGTTTTATCTCACTATTTATTTTATTACAATTGTTATGAATGATTAGAATTTTTATGCCTTGTCTAGAATTTCAGTTTACCTCATAAGAAATCATCTTACAGTAGGAAGTGGTTAAGGGTCTTCTGTGGCTGTTACCTGTGATTATATGATGCGTTGACATCCATCTCATGGTAAGTTTAGGAGTCAGATGAGGTCTTTTTGTTGGCTTTGACAAATCTCAGCCATTGAGATATTAGGATGCTGTTGTGAGAAGTGTGATAGAAAACCCTAAGCCACCTATGGGATACCGTGTGGGAGCGAGCAGGAATGCCGGGCCATCCTCTAGAAACGCTTCATAAACTCTACTCAGATCTCTTATAGAATCTTGGCAAGACTTGAAGCAGAAACAAATATCTGGTGTGATTCGGGGTGATCCGTTCTTAATTTACATTGTTTGGCTAGGTTCAGGAGCTCAGTTCAGTCTGGACATGGTGATGCACATCTGTAATCCCAGCAAACTGGTAGCTAGTGAAGGAGGATGTTAGTGTGAGATCATTCCAGGCCACTTAGTGAGACTCTGTCAAAAAAGAAAACAGTTCAATTATACGAGGAATGAATCAGGTAAATGAAAAAGGCAATGCTCTAAAAACCTCAGTGTCTTTCCTAGTACTACGACTTCCTCGGGCTTAAACATGACCCTGAATTCCTTCTGTTTTATGCCTAATTTAGGGATTGTTTTCTGGGGTAGATTGTTGTCTAGCTCTTCCATGTCAGCAAAGCGCACTCTCTTGAGCAGGTGTTGGCCCTGGCATGGCTTGTTTTGTTTGTTTGTTTCTTTGTTTGTTTGTTTCCTTCAGTCTTTGCACAGTATGGGCTGTGGATCCAACCATACTACAGCTTCACAAAGGGATCTCAGGGCTTGTTTAAAACTCACACTGTGTTATCTCACACATTGTCGCCAGGACCATTCATTCCTCAAATAATCTGCATGCCTGGCATTGGCAACAGATCCCCTAAGGATGACATCCTGTGTGTGCTCAATTATAACCCATGCCAGAGGTCAGCTGTCTGCTCTGGAGGCCTGGAGAGTTAGGCTGCTGTAACTCTTTCCTGAAATGTGGTAATGTGGTACCTTTATAACCCAGTTAACCAGACCCAGCTACACACAACACACACACACACACACATACAGACTACAGTCTAAGAGGATAAGCTTGGTACTTCATATGTCTTTGAAAATTGTATATATATATATTTAAGTCTGTTTAAGTTGTAACAAAATAAGGTAAGTTGTAGATTAAAATGGCAGACATGTATAGTTTACAGTTCTGGAAGCTGATAAGTCCAAATTTGCTCTAGCAAATTCATTTGTCTGATGAAGTCTCCTTTCATGGTATGTAGAAGGCAGTTTCTTGTCTTTGTAGGACAGAAGGGGTAAGTGTTTTTCAGGTCTTACTTTTTAGGAGTGACTAATTCCACTCATGACAGTGCTGTCTTTATGATTTAATTACTCCAGAGGCTCTATCTCTGCGCACTACCAGGTTGAGAGGTAAGGTATTAGCATATGAATTGGTGGCAATGCAAATATTCATGACAGCATATTCATAAAAGATCTAAAATCGTGATAAAGATATAAACATTGGCTAAACTATTTACAAAGTTGTGAGCCACCTGGAAGACGCATTATAGCTCGAGTTCTTCCTCTATCTAGGAATTGCATACAGTAGCAGGGTGGTCATTTTTATTGCTAAGAAATGTGAGTTATGAGTTTCCACATCTTTAAAGCTCATATTGATTACCTGAGTCATTTTTTTAATTGGGAAAGACTAATAAACCATCCAGTGGTAGATATTATCTGTCATCTAAGACAAATGAATGTTTGTGTGTTAATTATGCTTAAAATACAAGTATAAATAACTTAGCTGCAAGTACATAGAGCAAGTTTGATGAATACTGAATCAGAGATGGTATCTCAGAAGGATTTCTCTTCTCCTTCCTTGTTCTCTTCCCCATCTTCTTTTCTCGTCTCCTTTCCTCCATCTTTCCTTTTCTTTGTTCCACACATCTGCCTGTATTTTTCTACCTTTGAAATTTGACTAAGGCTGGGTCAGGTGGTGCAAACCTGTGATCCCAGCCATCCAAAGACTAACATGGAAAGGTGAGCTACACAAACTGTTGTTAACAGTAAAACAAAGAAAACCTAGGCAAGTTCTTCTCACTAGTGTGACTTAAAAATAGATTATACACATATCTAATTTTGTAGATAACATAAACATGTACACAATAGAGCCAATAACACATTAAATTTCAAAAATGCTTGTTCTCTCTATCGATATGAGATTTTAATCCCTTCTGGCTTTCTATGTATTTCAGGCTTCAATAGAAATATTTCAGTGCTTCAATATATTAAGCAAACAATATTTTCATTTATATCAGATACATTAATAGCTTATTTAAATTTAGTACAAAAAGCCGGGCGTGGTTGCGCACTCCTTTAGTCCCAGGACTCGGGAGGCAGAGGCAGGCGGATTTCTGAGTTCGAGGCCAGCCTGATCTACAAAGTGAGTTCCAGGACAGCCAGGGCTATACAGAGAACCCCTGTCTCGAAAAAAAAAAAAAAAAAAAAAAAAAGTTAAATTTAGTACAAACTGTTTTATTACAGCCAGCAAAGCATATGAAGGGGTTGCTATGTGGGTGGACAAAAATAAGAATGTTTCAGGTTGAGACTCTGGGAGGAATTAAGATAGTTCCCAGCACTTTAACTTCCTTCTTTCTCATTTCATGGTAACTTTTGGATTTGATAGTCTGGCATCAACAGCTTCAGGGATAGCTTCTATGCGTTCAACGAAGCAAGTTAATTTACTTTAGCGTTTGTTTTGGTTCAGGAAATCACCCAATGCGTTCCTGGCTGGGTTTACTGGCTCAGAGATTGGTCAGTCTCCTCAGAGCTGGATTTTTGCTCCTTCCATGGTTGGAAGCATACCATATTTTCTCACAGTATTTTGTTGTTGATGATGTTGCTTTAATGAAACACTTGAGGGTGGTAGTATTAACTGTGAACCATGCTTATTTAGTCCACAAATGTGGAAGCTCAAGACATAAATTAGATCCTGGTATGGACGGTTTTGTGAAAGGTGGTGTGTCAATGGCAAGATTACATGGTGGTGTGTCAATGGCAAGATTACATGGTGGGTTGGTTGGAGAAAGATCACATGGCAAGACTTGAGGTTAGAGAGAAGAGAAGAGTGAATCTGATGTTTCTTATAACATTCCTCTTGCAAAATGAACTACAGTCCCAGGAAGACTCTTTCAGTTCCTTCCAAAGGACAGTCCCTTCAGGTATTTGCTGACACCCCACGTGCCCTACTTTGTACAGTTTTCACATCATTTCTCAAAATTCATACGGAGGATCCCCCTTCTAACATGAATCTTTGAGAGACACACCGAAGCTGTGGCCCAGACAAGCATTTAACTGTGCAGAAGGTTTGGCCGAGAAACCATCCCAAAAGCTACCTAGAAGCAAAACCGAAGGACAAAGAAGAGAATGGGCTGGAGCATAAGAAAACAGAGCATAGGGTGGGGGTGGGGGTTGAGTTTAAACAGAGCTATTTACCTACTACAAGATGTGGGTGCTTCCCTGGTTGAACCATGGAGTCATTGCTGCTGATTAAGCAAGAAGAGTTAAATTTCACTGCTAAGGAAGAGAGAAAGAGAACTGTTGGGGTGTTTCTTATGTATACGACTATCTGTGTTATTTCATCTCATCATTATAAAAACATGTCAGATTTAATTACTATCATCTTTGTTGCTTTGGTTTTCATTTTTTTAAATTTTTTTGGTTTTTTCGAGACAGGGTTTCTCTGTGTAGCCCTGGCTGTCCTGGAATTCACTTTGTAGACCAGGCTAGCCTCGAACTCAGAAATCCACCTGCCTCTGCCTCCCAAGTGCTGGGTTTAAAGGAGTGTGCCACCACGCCCAGCTTGGTTTTTATTTTGAGATAAGATTTCAGGTAGTCCAGACAGATCTCTTGCCATGTTGTCAAGAATGACCTTCAACTCTTTTTTTTTCTTTTATATATCTCTATATATCTATATATAAATATATAGATATATATGTAAGTACACAGTAGCTGTCTTCAGACACACCAGAAGAGAGCATCAGATCTCATTATGAATGGTTGTGAGTCACTGGAATTTGAACTCAGGACTTTCAGAAGAGCAGTCTGTGCTCTTTACTGCTGATTCATCTCTCCAGCCCTGGCCTCCAGACCTTCAACTCTTAATCTTCCTGCCTCTACTCCCCTACTCCCCCCCCCAGGTTTGAGATTAGGGGGAGGCCACCATGCTCAACTCTGTTTCTCTTATTAAAGTCAGGAAACTAGTGATGGCAGTGAATTGGACAGTCAGAGACCTAGTCATGTTCTTGCGAGGTATGAATATTAATAATGATAATGGTGATGATGATGGTACTGATGAGGATGGTGATGATGATTATCTTTAATGTGCTTTATTACAATCTCACAGGAGAAAGGATGGGAATGGTATAATAAACGTTAAGATGAGCCTAGTCTTAGAGCAAAGGTAGCCCTTTCCTGGAAGGTACAGTTTCCTTCCAGACACCTGAAAGATCCCGTGTGTGTGTGTGTGTGTGTGTGTGTGTGTGTGTGTGTGTGTGTGCGCGAGCGCGCCAGAATAGCATTCTGGAGCAGGTAAGATGGCTCCTCAGGGAAAGGCTCCACTTTCGCATGGGTTCAGTTCAGATGCAGATGGTGGGAAAAGAGACCCTGATCCCAGCCAGCTGTCTTCTGTCCTCAGTGTGTGTGTAGTGCCTGCACCCCTCAAACAGAGAAAGCAATGAATCGTTATAAAAATGTGGGTTTTCTTCTGCTCTTTCTCAAACTTCTACAAAACATAGAATGGACATTCAGTGAGTGTTTAATAAATTAATACCTCATAGCAATTTAGTTTACTTCCACGCGTGTGATTATCTTTCTTTTAGTGAAAATTACTTCCTTTTTTTCCCCTTCATATTATATATCCTGATTACAGTTTTGCCTCCTATATCTTCCAGTTCTCCCTCACCTTCCCTCCCATTTGGATCCACCCCCTTTTTGTCTTTCATTAGAAAACTAACAGGCTTCTAAGGGGCAATAATAAAATAAAATAAAATAAAATAAAATAAAATAAAATACAACAAAAACCAACAGAACAAAACAAGCAGATGGAAAAGAGCCCAAGAAAAAAGATATTGACACAGAGACCCACTTGTTCACACACTCAGGAGCCCCATAAAAATGCAAAACTGGAAGCCATAATTTACACTCAAAGGATCTGTGGGGTAAAAAGAGAGGATAATATAAATAAAATAAAAATATGATAAAAATGTTTTTTTAAAAAGCCCTAACAACAAAAGACAAGGAACCTCCGAGGTACCAGTGTGCTCATTTTCTGTTGGTCTACGGCTGGGCATGTGTTCACTGTGTAGTTTGTCTCCCCAGTGAGACTCCCTTAGAAAAAAGTAATTTTTTTCTTTTGCAAATCACGGTGACAGTCTGTGGCAGAGCTGGAGATGAGACTTCAGGTCTGGGTTTGGTGAGGTGAAGATCTGGAACTGGTCTACCTGCTCTGCTGGCCCAATTGCTTCTCTGGAAGGCTTTGCTGGCCGGGTTCCAGGCAATGCCCGAGGGCTTTGGAGGTTGGGATAATAGGATGGGTGTGGAGGAAGGTTGCAGGAGAAGATTTTCCTGATTCATAGGAGCTAGGTGCAGAGAGGAAGTGGGGAGAAACCACAACAAGTGCTCTGCTACCGAGCTAGGGGTGATACTAGGGAGCTGGATCTGGAGGAGAGGAGGAGCTCTGAAGATCTGCCCATAGGCTGTCTAGTTCCGGATCCAGAAGGGCTTAGGGTTCCCAGGGATTCCTGCTAGAGGTGAAGGCTGGGATACAGTGAGGAAGTGGGGGGAGGGGACTTCGGAGGGGCAGATCAGTATGAGACCGTGGAGATGGGGGAGGGGTGCATCAGGTGGTCTGCTATAAAGCTGGGCAGACTGAGGGATGGATTTGGAGGAGAGGAGGGAGAGGTGCGGATCTACAGTTGGTCTTTTTTTGCAGTGGCCAGTAACCTCCCAGAGCATACCTGCTGGAGTTGGGGGCTGGGGTAATTGCAAAATAGATAAAAATTAAAGCCACATTTTAATCCGGTTAGACAGAAGCAAGTCTGCAACTATTGTTTTTCCGAAGCATGCCAGGTAATGCTGACAAGTAGTCATGTTTGAAGACCGCTTGTCCTACGGCACATGGGATTGGCTTCTGTGAGTCAAGGTCCCCTTTGTCTTCTTTCACTACAGATTTCTCTATAGTCACCCAGTCTGCTTCTCCTTGTAGTGAAGGCTTGACAGCCAAACAGATCTGCTAATCGTTTCTTCTGGTCCTAAGTAATGACAGCTATTTACTGATATGTATCACATTTTCTTTCCTTCTTAAAAATTATTTTATATTTTGAGATTATAACGTCATGTCATCATCTCGTTCCATCCAAGATCTCCCACATGTTCCTTCTTGCTCCTTCTCAAATTCATGTCGTCTTTTTTCATTAATTGTTGTCACACTCACACACGCACACACACACACACACACACACACACACACACACACACACAGGGAGGGTATAGGGAAACAATGACATTTCTTTCGTTGTCAACCCATGTTTTTTCCAGTTTTGCTACTGTTTTCTTCTTGGGAATGGCTCAGGGAGTCTCACGCCTCAGAGATTCTGGAATCTGGGGTGAAAACCATCATCAATGTATCACCTTACTTATTTGAGGGACTACAAGTAGGCTACATTCTAAAAACAGTCCCCCTAATTTCTGTACGACTGCTCACCTCACAGTGATGACAGTGTGGCCTGGGCCACTATAAAATGTTTTTGAAAACTGTCGATTTCTGCGATTCCTCCCTTCTAAGAAATGAACTCACTGTGTTGGTTTCTAGAGCTCAGCTGTTGCCCACTTTCCCTTTTCTCCTCCCTCCAGTTCTTTCTCTTTCCCTTCCTCTCTCCCTCTGGCAGCCAGCCTCTGACTTGCCCGGCATTGCTTCTTCACTCCATTAGCCTTCTCAAGGTGAGCGTATCTGATTCCATTGTTTGTCATTTCCAAACAAGGTTCACTCTTGTTGGGCAGGTGTGTTGGCTCAGGAGCTGGTGCCTTGGCTTGGCTTCTGGTCCCTTGGCATAGTCACTGTCGATCAACTCGCCAGAGCTGGTTTCACTGCAGTCTCTGAGGAAGTGTAGCTGGAAAGTCTTCTGAGATTCCGAAGTCCATTGAGTAAGATACAACTTAGTGAAGCACTAAAGACAAAAATCTCTGGACAAGAGATGGGGGGCGGGGGGACTCATAAGCACAGTCTGTCTAAGCCTTTCCATTCTCTTGTAGAGTTGATGGCTTGAATTGCCTCCGTTTCCTTCTTCCTGTCTTCTCACCTTCCCTCCTTCCTTCTCTTCCCCTCTTCCTCACTCTCTTCCCACCCATTTATGCAATGAAAGCTCAGGGAGATATTCATTTGTTTCTTTAGTAACAGCCTTAAGGGAACTAAAAAAGCCAGAAAACACTGGAACATGACTCCCACGTGTATACTGCCCTGATGAGGTAGCTGATGTTTGCCCCATTGTCTCTTCTCATTCTCACTGGCTCTACCCATGAAGGATGCCAAGCTGTAACTGTTTACAGCTCTCTGGTTGCTCCATATACTTGTAGAGGCGTCTTTTCTGCCTTTTTAACTTTCAAAGACATATTAATTGGCCACCTTTAACTTCAATTAAGACTAAATGTAAGACCTTCCTTCATGAAACCCCTGAATGTGTTTGGTAACCCACTGTGGTGTATTCTATATCTGACCCATTCAACATCCCCCTCCTTCTTCCCCTCATATACTTCCTCTCTCTTTTTAAGACAGGGTTTTATTATCCATTACAGATGGTCCTGAAACCCACTTTGTATCTCATGCTGGAACTGAACTATGTTTTTCAAGCTGGGTGACTGTGGTGGTTTGTATATGTTTGACCCAGGGAGTGTCACTATTAGGAAGTGTAACCTTGTTGGCGTAGGTGTGTCACTGTGGGCGTGGCCTTTAATACCCTTGTCCTAGCTGCCTGGAAGTCAGCATTCTGCTAACAGCTGTAGAACTCTCAGCTCTGCCTGCACCATGCCTTCCTAGATGCTGCCATGCTCCCACCTTGATGATAATGGACTGAACCTCTGAACCTGTAAGCCAGCCCCAATTAAATGTTGTTCTTATAAGAGTTGCCTTGGTCATGGTGTCTGTTAACAGCAGTAAAACTCTAACTACAACAGTGATCCTCTTTGCCTTCCCCCAGTAAGTACTGGGATGATGGACTTGTCCTGCCATACGGGGTTTTAGCATTATCCCTTTGTAGCCTTCCAAATGAACCCTCAATTTCCTTAGAAACTGGACAAGAAAATCATCTCTGGCTCTTGGAAAAACAATCTTAGCAATTGATCTAGGAAATCTCGTAGGCAGATTTGTAGCCCATGGGATACAAATGGAAGTTCATTGGAAAGTAGCAAGGGACATTTTCTTTCTCAGAGGATAGCACACAAAGAGAAGGAGTGTTCCTTTCTTGCAGGAACAAGGACTACAGGGTGGGAAGTGTCCTTTGACTGAGAGGGAAGCCAGTTGGGCTGCACATATGTTGGCACTGTTGCCACCGATTCTCTGCCCGAGTCTCAGTTCCTAAAAGCCACTGTTAGCTGCTTTTTCACTTGCTTGCAGTGGTGCCATTCCTAACCATTACCTCCTCTCTGTGAACAAATGCAGCCACTTCAGAGCTCTTGTCATCTGCTTGGGATCAGTGCTGCCAGTGAACAAAAACAACTTTACTCTTAAGCACTGCCATACCATTGGTAACAGGAAAGCATCTATAATTGAGTATATTTGGACACAAACTTACTATACCAATAAAAATAAGGCAGAGCTACACTGGCACAAAGATGCTACACTGTCATTGAGTGTTAGAGATTAGAAGAAACCCATACTGACCAGGCAAATTGTCTTTGCAGTATGTCAGCCCACTTAAAAACAGAAGAAAAGAAGAAGACGAAGAAAAAAAAAACCTTCTTTCAGCTCAGTAGAAATGAAAATAATTTCTGGTCTAATGATCTTCATAGTCTCTCAATAAGACAACCAAACCACACATTATGAGAGCCAAAAATCATCCATCATCAGCTATATATGTTTTTTGGTCTATATTATTTCTGTCCCAGACACTGGAAGCCTGGACTTATCCCAGAGAAGAGAACTGTCATCCTGTCACGTGCCTGCAATTGGCAAGTCTTACCAAGAAAGTTTGGCAGATCCTAAGAACAGGACTAACATATGTTTTATATATGTGTGGGTAGGTGTATATATAGCCATCCATCTACATACATATATGTATACTTATTTATTTATAAGCCTTAGTTAAAGTTAGAAAAATTAATTTTGCATATGGATAAGTCCCACAAATTAGCACTGGTTTAAAAGAAGCCTAAAAGATATCATTTTGCTTCTTTAAAAGTAAAAAATGCCAATGCAGAATTTAAAAGTAGAGTATCATGCTAATAACTTTTTATCTTTAGATTATTGCTCATTTTTCACAGTGATTCATTCACTCATGCAACAAGTGTTTGACGAACACCAGCTGTAAAGAGGTACCATTCACAAAGACCTTTGCCCGGGAGAACCCTATGATGTGTAATAGGCAGGTAATGGAAATCCCTCCTTCACCTATCATCCAAAGATCATCACAGAGGATCTTCATGTATTCTGAGAGTAAAGAAGAGAGAAGACACATGGCACTGGCTTCCACAGAGCTTGTGCAATATTGAAGGGGGAACGAAAACAGTGAACGAGCATCAATGTGTGTTTATGGAGCAGAGTGATAAAGCCAGTATATAAAATTTCAGTCAAGTGACATATTAAAATTCCTGGCGGCTATATTTATGTGGACAGAGAAGACCCTTCTTCGAAGACACTTAAGCTATGTCCCCCAAGAGACCATAGGAAGACTATTATCAGGTGGAATCAGGTGTTTTTTTTTTGCTGCCATTGTTGCTATCATTAACAACTATGTTTACAGTCGAGTGGTGGTATGTGCCTCTTGTTCCACTCTTGGAAAATGGAAGGCAAGGAGATTTTGAGTTCAGGGCCAGCCCGAGTTATATAAAAGCTAAGTCCCAAAATAGAAAAGGAAATTAATAACAGATTAATACCTTAATCATTGATATATACTTGACTCTGTGTCTACATCTACACATGTGAGAGCGTGCGTACACTTCCAGGAGGGCTCACAAGTGGTTCATGATGCTGGGTATGACTTAGGACAGAGATGATGCCTCAGGACTAAGAGGGAAAACAAATGAGAAGCCAAACCCTTGAAGAGGAAGGTGTGAATGTAACCCAATGTTCACTGGCAACAGCAGAGGCACTCTGTAATGTAAGGCAGGCGGAGAATGATGTAGAGCAAGGAAGGTGGTGGTGGGGTGTTAAGTTGAAAAGGGATGGAAATTCCTGGGAGACTCATTTTCACCATATTTTTTGGAATAAGGTTATATGCTGAGAGTGTGAGAGAGTCAGGAGTAAAGCATGATGTGGGATGATCATTGTGGAGAGGTGGAAGTGCAACGGGAGGGACCACTGCTCTTGTCTCCCTTGAGAGTTTCAGGCTGGATTTAAGATGCTAGTAGTACCCGTGACCTTTATATCCTCATCAGTGTTAGCTTATATTGAGATCTGGTCAGTTTAACCAGGTAAAGGGTGTGTGTGTGTGTGGCAGGGGTCAGAGTGAGGGGTTGTTGTGGGAAATATTAAAACAGGAACCTGCCAACTCCTTGGCACTTCTGCTTCCCTCAGCCAGCCAACTCCCTGCTGGGGCCAGCAGTCTTCCTGTGCTCTACCACCAACAACTCTCTCCAGCTAGCTCCCATAGCATCTGGCTCCCTCGCTTGTCCCTGGAGCTGCTACTTCCCTCCAGTAACCAAATAAAGTGAAACTTTTTTTTTCTTTTCTTTTTTTTTTTTTTTTTTGGTTTTTCGAGACAGGGTTTCTCTGTGTAGCCCTGGCTGTCCTGGAACTCATTCTGTAGNCCAGGCTGGCCTCGAACTCAGAAATCCACCTGCCTCTGCCTCCCAAGTGCTGGGATTAAAGGCATGCGCCACCACTCCCGGCAAAGCAAAACTCTTGAACCTTATAATTAACCAATCAGATTTATGTATCAATAAAATCACAATTTCTAAGATGCCAATACAATAATTTCTTTTTTTAAAAGATGTAATATTGTTTCTTTAATTTCAAAAACATTTCAGCATTCTAAACATACAAAAAATAACAGAATGTTGCAAATTGCGTTTAGGTCCAGAGGGTTCTTGAACTTCCACTGATGCAGTAGTTCTTTGCTTTGCTGACAACAATGAGTTCTACAGTTTCTTTAAAAAGTTTAAAACCTACTGCCCTTAACTAAAGAAAAAACTCCACACACTTCTCATGCCAGCTGACCCCTCCCCCATCCACAACTAAGAATGTCAGNAGAATGCTATGCCACTATATACAAAAACAAGACAACCTGAAGCTAAATGGATGCCCACCGCAGTATCAACAGGTCCAGCCTCACAGTGCCTGCCCTGAGCTACGGCCCCTCCAAAGGACATCTTCCCCTTACAGCCTCCACGCCAAACAAGGAGCATCAAGGATCTGTCCGGGTTGTTTCGTTCTCTTTACAAACTATGGATATGTACAGCTGACAACTCAGGATTTCGAGCCAATGACCATACAGTTAACACGACCTTACGAGTTGAGAACAAACTGCCAGAAACATCTTCAATTGCCTTGTCACACCAACAGCAAAGTGCACTGAGTGAGGAGGGCACGAGAGTTCCTTTTCAATTTAAAAATGTTTGGAGCTATGTACAACTTCCACACAGTTTCAGGGCGCTCTGGCCACCTACGGCCACTTCATGTAAACCACTGACACTTTGAGAAACCACAATATGATCGTGATCAAAATTTTGTAATTAAACCTAACAAGGGCAACAGACACGACTCAAATAAGAGATGTGTCAATCACAGCGTTTTCCTACTCTAAGGTATTCACAAGGAGACAGAGTTTTTATTCATCTTCCTCCTCCTCTTCTTCCTCTTCCTCCTCCTCTTTCTCTTCTTCCACCTTTTTCCGGGCAACTTTAGCAGGCCCCTTGGCACCATCAAACTTCCCTTTAGACTGATAGTCAGCAACACCCTTCTCATACTTCTCCTTCAGCTTTGCTGTCTTGGTGATGTACGGCTGCTTTTCACTGTCACTTAAGTTATTCCACATCTTGCCTAGCTTTTTGCCACATCTCGAATGGAGATGCCAGTGTTTGTGGATTTGATCTTGGGGAGGAATTCGGAGCAGAATAAGAAAAATCCAGACGGAGGTCTTTTGGGGGCATTTGGGTCCTTCATCTTCTTGCCTCCCTTAGCTGGTCCATAATCTTTCATCTCCTGATCATAGCGTACTTTATCTGCCTTTGCCATTGCATCAAACTTTGATTTCTCTTTGCTAGACATGGCCTTCCACCTCTCAGAGCACTTCTTAGAAAACTCTGCAAAATTGACGGGAACCTCTGGGCTTTTCTTCTTATGTTCTTCCCTGCATGTCTGCACGAAGAAGGCATAAGCAGACATCTTGCCCTTTAGTTTCTTGGGGTCACCTTTAGCCATCCTGACTGTATTGTTCACTAGTCTCTACAATAATTTCTGAACCAATAGATAATGATAAAAGCTTTATCCCAATTATTCTAATCTTATGATATCATAACTACCTGTGGCTGGTTAATGTTGGTGCCTCCCACCCCCACTAACCACTCCCCCTCCAGCAGGAATACCAGAGTGCTACCCAGTTCGCCCGGAACGCCCACCGTCGCCCGGACCGCCCACCGCTGCCTGGACCGCCCACCGTCGCGAGACCTGCCCGCTATCGCAAGAACTGCCCATCATTGCGAGAACTGCCGTGGCAACTTCAAAGGACTCAAGGGCATGCTAAGAACCCTTCTTTGTACTTAAGCCAGTTCAAACAATAAAAATGTGGGCCTTGATCAGACATTTTGCCAAGGCTCCATGTTTCCCTTCGCAGCCCTGTTCTTTTTCAGGAGTTCTCGTTCTCCAGTTCGGATCCACAGTGTTTCTGCAGGCAGAACCACACAGGTTAATACCATGCTGGTTCACATCCACCTCCATTTTGCCTTCCTCTTTCCTCTTAGGTTCCCCTTCCTTTTCCCTGTCCAATCACAGGCCTCCTGCTGCCCTAGTGTGTTTGGACAGGGAAAATCCTGCAACCAGGTATATTATGAAAGATAGTCTTCAATATCAAAGAAAGACTCTCTGCTTAGAAGAGAAGAAAAGAAGGTCCCATGGAATATAAACAAATAATAATACAACCAAAAACTCAACTATTCAGAAAGTTCACATTTTAAAATTAAAATTTACTATTGGATTGTATACTAAATGCTTTTACCCACAAAATCATCTCCTAGTTCCCATTTTAGAAAGTTTTAATGAAGTCAAGATGTTAATTGTGTGTTGGAGCAAGGGACACTAGCCAGAGAGCTGTGTGCTTGAACTTGAGACTGTGCAGATGATCACCAGGTCTCATGGAAAACAAGGAGATCTGGAACTTGAGAGCCAATGGCATTCCATGTATTATCCATGTGTGCGCTGAACTCAACCAGGAAGCTAGTGAAAAGAGCAGGTCAGTGAAGAGATAAATGGGGTTAAAATTATCACAGAATGAGTGAGTTCTCCAGATGTGAAGGAAACAGCAAGCTCTGATGATATAAACCTCTATGGAGCTGGTTTGGAAGGATGAAAACAAGAGGCTTGGATGGCCTGGGAGAACATGGTGGGCTGCTGCAGTTACACAGCGTGCAGAAGCGTAATATCTTCCCCTGCCTCTGGTTGCAACAGCAATGATTTCAACAGGCTCAGCTAGATTCCACTGAGAGTAAGAAAGCAAAGGGGCCTTTCAGAGATGCTGGTAAGGACACAGATACGCTTGCTGCTGACTGGCTTTAACTACAGGTTGCAGAAGTGAAAGTACAGGTCAGATAGATGAAGTGCAGAATAGAGAAGAATGAATCATCAGGCGAAAGGTCAGAAAATTTTCTACAGTAGTCCAGAGAGTATGGATCTTAAGTCAACATCTCTGATGCTTTCTTTTGGAAATGTTCAACCCTACCTTTTAATATGAAAGCAGTATGCAAAGGTACGGATATGGTATGTGCTTCAATGAAGGTTTATTTTCCAAGACATGTATTGGTCATACCTTTGAGTGGTAAACTGAGCCTGTAGTAGAATTTGTGCTTCTGATGCTGGATGAGATAAATAGTAAAGATTTGGGCCAAAATGTGAGTGTATGGGGCCCAGGGAGATGGCTCAGTTGGATGACTTTGTTTATCTAGCAACATGAAAGAGCTGTAAAACCTAGGCATGGTATCTCCGTAACCCTGGAACAGTGGAAACAGTCAGATTTCTGGGGCTCACTGGCCAGCTAGTCTAGACAGTCAAGTGGGGCTCTAAGTTCAGTGAAATACCCTGTGTTAAGAAGTACGTTGGGGACAAACAGAAGAAGGTACTGGGTATGTACCTTTGTGGCTTGTGCACATACATACCTGTGGACACACACATGTTCCCCTGCCCACGCCCCACAGGGGAGGTTTGACTCTTTCCTCAAGAGGAAAGACAGTTTAAGATGGAAAGTAAATAATTCCCAAGTGTGCTGCCCAGAATGTGAGAGGGCTCTGGAGCCCAGAATGAGCGAGGGCTCTGGCATGAACCTGCTGATGGGGAAGAGAGCAGCAGATTGGGTGATGGTGTCTGTCCGATTTACAGGCTGGGAGACCCAGATTTACAAGTTTGGGAAAACCTGATGCCAGGCTGCTCAGCATGGTGACTGAGCAGACCCCACTTGTTGCTGAAGGGCCAAGTAGAAACATTTTGGGTTTTTAAAGAAAGACGATGCAAGTATTGGCAAATATGGGAACAGGCAAGATTTCTCTCTTAGCTCCTGACTGTGTCCCCAAACTCTCATGGTGTGGGCTAAATCAGATTTCCCAATATACAATAAAATTGAAATGATTCTATAGCTTTAAGCCAATCAAGCTGTTATGTATCAAACTGTGCCACTACCTGCATAGTATTGGAATTGACCCGACTAGGGTGACTAGGAATGCAAAAGGACAATGTTCAGAAAAGCTGTCACTAAGTGGGCCGGGGATGAGCGCTGATGGAGGTTCTCCAGCAGCCCAGAGACTCGGGGTGTCTTTTAGATCAGGCTGAATGAGGAGTCGGCTTAGCTAATCTTTGTAAGGGTGTCTGTAGGGAAGCAGTTGCAGGCTGCAGTCATCCTGGAGGAGGAAGCTGTCCGGTTTTAGGGGCCAGTATTTATCGTTTGAATACAGAGCACCACCAGACCAACCCTCAACCAATGGTTGTGCTCATGTCAAGAATGCTCATCCCCATGGGGGGTAGGTGTGCTCTCCATAAAGTTGTCTATTTGAGCAACAGGTGTTTTGTGGAAGACACACTTGGAGCTACTCACAAGCTACTCATTATGACAGGACAGTGAAATCGATCTGCAGAATCGACTCTGAAAGATCTCTGAGTAGAAGCCACTGTTGATGTTAAATAAATACTGTGTCTGTACACAGATGAGTGGGTGCTAGTCTTTAACAACTCTTCAATACCTTTTCATCCACATTTTTTGGGGGTGGGGGTGGGGACAGGATCTATGGTCCTAGTTAGCCTCAAAGTCACAACAATCCTCCTGCCCCAGTCTCCTGAGTGCTGGGATTTCAGGCATGAGTCATTATGCCTACCTCATGTCATTTTCTGTTTTCTGCTCCACATCACTGATTGTACCCCACAGAATTGGGACAAACATTATCAGTGCTGTTGTTATTTTACTTACGTTATTTAAAAAATTCTCCAAATGCTTCAACTATTTCATGATAATAAACCGGGCTGTACTTTACTGAGTGGTATTAACTCTTTCAGACCTCTAGGGTGTAATTTGGTATGTTTTCTGAACAATCTGGAGGTACTAACATGTTCCTTGATGGTAAATTAGGTCCTGGGATACTAATTTATTGCTCATAACTTATGAGATCCCTGTTGTACTAGTGACAAAAGAGACAGGGTTGTCTTTTAAGAGGATGTTTCATTTGCTCATAACTGAAGGAAACAAAAACTGGTAGTTTGATCTAATTAAAGCACATTAATGTATTGCTTGGTTTAACTTCTGTTGCTGTGATAAAATACTTCGACAAAGCCAGGCACGGGGGTACATGCCTTTAATTTTAGTACTTCAGAGGTAGAAGAAGGTGGTTCTCTGTTAGTTCAAGGCTAGCCTGGTCTGTATAACCAGTTCCAGGCTACTCAAGGCTGCATAGTGACATACTGTCAAACAAACAAACAAACAAACAAACAAACAAACAAACCCATAACAACAACAGTAACAAAAAGCAACTTGGGGGAGGAAAGGTTTACTTTAGCTTACGATTCCGTGCTGCCATCCATTAAAAACAGGGAAGTAAGGCAGCCCAAACTTTACCATATCCAGGCGGATCACATTCACAGTCAAGATGAAGGGTAGAGAATGCGTTTATGTTTGTGCTGAACTCACTTTCTCCACTCATGTACAGTTCAGCATCCAAAAGAGAACTCCACTGCCCACAGTGGGCCGGGTCTTCTTATATCCATTAATACAGTCCAGAAAAATCCCTATGGACATACCCACAGGCCAAACTGATCTAGACAGTCTGCGCCTGAGACTCTCCTCTCAGGCGATTCTAGATGGTGTTGACTTGACAGTTAAAGCTAACTAGCACAGTGTCCGAACCTAGCCTTTTCCTTTATGCTAGCTATTCTTGTCTTTTAGGAAATACATAGTGCCATGAGAGTCATTTTCCAGTGGATGGATTAAAACATGGCATTCATTTAGCAGCTATTACGAACAGAGTTTTGTGCATTGGCCAGTTGAGGACAATAAATCAAGCAAGGCTTCTTACTCTGGTTTTCTTTCTTTCTTTCTTTCTTTCTTTCTTTCTTTCTTTCTTTCTTTCTTTCTTTCTTTCTTTTTTCTTTTTCTTTTTCTTTTCTTTCTTTTTTTTTTTTTTTTTTTTTTTTTTTTTTTGGTTTTTCGAGACAGGGTTTCTCTGTATAGCTCTGGCTGTCCTGGAACTCACTTTGTAGACCAGGCTGGCCTCGAACTCAGAAATCCGCCTGCCTCTGCCTCCCATTACTCTGGTTTTCTTAGGTTTGTTCTTCCATTGTATAGGATGCAGAGATTCACGTCTGTGTAAATACACAGGACACATAGAAACCAACAACGTCCAAAGAATGCTTGGGATAAGTGATTATCGATTATATAAATAATAACACTTTATGATGACCGAACTCTTTGCATCATTCCATGTGACAGTAACAATTTTACATGCACTGACCAAATTATTGCTCACAACAGCACAGTGAGATGGGTAACTTTATTCTCTCCTAGATAAGTTAATCCCACTAGCAGCTAGTAAGTGGCAGAGTTGAGTTTTAGAACTAGGTCTGCCTGGCTGCAAAGCCCTTGATCTTAATCTCTATCTCATTATGCTTCAGAAACACACATTTTTAAGCTGGGTAGAATCGATAAGTAAAAGCCAGTTATTGTAGAATATGGATTTTTGCCACTCTTGACAGACAGAAGATGTGACATTTCAACTGCTGGCAATAGGTCTTCAAGAGTTCTTCTTAAAAATGCAAATCTGTACTCCCGGGAGGATAACATATTTTAAAAAAAATAAACATTTCAGGCTCTTAACTTGCATGTCCTTGTGAAACCTTGCAAATAGGTTGAGTGACAGGTAAGCTTGGAAATGGGTAAGGAATAGCAGGTGTGGAAGAAGGGAGAGGCAGTCCTGACTGGAAGGCTGGGAGAGACTTTTGCTTTGAGGAAACAGGCATCACGAAAGAATGGGGCACCCACAGTGGGCACTTCTACATGGCATAGGATAAAGAAACAGCTAATGCAAAACTGGCAACTCAATACTTTTGTATAAGGCCAGTGTTAGTGTCTTAAAAAATTCAGTCATATGTCATTAGCAACTGAGCAAATTAGCAAGTACAAATTTAAAACACACCCCCCACGCCCACGCCCACCCCACCCCCATGTGTGTATATATATATATAATTTGTCCCAATCAGAGACTGAGATGCCAGTTTCATTGTCTGAGAATTCCAAATCAAAGATTTCTTTTACATCTTTTGCTTCACCATTCATTCTGTAATGACATAGTTTACCCATGATCACCAGTAACATGATTCTAAATTAGCATTATACCCAGAACAGGGATGCTAATATAATCAATTGCTAATTAGTTCTGTTGCTCCTTTCCATTGCAATTATGCTCCTATGTTAGCATAATACTTGGTGATACATGACTCACAGAATTTAACTGTGATCTTACTTAAATACTTAGTTTCCATTGTCATAATGCTAATAATTATAAGGATGATTATGATAATAATAATAAGTGCAAGTAGTTTAAGGGTTAGAGATAAGAGTCTAAAAATGATATCCTCAAGATCTGCGTTTATCCTACATCAATAATTTTGCAACAAATTTGCCCAATTTACAAATCAAAAATAGATTCTTCTGTCAGCAAAGTATCAGTCTTGTATCTGAAAATCAAGCACAGCTTGTTCATCGTCAGAAACCACAGAGGCTCTGAAATCAGAACTTAGCTGCCAATTTTGTTGATGATGCATAAGATGAAACCGGCTACAGCTGGCTCTTCTCTCCTGCGCTAGCTTTGCGGCACTGACATTCGTGAAAAATCTGTTTGTTTTTTGTTTCAGGAAATTAAATAGCTATGACTAAAATGAAGCAGAGGGAACAGATATATCTGGGTAATAACCAGGTGCCATTTTTATTTTTAAATTATTATTTTTTTCCTGTTAGAATCACTTGATTTACTGAGACACTACTTTCACTTGACCTGTTGGCACATATGACCTCAGATAATACAGGGGGAGCTCCTGCCATAGATAAGCTAGAGGACTCCATTTTTGATAACTAGAGAAGAAACAACTTAAATAACTTGCAACTTAGCCTCCTGATAAATAAGTACATACCATGCCCTCAATGACTACTCCTTCCAATAGGGTGTCATATTTCACATTTGTAAAAATAGCTCCATTTGCTGACATGTAAAACTGCTTTTTCAGAATGAGCACTTCATGTGCTTAGCACCTAAGCTTAAAGCCTTCATTTTACAGAAATAAACCTATTCCTAAATATTACCCTAAAATGAAGAAACAAGGGAGTTTTAAATACTGCAACATTAAGTTAATGACATAAAGCTGCGTTTTAAATCTTTAAATCTACTGGAAGCTTCGTGAGTCAGGAACATTCGTTTCCTTTCCTTTCTGGCAAGCCTTAAATAGGCTCTGCCTGGTCCAGGGTTAAGAAGAAAATTGGATACATGCAGTAACTGTAAGCACTCTGGATCTTTTTAAAGTTATCATAAAGATGATGATGATGATGATGATGATGATGATGATGATGATTGGGAGTGTGTGGGTTGTACTGGTGTATGCATGGGATGAATTTGCCCAGTCTTGCCTGGGTGGAGGTCAGAGGTCAGTGGTGAGCCTTCACATGAGTTTTTGAGACAAGGCATCCCAGTAACACTGGAGCTTGCTGTTTCGGTTAGACGGCTTGTCTGGAGAACCTGTCTGGCCAGAGAGCCTGTATGATCCACCAGGCTGTATCCTTCCCCAGCACTGGGACTATGAACCATGCCAGTGTGCCCAGCTTTATCTGTGGGTGCTGGGGATAGAGCCAAACTGGTCTTCATGCTTATGGAGCAAGCACTTTATCTACTGAGCTCTCTCTCCCTAGAGCTCCCTCCCCCACCAAGGTCTTAAAGATACAAAGAGAGGAAGGAAAGAGAACATACTGTTTTTTTTTTTCTCTTCCTTTCTTTCTTTTTTCATTTTTAACGACAGAGACTCACTACTCATAGTCTCAGCTGGCCTGCAACACACATAGATTCACTTGCTTTTGTATATGAGTGCTGGGGTTACTACCTGTCTGACCTGACACACTTTCAAAAACAACAGAATAGGGGGATGAAAGCTTTTCCATTTATTTACTTATTAATTTCTTTATTATTGGCAGTCAAGATTAAATCTAAGGGCCTCTCAGATGCTAGGTAAGTGCTCTGACCCTGGGCCACATACCCGGTCCCCATCAGCTTCTTTTCGTTCACTGTTCATCATGAACAAAGAAGAGTTGGGGGGAATCTCAGTTTGCCATGTATATGTATATGTTTGCCATGCAAGAGACCTTAGATTAACCAGGCTTTGTAGCACAGGCACATGCCTTTAATCCCAGCACTCAGGAGGCAGGGGCAGGGGCGGGGGCGGAGGCAGGGGCAGGCAGATCTTTGTGATTTTGAGGCCAGTCTGGTCTACATATTAAGCTTTAGGATACCAGGGCTACATAGAAAGACCCTGTCTCAAAAGACTAAAACACATAAATAAGAGGCCCTTGGTTCCATCCATAGCATCATCAAAATAAATAAGTGAAAAATTTAAAATCTAGCATTGTAACAAAATTGAACGGCAGTTGTATTATGGAAGCAAGATACTTAACCAACCAAACACAATTTGAAAGAAAGGATATTAGGAATAAATAAACAGAAATATATTAAAGACACAGAATCACACATGATATATAATAAGAAAAATATTATAGCCCCGCAAAAAAATAGCATAAAGTGAAACAATGAACAAAAGAAAAATTTGAAAATATATACAATGTAAGTGAAAAAAGATATGAAGTGCTAATGTTTCTAGAAACATTGCTTACAACTACCAAAATGTAGCAGCAACCTGTGTCCATCAACAGATGAGTGAACATAGTGTATACACAGTGGAATGTTGTCCACCTTAAAAAGGAAGCAAATTCTGGGGCTGGGCGTGGTGGCGCATGCCTTTAATCCCAGCACTCAGGAGGCAGAGGCAGGTGGATTTCTGAGTTCGAGGCCAGCCTGGTCTACAAAGGGAGTTCCAGGACAGCCAGAGCTATACAGAGAAACCCTGTCTTGAAAAACCAAAAAAAAAAAAAAAAAAAAAAAAAAAAAGGAAGCAAATTCTGACAAATCTACAATATGGATGGAAAATGAAACTATTATATTAGCTGAATTAAGCAAGTTACACAACTAAAAGTGTTGTGGGGTTTCATTGACCTTTAAAAATTATAAATTATGTATGTGTGTGTGTGTATCTGTGTGTGTATAGATATGTACACATGAATGCAGCACCCTAGTAGTCTAGAAGCAAAAGCTATGGAGCTGGAATTACAAACAGTTGTGAGCTGCCTGATGTACTGAACTCAGGTCCTTGGATAAGCAGTATGGACTCCTCCCTGCTGAGCCAGCTCTCCAGTCCTGGATTTTATTACGTGAGGTATATTCATATCTCAAATGACTACACTGAATCCCTTCACCTTGGTATTTGCTTGATAATGGCATTTGCTTTCTCTTTTATGTAGACTACAATGCAGAGGAAAATAAAAACATACCTGCCTAAGTTAAATCTCTCTCTATGAACTTTCCTCTGTGTGTGTGTGTGTGTGTGTGTGTGTGTGTGTAAAAGGATATATAGCTAGTCACAGAAAAGGAAAAAAGAAATATAAAGTTGGACAAAGGTCATAGCTTAAAAAGATTTATATTTTTAAAAATGTATCTCTTTGTTTCTTTTGAATTTTAAAATCACCATTCAGATATGTATGAATTGGGCTGGTGAGATGGTTCAATAAACTAAACCTGACAACCTGTGTATGGTGTCTGGAACCCACATGGAGGAAGGAGAGAGAATCAACTCTTGCAAGGAGCCCTTGGCCTCTACATATATGCATAAATGAATGAATGAATGAATAAATAAATAAAACGAATATATATATATATATATATATATATATATATATATTTTAGGTTTAAAAACTGTATCATATATAGTCAAGGAATTCCACGTCTATGAGTTGGTTCTAAAGAAACGCCTGTCTATATGCAAAATAATGTAGATGCAGGAAGATCTTGCAAACAAACATGTACCCAACAGGTACTGGTGAAATAGATTACATTTATATTTGCAATGGAGTAGTATGCAACCAGAAAAATTAAGAAGTCTCTCTCTCTCTCTCTCTCTCTCTCTCTCTCTCTCTCTCTCTCTCTCTCTCTCTCTCTCTCTCTCTCTCTCTTCCCTCCCTCCCTCCCTCCCTCCCTCCCTCCCTCCCTCCCTCCCTCCTTTCTTTCTTTCTTTCTTTCTTTCTTTCTTTCTTTCTTTCTTTCTTTCTTTCTTTCTTTCTTTCTAAGACAGGTTTTCTGTCTGTAGTATGTAACCCCTGGCAGTCCTGAAATTTGCTTTATAGACCAAGCTAGCCTTGAACTCAGTGATGTTCCTACCTCTGCCTCCAAACTGCTGAAATTGAAGGGTTTGTGTAACTACTGCCCAGCGAGAAGCATTTCATATACTAATATGAAACTATTGCCAAAGTAAGTTGTTAGAAGGTAGACAAAGTAGTGTATATGTGCTCTCATTTCCTTCAAAGAATATACATAAGTATCTCTATGAGAAAACATAAGGGGTAAATTATGTTGCGTCAGCTTGGCATGAAACCAGTGCAAAATAACACAGATGTGACAAAATTACTCTATGTCTTTGGTTTTGGACCTTTTGAATTTTGGATATTTGAGTATGTCACCTGTGGAAACCAAATGAAATTACAATGTTCAATATGTAGGCTATTTTCATCTCTAGTCTTACTTTTCCTCTCTATTGTAAAACCAGTATGAGATCCTCCCTGTATTACTAGCACGCTGGTTTAATTCTGCAGTGCTTAAGAAATCAAAGCTGTTATTCCTGCTGGGATGGGAAGAGCTGTCAGCATGTGTGGGTAGCAGTGGCAAAGGGCTTTCGAATATAAGCGATGTAAACTAAATACTAGAGTCGATTGTAATATAAACTCATGGTTGATATAGGAGATGGTTTATGTCAATCATAATTGGAAATACATCTTATGATAGAAATGGGGCCAAGCTCTAGACCCAGTTTCTTTTTTTTCAAGTTTTAATAAATATTTATTTTTTATTCGATATTTTCTTTATTTACATTTCAAATGCTATCCTGAAAGTTCCCTATACCCTGCCACCGCCCCTGCTCCCCTACCCACCCACTCCCACTTCTTGGCCCTGGCAGTCCCCTGTACTGGGGCATATAAAAAAGAGGTCTCTCTTCCCAATATTGGCCGACTAGGCCATCTTCTGCTACATATGCAGCTAGAGACACGAGCTCAGGGGGTACTGGTTAGTTCATATTGT
>NC_034592.1:43719576-43723861 GCF_900095145.1 Mus pahari | reverse complement strand
AGAGAGAAAGAGAGAGAGAGAGAGAGATTTTCCTACATATAACACAATCTGCATGAGTCTATAGTAAATGGGAATAACTGGATAGATTTTTGTGCAGACGTTCACCGCCTCCCACCCCACTCATCCTTCTGTTTCTGAGCCTTCCCAGATTCATACAGGTTTGTAAGGAACAGCATCCATTACTGTAACCTTTTCAAGTGACAGCACTTTCTTCCTACACAAGATACTGAAACCACAGGATTATTAAGGAGTGTGAATGTGAATGTGTGTGTACATGTATGTGCTTATACAAGGTGGGGAGAGTTTTATTTTTCCTGTATGTACTTAGTCCAGTTCTTTAAGGATCTGAGTTTATTTACTGTTCAACCCAGTGATTTGTTTCAGGTTATTACAAAATATTATGCAATCACAGATGTTGTACCTATATGGGAAATAATCAGCCATGGATATCAAATAAAATACAGGGAATAGAAAGAAGATATTTTTTTTTTGAAGCAGAGAAAAATGATGTTTAAATAAGAATTATTAATAATACACTATCATGCTTATAAAGCATAGAATGCCACCATAAGATGACTTTATGTATTTTATTCTTCTTTTTATGATATGTATTTTAACTTAAAATAATTAGCTAAACTCCAACTCCCAGCTATAAATAAACAAGTATTCTCTCTCTCTCTCTCTCTCTCTCTCTCTCTCTCTCTCTCTCTCTCTCTCTCTCTGATGGTTCCTGCATGTTTGAACTTGTCCATTTGGCTACCAAGTCTGGCAAGTTGGGAAATGGATAAGCATTGCCTTTGATTCAAATGAATTCGGCATGTGTAGCATTTGCATGATGGCGCCTCACAGGACACACCTGGATGCTTGCATCATGAGATCATGGGACTCCTTTGCTAAGTCTACCCTGGGGCTCTCCTTTCATAATTACTCCTTTGAGTATCAGCTCTGAGTGAATTGTTTGTCCTTTGGGTAACCTGGATCCTTGTCAGTTTCATTCTGTACTTCTGTTGGGCCAGGGCCCCTTTTCTAGGTGCAGAGAAGTCCTTTTCCCTGCTTAAAGCTTTTTCTGGGTGGTAGTATGTGTGTGTGTGTGTGTGTGTGTGTGTATGTGTTTGTGTGTGTGTGGTGTGAATGTATGTGTATGTATGTGCTATATGAATGTATGTGTGTGATATGTATATATAACATGTATGCCTATATGTATGTAATATATGATGTCAAGGAGATAAGTGATGTGTGTATGTGCATGTATGTGTAATGCATACATGATATATATCTATGGTATTTGTGTGATGTGTGTTTATGATGTGTGTGATATATGTGTTCATGTATATGATGTGTGTATGTGTGGTATGGTGTGATACCAGAGTGATACGTGTGCATGGGTGTATGTGGTGTGTGTGTGTGTGTATGTGTGTGTGTATGTGTGTGTGTGTGATGTCAGGGGATGTGTGTTGTGTGATGTGCAGTGTCAGAGAGATGTGTGTGTGTGTGTGTGTGTGTGTGCATGCATGTGTGATATTGTTGGCATGTGACATGCACATGTGTGTGTCAGGAGAGGATGCATGTGTACAAATGTGTATTATTTGTTTTTTATTTTCATTAGCCATAAAAAGGTGTAGGGTGGAGTGTAGGGGTTCAGGCTTGTGCCACAGCTTATTCAGGAGGATGCCTGAGGCAGGAGGACCATAAGTTCAAGACCTGCTGAGCTACAGTGTTCCCAACCAGCTAAGGAACTTACTAAGACCTTGTCTCACAATAGAAAGTAAAAAATAAAAATTAAAAAAAAAACCCTTTCTTCTAAGAATTTAGAACTTTATAGAGCAAAGTTAGAAACGCTTACAGACCCTTTCTGCTTGCCTTGATCTTGCCACTTCTGTGACAACAGCCTCCTAGCTTCTTTCAGGAGCTGTGAAGGAGCAAAGAAGCAACAGCAGAAAATACGTAGAGAAGAAAAACATAGATATCCTAGAGACTGGAAAGACTTCTCTAGAGATACGTGATACTTCAAAGTACCAATCCAAAATTCTTGTCCTTTTTTTTCTGTGTTTTAGGATCTGAGAAGGTAGAGATCATTGATAAATAAGCTGGAGAAGAGTGGGCCTTGTGGAAGACGTGTAACGTAAATTAAACCTTGACAGGTATTACATGCCACCCTTTTTATTAGCATAAAATTTATGTCTGAGCCTTGGTTAAGGATTTTCCAGGTTCTGACTAATGTTCAGTAAAGTTACACAATATTTTGTGTTTATAATTTTTAATTACGCTCCTGGCAAATTGATTTTTTAAAGGCGTGTGAGTTTTCTTTCTGCTTCTCTCAAGACTAAGCCACTTAATTTAAAAAGCACATTTAAAATGCTAGCAAACTTCTGGCAAATGAAATCCAAGGACCAATTGGCTTTGCTGTGTATGACATCGCCAGTGCTTCTCCATGGCAAATGAGGGAGGATTTGGGTTCCAACCAGGAAAAGTACAAAACTACCGTTACGGTCAGTGCAGGGAGAACTAACCCCCTAAACTTCACTAGTCTGTGAAACATGGAATTGAAGAGGGAATCCAGAAAGGATCCCTTTGTGGTTAGAAACAAGATGAACTCCTAAAAGGACTAAGGGAGTAGGCTGTGGCCCCAGAGCCCAGAGTCAGGGGTCACCAGCCATTTAGCTGGGGCATGGGAGAGGGGTGGAGAAGACTAAGGCTTTTCTCTTACTCCGTTTTGTGTCCATGGTTCTGATGGGTCTAATGCAGGGGAAACCAGTCCATAAGGAAGCCGTGGAAATACAGCTCTGCCTATGCAAAGCAGAGGAAGACTGCAGAGGCATGCATGGCCTAGGATCATCCTGAAGCTTCAAGAAGACTTGTTTTGGGGGGACCTGGGAGGCAGATGTTCATGATACATTGTTACATGAAGGAAGCTGTGTATACTATAAGCACATTCAGATAAAACTGTATGTATTTAGCAAAGTGAAAAGACAAATGATGTCTATCAAATAGTAACAATGGTTATTTCCACATAGTGCATGATTATTGATTTCACTTAAGGATAACCCCCCCTTTTTTTTAATGTGTTCATTTTCTACACTAAAGATTAATTTTGAAAAGGAGGTTAGGAGATGAGGGAGTTACTAGCCCCAGAACAGCCTGTACATGCTTCCCAAAGCATTATTCTGGCAAAGCCAATGTTTCTGGTTCAGCCTCACAAAGGATTTCAAATATGGTTTGATGTTGATAGTTTATTTATTTATACCATGAACACAGTTGATTGACTTCAGTACTTCCCAACAATGAAAAACTTGGTGGATTAACCATTAAAATCTAGCCAATCTTATGAGAAAAGTCAATTATACATCTCTGCCAATATTTGGCACTGATGTTAGGTTTTGCAATTTTTCTGAATGTAGTCACCCTTATTATTATTATTTTTTTTAACAAACATTGCTCGTCCATTTGTTGATTGATCAAGCAACTGGTTTGGCTGTTTGAGACAGGCAATTTATGCTGGCTTCAGATTCTCGGTGTAGCCAAGAATGACTTTGAACAGGAGTCTGGCCTGGATGCCTCCGCCTCCTAAGTGTGGGGATTACAGGGTGTGCTACCACATCTGGCTGACTTGTCTTCTTAAATAAAGAAAGTTTGTACCTCTGTAATTCAGGTCGTCTCTTCTCTTTCATTTGGAATACTCAAAGTCTTTGTGGCTTATCTAGCTAACCCTCTATTTATCCATCTTACGGTTGCTAAGATTTGCTTATACTACAATGTCAGTGATTTTTTTCATGTCAATCACCAAAACTGCACGGCCCAGGATTTGGCAAATATTTGTGTTCATTGCTTTGAAATCTCAAGCTGGCAGGCACCTCTCTCTAAATACAGACCAGGATTAACTGAGCAATAAAGCAAGAGTGCACAGTAGCTCCTCTTATAAATTCTTCAACACCGCTATTGTAGAAGAAACCACTGAAGGATTTAATCTTAGGTAGGCAGAAACTTTGGAGATACTGGGAAATACCAGAAAAACTGTAATAAGTTTTATGCTATCGGAGAAACCCAGATAGTTATAAAACATTTCCGATTTTTCTGTTTCAAAGATTTCACTATTATTATTTTTATTTTCAGGAAATTATTTGGGTGTTTCTACTGGTTCTAGAATGAGGTGGCTTTGTGTTAGTCAGCTTCACCATTGCCATTCGTAACAAACTACCTAAGCTGAACATCTTGGAAGAGGAAACATTTTTTTTTAATTATTATTTTCTTTATTTACATTTCAAATGTTATCCCGAAAGTTTCCCAT
>NC_034592.1:43709414-43718451 GCF_900095145.1 Mus pahari | reverse complement strand
TGAATCTTTAATCTTGGCCATTCTGACTGGTGTGAGATGGAATCTCAGGGTTGTTTTGATTTGCATTTCCCTGATGGCTAAGGATGTTGAACATTTTTTTAGGTGTTTAAGAGGAAACATTTTATCTTAGCTCAAGGTTTCAAAGAGTTCAATCCAAGCGGGAGATACTGCCATTGCTTCTTGGCTTGAGATGAAACAGAATATCCTGGTTGGGGAATGTGTTTGGCAGAAGAGGTTGCTTGTCTTATGGTACCCAGAGAGTAAAGATGGAGTGAAAGAGGAGTCAGGATTAACTAGTGTTAAGGCAAGAGTGCATAATAATCACATTTTCATGTAAGATATAGTTCCTCAGGGCCGACATCCAAGGACCTACTTCTTTTATTAGGTCCTACCTCCTGTTGCATCACCTTTCTGTAGCCCATCAAACTATGAGCCAAGCAGTTGTGTCAGTACCCTCATGATAATAGTCCAAAGACACCACCTATGAACACAATGTGTATTAGAGATGAAGCCTTCAACACCCGAACCTCTGGGGAACATTTCAGGTGCAAATCATAACACTAATAAATTTGGGCATGTTTAATATTTACTCGGGCTGTACTCATTTTCATTCTGCTAGAAACTTAAGGACAGCCCCAGTGAGATGGCTCAGAGGGTCAAGTTACTTGCTGTCAAATCTGAGCACTGAAGCTGGGTTCCCAGAATTCACCTGGCAGAAGGAGAAGCCCTCCATACTGAGGGCAGAGGAGACCCAGAGCCCCACCCCCACCTCGCCCCGCCCCATGAATGCACAAGACAAATTAATACATGTAATTTGTAATACATTAAAAATGGAAGAAGTGTAAGGACAGTGATGATGATCAGCAGAGATCACACTAAAAAGTGGTTAAGATGCAAAAGCGGTTCACTTTAAAACTGTGGCAGTGGCAGTGGCAAAAGAAAGATGCGGCTTCCAAGCAGCACAAGGACTTTAAAACAGTCTTAAGGAAGAGATGAGGTGTTCGATAGGAAAGGAGGCAGAGATGCTTTTGAAACTGGAAAAAATATTGGTTAACTTTTAGTTGTGATCACACTTCAGCAGTGTCTATGTGAAGCAAATGTTTTGGCTCCAAACCTGTTTCTTTCTCTTTTATGTTTTCGTTCTTTCTTTTCTTTTCTTTTCTTTTCTTTCTTTTTTTTTTTTTTTTTCACCAACCTGAAGACAGGAGATGAAGCACATTCTTTTCTGCTGTCTAAGAAGGTCAACGAGAACACTGCTGGGGCGTTAGCTTCTGCTGGAGAATTTATATTACCTTTCCAGGGGAAAAAGAGATTGGGACAAAATAGGAGAAAATGGTCCGAGTGTACTCTGTAACGCATAATCTGCCCATTTCTCTCACACGAGAAAGTGGTTTTGCAAGGGCCTGGGACAGCATCAGCTGTGAACACCAGCATGCAAAGGAAACAACGGTGGCCTCCATTCTCTCTTAAATAACTGCAATGGTATATACTCGGTCCCTTTCTTCAAGCGGTACTAATATATTTACTTTTGGGGAAAGTGTACAAATAGAAAATGGTACATAAGAGTCCAGCGAAGACAATAATACTCAAACTTCCTGATCTTCCCACTTCAGCCCAGTGATGGGTCACTATACCACTTTGCCTTGATTTTTGACTAAGAACCGTTTCTGTAGCCCTTGTAATTCACTGGCCACGCCTCCTCACTTCACCTTCCTGGTTAGATCTGCAAATTTTCTATGTATCAGCACCCCAGAGCGTAGAGTTCCTATGCCCCGAGGCATTTGGCTCAGAGGAAACAGTGTCTTAGGGGCCAGAAAGATGGCTCATCCAGAAGAGGTGCTTATCAGCAAGGCTGACCACAAGAGTTGGCTACTCAGAATCAAAATGGAAGGAGAGAAACACTCAAAAGTTATCAAGTACCTTCCACACCAGCGCCATGGCAGGTGAGCGCATTTGCACACACATGTGAACACGCAATCAATATTAATGCAATAATGAATACAGTCTCATTCGACTGATAATTGATAATTCCAGCAGAGTAGCTGATCTTCATTCGTCTACGGGGAACCTTGATGAATAAGACACGTGTCAGGGAGTATTGTGACAGAAACGCCTGAAGATGGAGATGGCAATGGAAGTCTCTGCAGAAATATTTACCTACAGAGAAAGCCCCTTTAGATTCCAGGCTTGACTGGACTTCCAACTGCCAAAGGACCAGACCTGGAAGATCACAACAGGCTGCACCATCCCGAAGGCCACAAAGCTGTAAAGGACAGTGTGGCTGAGATGGTGAGTCCTGGAACTCAGGCCTTGCTGCTTCTTCTGGAACCTCGGGGGCACAGTGGCTTAAAAGTAGCAGACATTTAAGACGCCAAGTTCTTTATTTGGGGTTTTCATTGACAATTTCCTACCCCCAAAGTACACTGGGGGGAGTTGGGGTGGAGAAGCTTGGAGACGTTTTAAATCAACTTGGTTGGAACTTGCAGAGGAGTTGAGCCAGGGGTGTCCCGGTTGGCGCTCGGCGGCTAGAGGGTGGGGCAGCCCCTCCGTCGGGCGGGGAGCGCGGAGGGCTGGGCCTGCGGCCTGGCGGCAGGGCGCGGCGGGTCATTGTTTCCTCGGCCGCTTCTCCCGCCCGACCGGCGTCACTGGCAGGGCGCCCGGGCGGGCGGCGGGTTATTTATAGCGCCGGCTGCGCGCGTCACGGAGCCCGGCCGGGCTGACGGGGCCGCTGACGCGCTTGGCCGCGGGGCCGAGGGCGCGGGGTGCGCGCGGGCGGCGACAATGGACCAGAGCGCGCGCCTCCGGGGCCTCCGTGGGCCGATCGGCAGTCCCCCGCCTTCGGCCGCGCGTCCCCGCGGGGGTGGCCGGCCTCAGCCACGGCCCGGGCCCCGGGGCTCAGCTCGGCGGTCCCCTCTCCCTGCCGCGCGCCCGGACTGCAGGAGGAGCTGGAGCCGGGCTGCTCGACCACTCCGCGCCCGGGGACTCGGCGACCTGGGGCCGGGAGCGCTGGGCAGGTAACGTGTATTGGACCGGGCTGGGGGCTCCGGGAGGCCCGGGGGCGGCCCTTCCCCGACTTCTGTCCCCGCGGTGGCCTGCACCGGGGCAGAAAGCCGAGGTGGGCGTGGAGCGCCGGAGCGGGAGAGAAACTTCAATGTGACCAGTTCCACCAGGCTCCTCCCGAGAGGCCGGCGCGGCGCGACACGGGCACCCTGTCGCCCTCCTCCCTAAACCCTCCCGGGCCACTCCTTCCCCATGTTTCCCCGATCCGGAGGCCCTCTTGCTCCCAACCCTGGCTCGCCCGAGCCCCACTGTCGCCCTGGCAGGGACTTTTAGGGACTTGTTGGCCGCGGAGGCCAGCCTTGAGCCTAGTCCTTCCGGCTGCTCCGCAGCCCCTCGCACGTGGCAGGCAAGCAGGCTGCCGAGAACTTGCTGCGCCTTCTAGGAAATTGCAATCGATTTGTAACGCACTTTCGCTAATTGGGAGTTCAGAATTAAACTTTAATAAAGCATTTGTGTCGTCTCGTCTAATTGTGAAGGCTTCCATTCGTCCTGGTAGATAGACTCTTAAGTCTCGAGTTAATGGCGCTAAGCTAGATCTCCCCTCCCACCCCCCACCCAGTACAATTCCGTCAGCCATCGTCGGCGCAGCTGGATTTCTGTAAGGTACAGATGTTGCTAATGGCAGCTTAAGCACGGATGGGCAGATAGCATACGGAATGCAACATGTTGCCATATGGTTCCTTTAGCCTTTCACCTCCAGGGATATCAATCATATATATTCTGGGAGGAACCTAATGACTCTCTGAACAGCAAAATGAATTACCTGGTACAATTTATATCCCTTGACCTGATGCGTTATAACAACAGGAAGATAGCATCGCCCGATTGCTGTGGTATAAATTGAGTTACAGAGCTACATTTCAAATTCTAGAATCAACTATTGGTAGTCCGAGGGACACTATCACATCATTCTGGCAGTAAAAATCGGTTTCTGAATCTTCTCCCTCCACCCTCTTCCATCTATAGACATGCAACATTGATAAAGTTTAACAAAACTGATCTTGGAAATTGCCACTCTACCTACTAACAGGTGAGGTGTGGAGAGGTGGAAAACATGACTTCCGGAGATAGTTAAACTTAAGAGTTCTATAAGAACACCACACTTTAAGGACTCCTAGGATTTGTCTCAGTGTTATTGCTAAATCTTGTTACATTTATGAAATTCTCACCTAAAACCAGCAAAATTCCTACTTCAACTCTTAAGAAAACAGTTCTAAGAAATAATGAACTTAAACTCTAACTAGAACTTTTTCTGCAAACCAGTTCCTATACCCTTATTCTTTCTCTGTGTCTTAATCCAAACCTTGGTTGTGGATAGAATGTGAATATAATAACTTTTTTTTCTTCTCAGGATGTCAGTATCAACACACCGAAGTCATCGTTTAGATCCTACTGAATGGCTTAATAATACTTCACATTAGATTTTAAAACCTGGCGACTAATAAAATATTGTAACTGCCTGTAAGCTTGGACTATAAACATGATTGTCTTCTTA
Source organism: Mus pahari (assembly GCF_900095145.1). NCBI lineage: Eukaryota > Metazoa > Chordata > Mammalia > Rodentia > Muridae > Mus > Mus pahari. The sequence continues at coordinate 43,713,896 of NC_034592.1, read as the reverse complement.
CACTACCTTGTATTTTTGATTCACAGATGCAGATCACAGTAAAAGATAAGCAATAACCTAAGATTACAAATTAAAGTATTATTCACACTTTAATTTCACGTCGACTTTTACTTATGAAGGGATATCATAAAGCTAGAAACATAATATATAGGGTTTTTTTTTGCATTCAATAAAATGTAAAATGTTCATGTGAACTGATAGACTAGACTACCAAAATATATAAAATAGACAAGAACAGTCTAAAAAAATGTGTTTATTTTTAATTTTATACATTTCAGAAAGTGATAACATTTCAGAAGTTTATATATCATGTCCTTTCACAACCATTTTGAAAGGCCAAGATGACACCCTCATCCCCTGGACGCACACACCTTATAATGGCTGATGGTTTGTGAAGCAGTGTTTGGGTTAGTCCAGACATTCTGTAATTATATCTAACGCCTTTTGCCTATTTATATAGCAAAGAATCTTATACAGAACAACTTAGACTGTGTCTTACTTATGGTGAGATTCTTTGCTGGTTTTTTTTTTTTTTTTCCAATAATCTTTGCTAGCGGAGGTTTTAGTTTGTTCTGTAGCACCAACACTCTATGAATTTAAACCCAGACCAGGGGTCAACTTGTCAATAATGACTCCATCTTCATGACCTGTGAATTGACAGTAACCGTGTCCCTTAATCAGTCACACAGAACCTGCCTTATAAAGCTGTTAGTGTCATGGGCAGATACTGCAACCTTTTGTCAAGCCCTGTGATTATTAAACTGTTCCTCCTTCAAATCCAGGCCAAAAGGCCTCCTGGGCTTCATCTTGGAGTTGAAGCAAACTCTTAAGGCACACTCTTTGCTCTCTGTCTCCAGTTATATCATTACGTGTACATTTAACTGATAATCTCAGGTACCTTGACAGATACAGACGGCTTTTTGTCTACTTATTTGGCAACAAACCTAAGAGCTTACGGCGTCATTTCAATTTAAAGAGTTGATAGATGTATACTGTTATTCCAAATCACGTCTCTGATTGCCCTGGGAACACCAGGACTGCCACTGCCTTTGTCCACTAGGAAATAACTTTCTGTTTTGTTTTTGAGTGGCCAAACTTAAACTTATCTTTTCAGTGTCGCCCTTCCATGTTGTTAATTGGAGAATTTGTTTAGACGGGAAAACTTTTGAAAAAAATATGCATGGGTTGGCCAAGAAAATATTTCTGTGTTTCTGATGGCCATGAATATAGGGCCTTAAGAAAAAAAAAAAAACAAAAGACAACTAGGTATATTCTCCATACTAAGTAATTTTATTTCCATTTTTCTTCTCACAGATAAATTTGTGATCTTTAAGTTCTACTAAGTTTATGGTTTTCTCAAGGCAGCATGTAACCAGTTAGGAACAGGCATTAGGATTCTGATAAAAACTCTCCATTAAGCTTAGTGGGGTTGAGTCATCAGGAAAGAGTGTGGACCCCATTGCACTTGAGCTTTTCAAATTCAAAACCCCTGTTGTTGCCTTAGAAGCTTGTTTCTCTCTTTTATGAGCATTTCATTCAAAAAGAAAGTGGCAGTTGTGACATTACCCCAGTCAAGCAGGAAGTGGTCCCTCAGTCTCATCAGTCTGCAGCTTTGTCTTTATATGGGTTGGTATGAGTGCCGTACAAACACCATATAAAAAAATTGACTTGGGTTGCCCTGACTCTTGACTGAAGATTGACAGGAGCTCTTTCTTTAATTAACCTTGTTCTTTTTCATGTTCTGTATTCAGATATTGAAATACAGTATTTTTATACATTTATCAGATTGTGTTTGCATTTATTTAATTTATGTTTCTTTTTAAAAAGCGTGTAGCCTTGAATGTTTGTTCTCCTTTTCTTTCACATCATTACTCTGGTAGTGCTTGATGTAACTTGATTAGCTCCCTCCCCAGTCATGATTGGTAATTAAAATAGGCATTAAAATTAGTCACTTAGCAATTTTGCTGTTCAATTGGCAATTAAATTACTTAATTGCAATTAAAGTCCTAATTTTAATTGGCAAAATGATAGATGTAGATTTAAGATAATATGTATAAATACTTTAATAAGTGTCTATATAAGGATTACTTAATTACTCAACTTCAAGTTTATGCTGTTAACTTTAGAACTTTTAAGTGAGCAATGAAATTTATATTACATCTATTCAAAGGATATGGTAATTAGATTTATTTCTTATCACTATAAGGGTCCTTGCTATAAGTTACCTTTGTAGTGTTCAAATTGTAAGTTTGATAATTGAGAATTATGAGGAGGAAAGGGCATATATGTCCTTGTTGAATATATCAATACCTTATTTTCATTTTCATTAAAATAAGAGATTCTTTACCAATTAGTTGAGAGAAAAAATAAAATGTGGCTATTTTCTTATTAAAAGTAGAACAAAAACTGGCTGTCTGAGATTTACATATAATCATTGGAAAATGTATGTATTTTCTCTGTTTAAAGAATATATTTTCCCTGTCTAATGCTGTTGATAGAATTTTAGATGTCTTTTATAACAGCATATAACTTTATTTTCAGAATTTTAAATGTGTTTTAATATCTCTCATGCTTACTGAAATGAGCAAATAAATTCTAAAACCTAAAGTATTCTTCTTTTTAATAAAAGAGAATTTTTTCATAAGAAAAATATTAAGTCATCTTTATAAAAACAAGTATTAGGAGAGGGCCACTGTAAGCCAAGTATTAAGGAAAAAAATCTAAAGATTTTTATTATGTAAAATAGTTTTTGAGTGGCATGAGGCTTTACCATATGTTCAGTTTTATGATTTTAATTTATAAGTAGAAGCTTCTAGAAAAAAGTGCTGTTTACTTCGGCACATCTTTACACATTTTCTAGAATTGAGTTCTGAATTAAAGTAAGACATTTAAAAAACCCATGGTCTTTGGTGAAAAACAGGCTGGGTACAACTGAATAAAAGCTGCCCTTATCTATGTGGATATCAGAGAAGCTGTCGACTTCTTCAAGTGTCCTGTAGAAAAGGGGCAGTTTGGTTGATTAATAGCCCATGATTGCAAATGAAATGGCAAAAGCAAAACAATAAAACACCTTTAATACTAATTTTTATCTTTAGAGAACCAGATGTTTTAAAGTGAAAATTTATTTTTTTTTCTGTCACTTCTGGAAGACTGCCTACCAAATAACAACAAAGACTGCATGTGAGTTTGTTCAGACGTAATTTAAAACACATCTCACTTCAGTGCTTATAAGTTCCAATACCTACACAATTTTTAAAAAAATATCTTGAAGTTGTCTCAACTCTTGCAGCACGGCATAACAGGTATGTCCATTTCATTGTATCTACGTTGTGAGATCTCTGAATTCATTTGGGGAGAATACTGAAATCAATCCCCAGAGGCCTCTTCCCCATGCATTAAAATAGAAAATCAGATGGGATTACACTTATGTTTGCTCTCTAAATTATACCAAAAGCTCAGTTTTATTAAGTATAATCTGCTTAGCCATGCAAAAAATAAAATACTTAGGTTTAGATGTGAGTTTATTTTCATTTATACTGATTTTTAATGAAAATATATTTTTACGTACAAGCAGATATGTATGGCTTAGTATGTGCTAGTATCATGAAAAGTAATATAACAGCATTACCTTCATCAATGCTCTTTAAGGTCTCATCATTATATTTATTAATAGCAATAACTTATAATTTACATAAGGGGGACCTATTATGCATAGCACCAATTCTTTGGTTCCATTATTTTAAATTATTAAGAAAATAGACCTTTATTAATGGGGAAACTTTACACATTTAAACGTGGCAATAATTTAAAGTTCTATCAGACTCTGGACCATGAAAAAAAACACTATTGTCATTTTAATTGCGTTATAAAATACTTTATTTGAAATATTTATGTGTAAGAATGCAGAAGAGTTGCAACCATATAAATGTAGAATTTCAGTTTCTTTTAGCCTAAAGCATCGTTTTAACATTTTCTGAAAGGTTGTTCAATTCTACATTTTGATTCCATTATATGTGTAATTAAACCTCTATGCACAAAAGCATTCTCTTATGTACTAGCAAATATACCCACAGGAATTCTCTTCTCAACTATAATTTATTTAAACATGTAATCATAGGATTTTAAAACATGCTTTCATTTTTCCAAACTATATGCCAATTTGAACTGCTTTGAGATAAAATGAGAGATTTTATTGCCATTTTGGTTTTTTTTCCCTCTGTGACCTAACAGTGAGTTAAACATGGGCAAGAGGAAATAAAGAAAATCCATTGTAAACGTAGTTCCATGTGTTAAACTGTTTCCCTTTTGGAGAAAATAGAAAAAAAATAAGAGTAGTCGTTGTTTATGAATTCCAACACAACATGAACATTTGGGCCTGCAGACTTTTCTCCTGAGGCTTAGTTAGTCTAAGTAGTAAATAGCTCTGTGTGTGTGTGTGTGTGTGTGTGTGTGTGTGTGTGTGTGTGTGTGTGTGTGTGTGTG
>NC_034592.1:43671140-43709318 GCF_900095145.1 Mus pahari | reverse complement strand
GAGAGAGAGAGAGAGAGAGAGAGAGAGAGAGAGAGAGAGAGAGAGAGTGTGTGTGTGAAGCGCGCGTGCTTGTGCTTGTGTGTTTGTGTGGGAGATTGTCTCTTGAACATTGTGGAGTCAGGCCCCCTACTGACAAGATCAGTCAATTGCAGACCTTGTCTTTGCTCTTGCAGCGTCGTCCCTTCCAATCAAGTGGGGGGAAAGCAGCGGACTGAGGTTTTGATCGTGGCCCTTTTAAACTTTCCGATGTGTGCACCTGGAGCACATGCGAGCCCTGTACCCAGACTCCAACCATAGAATAGTCTTAGCCAAGAATTACTTTAAATGAGTTTATGAGTCTTTCCTCAGTCGTAGTAACATCCAGGGAAGCTGAACGTAAATTTGAAAAGAGGGAAAACTCACACATGGATGAAAAAAGTCCTCACTTCCTCTCATTTACATGTTATAATTACCCTATTCTCACTTACTATTGTAGTAAACTGCTAAGACCTCTGCCTTTTGATCTTGGGTATAACAAGCCTTGAGCAAAGGCTTTTATTATCAGGAAACCAGGCACTGGAGGTTGCTAAAGAAAAACCCTCGTTACTGTGCTTGTTCCGTGGTGTTCAGTATAAGATCTCCAGGCCTTCTTTCTTCTCTTTAGGAGAGCATTTTCAAAATGTCCCCAGACTCAACTCAACCCAAACTGAATGTTTTTAATGACTCGGGGAGAGGGGCTTGCAGAGGGCAACATATCTACTTAACCGCTTTTGTGTAGGGAGGTCTGTGGCTACGACCTTAAACTCCTGATACCCGCTCTCCTGGAACTGTATTAAAAAATAATAACTTCCACCCCAGCGTCGCTAAGCTTGGGTTTCCGACTGTCTGAAGATAGCTGCCGGGAACCTGGCCCACCGCGAGGATCAAGGAAAGCTCCTGGTGACCGCACCCTGCTCCCTCGCGGAAGGGGAAGGGAACCCGGGAGGGCGCCTGTGAGCTGGAGTTGCTTCTATTTTGGGCCCAGCCTGGCCGGTGCGTCAATGCCTGCGCCCCTGCGTCACCGCCACCCCCACCCCCTTCCTTCTCCATTGCTCTCCAAACTCTCACTTTTTCCCTTTCGTTCGCGTGGAATCGCTCCTGCCCACGGGGCGCTGACGCTGCCGAGCTCACACTAATAAGTAGTTCTTCACCCTGCCCCCCTCTTGCAACCCCACTTCCTGGTTCTTTTTTCTTTTTTTCCTCGCGCCCATTAGGGCACCGCTGAGCCGTAGCGGCAGCAGCTGGAGAGGCAGCCGCAACATCTGGGGGAAACTTAAGGTGGTCACGTAGGTTTCCCGGAGGCCGATGCGCAGTGGAGCCCGCGGCTTGACTGGGCAGCCGCAGGGCACCCGATGGCAACGCCTCTGCAGCCGCAGGCTCGCTCAGCTTGGAGCCGGCTAAGGCGGAGGTGCAGGCTAGGAATGAGCAACCCCACAACCCCGAGAGTTCCGCGGTGTTCTTCGCTGGTGCTAGGATCACCGAGAGGGGGGCCGAGCTGTACATTGCACACACACACAGCACAGACACACACACACAGCACAGACACACACACACAGCACAGACACACACACCAACCGCTCGCCCGGGCAGCTTGGGAGCGAGCCAACGCTCGGGAGGAGGGGAGGAGGAGCGCTGTCCTGGGAAAAGAAGGGGACCCTACAAAGTCGCCCTCCCTTGGCCTCAGCCCCTTCCTGGCCTCGAGAGAAACCCGAAGAAGCCTGTTTGGCCAGCTTCACGGGGGTACTGGGAGTAGGGTTAGTCCTCTGGAGGAACTGCGATTCCTTTGCTAGAAAGATCCACGCGCTTGGGCGCGGGGGGGGGGGATTGTCTTGCAGAGCAGAGCTGTCTTGCAGAGGACCGCGGGGGTAGGGCACGCTCCCACAGCTCACGGGGACCCTGGGCTGAGGCAATGGGCACACTCCGTTTTGGCGAGACGCCGAGCGGCCCACCCCCGCCTCGACCTCCACTCCCCTTGCTGCTTCTCCCCCCCTTGCTGCTTCTCCCTCCATGCTTTCTTCTTGGTTGCGGGTACGACAGCCCCTGCGTTTCAGAAACCTGTGAAAGGGACTGAAGGGCTTGGTGGGCACAGCGAAATGTCAACTCTGAGAAGAGTTGACCGAGGGGGTGGGGGGCGGTGGATCAGATCACCTTTGGGCTGGAGGCGCACCTGTTGCCGGATTCTTTAATGTATTGTCTACGGGAGAAAGCAGGCAACAACAGTTCACTCCTACTTGTGGGGGTCCCCTAAGGCTTGGCTCAGTGTCTACCCTCCTTCCTCCCACATTGCTTTAGATAGTATATCTTTTTGGTTTCAGGAAAGAAGGGGAAAAAATAGGCCCTGACCTCTCTTCCCTCGAAGCGGGGAGGAAGAGTGGGTTTTAAAAAAAGGGGAGAAGGGGATGCACGGGCTTGGGGAATCCCATCTAATGCCCAAGTCTTTGGAGAGTTACGAGTCACGGGACATCTGTCTCCACTTCTGCTAAGGGGTGTGAGGAAGGTATGTTGGGGAGCTGCAAGGCACACCTCTGCCCGCTGGTCTCAGGTGCTAGCTACCTGGCCCACGCGAGTGTTCCTTTCCGTTCAAGCTTTTGTTGCGCCCTCCCCACGTGTGAGGACTCAGGGTCTGGGGCGGGGGAAGGGCAGGTGGCGCGTAGCATCACCGCGGACTTCACGGACCTGGGTTGCAGAAGTCACACTTCTTTCGGAAAAAAAAAAAAATCCACCCAAGTGGGCTACCAAGGTGAACCGTTCCCACCTTAAAATCAGCCCCAGTCGTGACGTCAGGTCGGAAATATACCAAAGCGAGCGCGGGCCAGGAGTCCGGGGAGCGCGGCGGCTCGGCGATTGGACCGCGGGCCGCTGACGCGGGCTGACGCGCGCAGACTTTAGGTGCATGTTGGCAGCAGCAGCTCGAGCCACATAAACAAAGGCACATTGGCAGTCAGGGCCAGTCCGCCCCGCGGCTCCGCACGGCTCCGCGTCCCTCTCTCCGGCCCCGCTGGCTACCTCCCTCTCCTGCGGCCGGGCTGGCTGCGTGTGGCTCTCCGCGCCCCGCTCCCGCAGCGCTCCCGCGGACCCGGGCTCCTCCGTTCCCGGAGGGAACTGCACTTCGGCGGAGTTGAATGAATGAAGAGAGCGGACAAGTGAGTAGCTGCGGTCACGCGTCCTCCGACTCTCCGCGGACCGGGAACGGGTTCTCTGCAAGTGGGCGCCGGAGCCGCCGAGCGCGAAGGGGCTGGGGTGGGGGGATGGCGAGTGGGCGCGCGCCGCTCCGCCGAGCCTCTGCTGGAACTCCGGTGCTAGCGTAAAGGGGGGGGAGTTGGCTGCCGGCAGAGGTTTCCAGGCTTCTCATTGGTGGATGTGGCAGGGGGACTCCCACAGTTTTAGGAGAAGCGGACTTGCCGGCAGAGATGTGCGCAAAGTTTGCTCTTGGTGTGAAATTGATTGTGGCTTGAGGAGGCTCCATCTCGAGAACATGTGGGAAACAGTCCGGGAGAGAAAGTTTACGTGTTGCTTGGGAACAGTGTCGCTCGGCTCGCCCGCTTGTGGAGGTTTCCCGGATATAGTCGAGTAAGGGTGGTGCCGGTAGAGGGTCCTGTTGCGAAGTTGCCTGAAATGACTGGTTTTAATATATGCTGTTCTTGGATAGTGTGTCAGTGTGTGCATAAGGTAAAGAATACGATTATGAAACTGTGACATAGCCACGGGTTAATATCCAGCACAGACATATTTTCAAGGGCGGCGGCGGATGGGGGGGCGCGTAAAGCAAGAGTCCTCTGGTTTTTCTTGTTAACCTTCTCCACTCACTCCTTGAAGCAAGCAAGATTGTGGAAGAAGTGGGGGGAGGGGAGGGAGCAAAGAGAGGGTGTTCGGGTTTCTTTACTTTATTAACAAGATCGTCTATGCTCTAGAATGCCTTGCAAGTGGGAACATCTGAAAAAAAGCTAGGACAGAAGAATGCCTTGTCCCAGCAAGTAGGCAGCCTGTGGAAAGCATTGTGGAGAAGGTGTTCAGTTTGCTGTACTGAGAAGTGCCTCTAACTTTGGTGCCAATATCCTATACATAATATTTCTTTCCCTCTGCAGTTGACCCAAGATACTCCTGGTAAAGTAGAGATCTCTCTCATCACCTCTGGGCCATTAAAGGTGTTGAAAATCCAGTTCTCTGGAGGAACACCAATTCCCTTGTCCCTCAAGCTCCCGTGCTGAACCAAAAGCGATTACAAAAGCTACACACTTGCACCCACTTTGGCTGCTTGGTTGTCCAGGCCTTACTAACATTTTTAAGGGTGGGATCTCTATTTTTTTTTTCACGGTTTACTCTTGAGTTCTGTTAGCTTTCTCCTTCTAAGAGAAAAGTCCACTGAACTACAAGAGAAATAGGACGAGGAGGCTTTGATGCTATGCTTTTCCTTTATCCAGACCTCATAGGTTTGAAATAAAGTAGAATGACAAAGGTCCTTCTGTCTACAGCCAAGGGACCAATTCATTATATCCTTCAGTATTTGGTAGACTCATGGGATAATTTCCCCATGGGATGCTTTCTCTGCAGGGATTTACACTGGGAGATGAGCGGCATTATCAGCTGTTTAGCCACATTGTCTCTGCACATTTCATTTTAAGCTGCTGTTTGATAAAGTCTTCACACGCATTTCCAAGGAATCACTTGAAGGGCCTGCTGAGTGAGTCTGCATCTGCCCAGCCCAAGTCTCAGTGGGAAGACATCCTGAAACTTCCTGTATCTGTATTTCAGGGAGATCTGACGGGCTGGAGTCCCAATAGCTCTTTTTAAAAATCTTGGAAACTTTGTCCTTCGCTGAATCACGACACTGTCCACCTTTAATTTCCTCGAAAACTCCAATAACTCCGCTGAAGGTTAGTGAGCTTTATCTTTCATTACCTTTCCTGAGTTTCCCCCTTATCTCCAGAAAAACAAAACAAAACAGGGCAACAGGATCTTTTCAGGCCAACCCTGCCTGTGCCTTATGGTCACAGAGGACAACTTTCTCATTGTGCAATTCAACTTCATTTCTAGAGCATGGCTTCTAGAAATCCTGTCGACCCTGAGCTTCAAAGAAGAGGCTCACCAGAGTGGGATTGTCTGCGGGAAGGGGGGCGGGGGGAGCGTTTGGAAATATCCGGGAGTGTAGACCCTCAACAGCTTCCCAGTTCTGGGTCGTCCCGGGATCAGCCCTTTCCTTTCTTAATCGCTGTTCCACCTCTTTTGCCCTTCCCCTTGTATCCCTAACTCCCCATCCTCCTCCCTTCCCCCACAACCCCCGACGCCGCGGGCTGCCGGTGTAGCTCCAGGTGTAGACCGAGTCCGGAAGAAAGTGTTCAGTTGACCAGGCTGAGTGTATATCACCCTGTTTCGTTTCCAGCCATGCCTTGTGTTCAGGCGCAGTATGGGTCCTCGCCTCAAGGAGCCAGCCCCGCTTCTCAGAGCTACAGTTACCACTCTTCGGGAGAATACAGCTCCGATTTCTTAACTCCAGAGTTTGTCAAGTTTAGCATGGACCTCACCAACACTGAAATTACTGCCACCACTTCTCTCCCCAGCTTCAGTACCTTTATGGACAACTACAGCACAGGCTACGACGTCAAGCCACCTTGCTTGTACCAAATGCCCCTGTCCGGACAGCAGTCCTCCATTAAGGTAGAAGACATTCAGATGCACAACTACCAGCAACACAGCCACCTGCCCCCTCAGTCCGAGGAGATGATGCCACACAGCGGGTCGGTTTACTACAAACCCTCTTCGCCCCCGACACCCAGCACCCCGAGCTTCCAGGTGCAGCATAGCCCGATGTGGGACGATCCGGGATCCCTTCACAACTTCCATCAGAACTACGTGGCCACTACGCATATGATCGAGCAGAGGAAGACACCTGTCTCCCGCCTGTCACTCTTCTCCTTTAAGCAGTCGCCCCCGGGCACTCCTGTGTCTAGCTGCCAGATGCGCTTCGACGGGCCTCTGCACGTCCCCATGAACCCGGAGCCCGCGGGCAGCCACCACGTAGTGGATGGGCAGACCTTCGCCGTGCCCAACCCCATTCGCAAGCCAGCATCCATGGGCTTCCCGGGCCTGCAGATCGGCCACGCATCGCAGTTGCTGGACACGCAGGTCCCCTCGCCACCGTCCCGGGGCTCTCCCTCCAATGAGGGTCTGTGCGCTGTTTGCGGTGACAACGCGGCCTGTCAGCACTACGGTGTTCGCACTTGTGAGGGCTGCAAAGGTTTCTTTAAGGTGAGCAAGGCCGGGCGGAGGTGGCAGGTCGCGGTGACCTGAGACCCAGCAGTGTGCGCACCTTCCGGTCGGCAGCCCAGCTCGAGTTCCCTGCAGCTACCCTCGGGCTGTGGAAAGGGCTTTGGGGGTGTCTAAGGAAAGAAATCAGAAAGACTGGGAGAGTCAGGGTTTCATCCCCCCCCGACCCCCCCCCCGCGCGCCCCATAGCAACCTGCGGCCCCGGCGGGCTCCAGCCCGAAATTGCTGGAGCCAGAGTTGGAAGAGGGCTATTTGCATGTGTTAGGCGCTGTCTTCCTTGTTCAGATTGAAATTGGTTAGGACAGAGAACCGTGTCTGAGCTAACCAAGTGGAACAGAATTCCCTATGGTCAAATTAAGTGATCTCTTTATTTCGCCATCCTGATTGAATAATCTTATCATTTTAAATAGAGAAGGTCTCCAAGGAATGTAAATAATATGAATGCCCACGGATTTGTATTTACTGAGCGTCTCCTGCCCCTTCTCCTGGCATATAAAACACAGCAAGGAGCGGTAAGGTTAGCTCAAATGTTAACGCTATCAATTTTCTTCTGGTAAATGCCCTGGGGAGGAAAAGGAAAGGAAATAGGAAGAAAAGAAAAAGAAAAAAAAAAGAAATTTAAGGAGTAGTGTTTGTGTTTGTAGGGAAGGAATGCAGATCCAAGCCATTTTTTTTTCTTAAAAAAATGTGTCCAGTTTGCTGGACTTTGAATTAAAAAAATAATCATTTTGGGCCCTACATTCTCTCCCTCTACAGCGCACGGTGCAAAAAAACGCGAAATATGTGTGTTTAGCAAATAAAAACTGCCCAGTGGACAAGCGCCGCCGAAATCGTTGTCAGTACTGTCGGTTTCAGAAGTGCCTAGCTGTTGGGATGGTTAAAGAAGGTAGGTCGAGGCAAGTTGTTAACCTTCCATTCCCGCCCCTGAAAGTCCACCAGCTGCTTGTGGACTCTGGTCCCTGCCTCCCTCCCCACGCCCCTGACTCCAAGATTCCACTGCTAAATGCCCTCCTCTAAAGAAAGCCACCCGGCCCTCCTTGTCTTTAAGTATAGGACCCAGTTGCAGGAAGGTATAAAATCACCCGCCGTTTATTAACGCTTCTCCTCAGTAAAGTCTTTACACTCAGGAGCCCTGGACCACCAGGTTGGGCTTCTTCCACTGTTCCCTCCAGGGAGGAGGCCTTGAGGCAGCTGAGTCTGGGCTCAAGAGAACAGCGTTAACCCTTGAGTATTTCCTTTACAGTGGTTCGCACGGACAGTTTAAAAGGCCGGAGAGGCCGTTTACCCTCGAAGCCGAAGAGCCCACAGGATCCCTCTCCCCCCTCACCTCCGGTGAGTCTGATCAGTGCCCTCGTCAGAGCCCACGTCGATTCCAATCCGGCAATGACCAGCCTGGACTATTCCAGGGTAAGAAGCCGGTGGTGGGGAATACCATGTGGATAAGCCTATACCCAGCTTTAGCACCCCCAGACACAAAGGGTAAAGGAGGAACACCAGAATGTATACTTCACAACTTTGGGCAGGTTTTCAAGAGACAGGTGATGCAGCTCAAAGGACAGACCGGAGAACAGCACCAGAGGGGTTGAATCTTTGTGAACCATTATTGTCCGACAGTCCCCCCAGCTGCGGTCTGGGAGGCAAAACCTAGGCAGTCTATGCCTAGCCTTCCTTCCCAAGACTACTTCAGGAAGTTACTAGAGTACACCCCTCCTCCCCCACGACTTGTCTGGGGCTAGGGAGTGAAAAGAGGGGTGGAAGGGATGACAATGGAAGGGGGGGGTGTGTCCCGGGTCAGGGATCAAGTGGTGCAATTCTTCTTCTACTCCAGCTGTGAAAAATGTGCAGACTTTGGGTGGAGGGAGTGTGGGCAAACCTAGTAGTGACTGCAATATTATAAAGCTTTGCAAAAGGCGCCTCCGCACAAGACCCACTCTGGGATTAGCATGAATACTACCGTGTCAATTGTTTTGTGGAGATAAGACTGAACGTTTCCCAGGGCTGGATGGCACTGTATTTAGTCTGTATGGAAATGGTAATTTACATATTTAAAGCAGCGACCTCATAGCACCGTCCCTAATTGAATTAATTGCCCCGGAACATCTAATTTCCTTACTGGTCAGAGAGAGGTTTAATTGTTATAAAAACCTGGCTCCCCTACTAGAAACGGGGTTAGCAATTTCACGGGTTATATATTTTAGAGAACCTCATTAAGTGCTTTTTAAAATGAAATTCCAGTTCCAGGCAAACCCTGACTATCAGATGAGTGGAGATGATACCCAACATATCCAGCAGTTCTACGATCTCCTGACCGGCTCTATGGAGATCATCAGAGGGTGGGCAGAGAAGATCCCTGGCTTTGCTGACCTGCCCAAAGCAGACCAGGACCTGCTTTTTGAATCAGCTTTCTTAGAATTATTTGTTCTGCGCTTAGCATACAGGTAATGAGTGAGGCCTGGAGGAGGGATCAGAAGAAAAGGAAAGGGAGAGAAAAGGTTGGGGTTGGGGGCAAGATAAAAACAAAACCAAGGTGAAGAAGGGAAAGAGTGAGCCCAGAGCCTTGGGTGACCTGAGCGGTGGTGGGATCGGGGAGTTCTTGATTGTTATGAAATTAAACCCTTTCAAGGTCCACTGGTCTACATTTTATTAACTCTTCAGTAATTAGGTGCCTCTTAAATCCCTCATTTATTGCTCTTCAAGTAATTAGTTGTTTAGCTTCTCTCTCTCTCTTTTTCTCCCCTCTCTCTTTGGTATTAATTGCAGGTCCAACCCAGTGGAGGGTAAACTCATCTTTTGCAATGGGGTGGTCTTGCACAGGTTGCAATGCGTGCGTGGCTTTGGGGAATGGATTGATTCCATTGTTGAATTCTCCTCCAACTTGCAGAATATGAACATCGACATTTCTGCCTTCTCCTGCATTGCAGCCCTGGCTATGGTCACAGGTTAGTACTGCTGGTGCAGGACACTTCCCCTTCGGAGCTTCCTCTGGTGGGACCGGTCATGGCTTTCCCTAACCACAGGTTCTCTCTGATTCTGCCAGCTGACTAACTTCCCTCTGCATTCTTTTGTTTCTGGTTGCATTTTCTGCAGAGAGACACGGGCTTAAGGAACCCAAGCGAGTGGAAGAGCTACAAAACAAAATTGTAAATTGTCTTAAAGACCACGTGACTTTCAATAATGGGGGCTTGAACCGACCCAACTACCTGTCTAAACTGTTGGGGAAGCTGCCAGAACTCCGCACCCTTTGCACACAGGGCCTCCAGCGCATTTTCTACCTGAAATTGGAAGACTTGGTACCACCACCAGCAATAATTGACAAACTTTTCCTGGACACCTTACCTTTCTAAGACCTTCTCCCAAGCACGTCAATGAACTGGAGAAAAAAAAAAATCCAGAGGGTCACATGGGCAGAGAGCTGGCTGAAGTGTCCAGTTCATCTCATCTCCCTTCTGTAGACCCCTAGCCCTCACCCCTAAAGTAAACAAACAAACAAACAAACAAACAACAAATAAATAAAAACTGTCGCTATTTCCTAACCTGCAGGCAGAACCTGAAAGGGCATTTTGGCTCCGGGGCATCCTGGATTTAGAAAACGGACAGCACACAGTACAGTGGTATAAACTTTTTATTATCAGTTCAAAATCAGTTTGTTGTTCATAAGAAAGATTGCTAATGTATGATGGGAAATGTTTGGCCATGCTTGCTTGTTGCAGTTAAGACAAATGTAAGACACACACACACACACACACACACACACACACACACACACACAGATACCTTAATGGGACCCTCCTATTTTGCCCTTTAACAAGACTTCAAAGTTTTCTGCTGTAAAGAAAGCTGTAATATATAGTAAAACTAAATGTTTGCGTGGGTGGCATGAATTGAAGGCAGAGGCTTGTAAATTTATCCAATGCAGTTTGGCTTTTTAAATTATTTTGTGCCTATTTATGAATAAATATTACAAATTCTAAAAAGTAAGTGTGTTTGCAAAAAAAAAAAGAAAATAACGACATAAAAAGGGGACAAGCATGTGATTCTAGGTTGAAGATGTTATAGGCACTTGCTACTTCAGTGATGTCTATATTATATAAATAGTATTTCAGACACTATGTAGTCTGTTAGATTTTATAAAGATTGGTAGTTATCTGAGCTTAAACATTTTTCTCAATTGTATAATAGGTGGGCACAAGTATCAGTACATTGGAAAATCCTGACAAAAGGGACACATAGTGTTTGTAACACCGCCCAACATTCCTTGTTTGTAAGTGTTGTATGTACCGTTGATGTTGATAAAAGAAAGTTTATATCTTGATTATTTTGTTGTCTAAAGCTAAACAAAACTTGCATGCAGCAGCTTTTGACTGTTTCCAGAGTGCTTATAATATACATAACTCCCTGGAAATTACTGAGCACTTTGAATTTTTTTGTTTTTGTTTTTTATGTCTAAAATTGTCAGTTAATATATTATTTTATGTTTGAGTAAGAATTTTAATATTGCCATATTCTGTAGTATTTTCTTTGTATATTTCTAGTACGGAACATGAGATGAGTCACTGCCTTTTTTTCTATGGTGTACGACAGTTAGAGATGCTGATTTTTTTCCTGATAAATTCTTTCTTTAAGAAAGACAATTTTAATGTTTACAACAATAAACCACGTAAATGAACAGAACTCTGTCTTATTTCTGGGCCAGGAAAAATGATTACTAAACAACAGGTACAAGAAAGAGGCAAAAGTGGAGACTGACTTGGGGTAGGTCACTTACAGGACATCTGAATTTCAGACTGACAGCCTGGATCCATTGTGGCAAAGGGAAGGGTGACATTGATCTAATTAGCTAGAGAATTCGGTGCAATATTTTTCCCTTTGCCTGAATTTTCCAGTCTGCTGACCTACATGTATCAGAATCAACTTAGAATATCTTACTCTTGTAAGTTTTGAGTAAGTGCAGCTTAGGAGACCAACAATCTGAAGTTTTCCAAGTTGGAAATCTAGTGAAGTTCTCCTGGCCAGCATTCCAAAGTTTGAGCTTGAGACTCAGAAAGGCCACACAGATTTGGATACTCTTTTACTTTATCTTTGCTTTTTCAATCCCCGGTGCATGCTTCTGTGAGTGTGGGACTGAGCACTCCGGGTCTTCTGCCGGGAGTTCTGAGTCAGTCTTCCCACTAGGGCTCTGGAGAGACATTTCTTTTTCCCCTCCTCTGGTGGGGAATGATGAGGTGTATTTTGAACTTTTAGAAACTTTCCACCTTCTAATTATTTCAGATTTTTTAAAAAAAAATCCTTGTCAGGTCTTGGATCCAGTTTAAGCAAGTTTTAACACGAGGCTCTAGTATTCAGAATCAACTTCCCATGGAAGGAAGGGGGCTAAGTTCTTAGCTGATCTGGCTTTCAACCAGGCATCCTTGGGCAGATGGTAGTCCAGTTCTGCCTTGGGCTGAGTTTAAGGAGAGATTCAAGATGGGTTCATCCTGCTTCATGACCCTGGCTAATTACAGATAGTTTGGGGTCACTGAAATTTACAAACAAACAAACAAAGGTCATCATTTAAAAAAAATGGGCATCAGAAGAGTATCCTGCCACCAGATCTACCCGGTCTCACTCCTTACCCCGTCAAAACAATTGTTTTGTGGTTGGCAAAAAGAGACAAGGAAAGTCCCCTGTGGTAGTTTAAAGCTATTTTTACTGGATGGGTTTCTCTCTGAGCAAGGAGGAGTAAAGGAAATCGGTCATATAGAGTATCAAACAGGACATGTCCAGTTTTTTAGTGTATGTGTGCGTTTTTTTAAGATCAGACCAGCGACTGCATTTTATTTTCACATCTTATTTTGAGTCAAAGCCACAAACTCTTAAGTAGACAGAATAAGCTCTTCTCCCAGGTGTCTGCGCCCCGAGACAATTATATTTTACTGCAGAATCCCTTAGAGTTGAGCCCAGAAACAGCCCCCAAGGCTGATTCTCCCCCAAAGGAAGCCGCAGGCATCATCTGAGGCCAATGAGGGCGTCGGGGAAAGCGAGTCTCTGGAGACTTTAAGAGATCCATGCTTTCCTCGTCTCCAGATTGCGACTACTGGGCTGGATTGTCATTCCTAGGTTGTCCCTGGTAAGGTTTCTGCTTCAGAGTCACATTCTCTTACCTGCCAAACAGCTCCCCGGTCTTCAAAGTTTCTCTCTGCTTACAACTTTTCAGTCTTAGTCTTTCTTTCTAGGAATATGGCACAGGAAGAGCCACAGACTCTTTCTACGTTGTCAAACCAAAGTGTATAGAACTTCTTCAGGACGAGGTCTAACTTTATGATGAGGGATTCCTAGTCACCTCCGTTCCCTAATGACTCCTGCGTGTCATTTGCGGAGTGCCATTTCAGCAGTAGAAAATACATGGTCATTGTTCCAATGTCATGACCAGCCATACACCCACTTCTCAGGTCTGAGAGATCTATTTTAAAGTCTTCGTTGTCCACTTCCATGCTGAGAGGTTGCCTAGAACGCTCTGACTTTTTGGAGAGATGGCCTTAATTTAAAGCAAGAACGGATGAGTAGTTCTATTGCCTGGTGTTCCGTAGCTTCCGCCTTTCTGCTATCTGGATTGAGGGTCATAGCCTTTCTAGGTTCCCTGCTCTCCCTCGCTTAGACGTTTGGCTTTCTGAAACTGGTCCTTAGGAGGTGTGTGTGTGTGTGTGTGTGTGTGTGTGTGTGTGTGTGTGTGTGTGCGCGCGCGCGCGCGCGATCAAATTGAATTGCTGGTGCTGATTATCAAGAAATGTTCATGGTCCAGAGAAAGAGCATCCAGCCACACCCACGACACAGACCTTGCCTTGATTACTTCTTTCTTGAACCAGATTGGCTTTATTCCTAGAATGTTTGGGGGATCCTATCTCCTAAAACACCAGAGCCGCTAATACTCTATTTATAGGGGGTTCAACAAAGAGAAAGATTTTTCTGACAATTTAAAAAAGTCACTTGAAGGTTGAATTTCACCTTCTTTTAAGCATGTGTTGGCTTTGAGGGTGTCACTCTTCATACTCAACTATTTAATTACTATTATTATTTCAACCAAAACACCCTCGGTGAAGAAATAGTTTCAGCTACAAGTAGGAGTGCACAGGCTAATGATGCCTTCCAATTTTTTTGTAATATTTTGACCCAAAAGTTTTTCTGTAAAGGGTATATTTCCATCTCCCCAGATCTAATACTGCGTAATAATAATACTGGAGCACTCCCAAGGACGCAAGCAAGTCGTGGGTCTTCCAGCCACCAGCTCCAGGCATTGCTTAGCTGTGCACTCGCACCCGATTCTTTTTTTTTTTTTTTTAATCCACCGTGCACGCCTCGGCGCTGGTGTGGCTGTGGCGAGAAAGGAGTGAGGGTCTCTCGGGCTAGCCTCACCTCCCTGGGTGGGAAAGGCGTTTGTTTGTTTGGTTCCGAGTCCTCTGCAAGAAAGGGGACAGGTTCCCTTAAGGTGAAAAGGGGACAGGAAGGCATCTAGCCCGGAAATGCAAAACTTTCTTCCACTATTGTTTTTACGGTTGAATAAAGGTCTGGGAAAGAGTGTCTTTTAATATAGTCTCTTCTGAAGGGGGTTTCAAGGATCGAGCCCCCCCAATACCTGTCTCTGGTATGGGACGATGTGATGTGAGCTATTGCTTTCTAGGCGCGCCTGGAAGTTTCTCAGCAACCCACACTTCTCCCTCCCCCCTCACCCCCCCCCTCCCCGCAGACCGTACTTGTAATCCCACTTCGAAGCTTCTCTGTTGGGGACTTTCAGCGGAGGGACCGATCTGTCCCTGCTTTTCTCAGGTCTCAGCTAGGTTTCAAATAAGAGCATATAAATATGTTAGACACTGGGAAAGACTATTTGTCAGAACTGCGGCAGGAGCAGTTACATTTCGCAGAGGTGAACTGGGTAGATACAGGCGGATTTTATTGATAAGGCAGTATAAGAGATCCAAATAGGTCATCATTTAAAAAATTAATTCGTTCTTTAATACTAAAGCAACACACGGAAATCCGCGTTTGAATTTTATTAGACTCCAAAGTTGAATGGTGGTGATGTAAAAAGCGACTTCCCTTTGGTATGTTGTCTGAGCGAGCTGGAGCCACGAAGTCCAAGGCCTCCGAGGCCAAGGCCGAACCTTTCCTTCTTTCGATGTGGCCCCCAGGAAGCGGTGGGCGGGTCTGAAAGCCTAGCCCTGTACCCAAAGCCTCTGACGCGCTCGCAAGCCAACTAGGAGAAGTTGGGCTCTGGCTACACACCCCGCTTTAGTAGGTCGTGCTGTCTAGTAGGTTCTCTTCTTGGCTAGTGATGTCCAGACCCTAGCAAGACTGGACAGGGCGTGTGTCTGGAGTTACCCACAGGAGAAGATGGATGCGCCAACACACCTGCTTCGCCCGGTGCGTTTTGGAGATGAGTTAGTTTGTTTCTGAAGGTTGCACGGAGAGATTTTCTGGGCATCCCGGGACAGTTTCTCTGTTTCCTTTCGGTCTTTCCCAGCTAATCCCGAGTCTTCCTCACGTGTGTTACCACCACACAAGGCGGAGTTGCCATAGGCTCTGCGGTCACCTCGTGGCCGGGTCGGTGTGTTAGGGCACTGAGGCCCGGTGTCTGTGCAGACTAGGCGCTTTCTCCTTGCGCCCGCATCTGAGGTCGATCTCCAGTAGCCTTAAGGGCGTACCCTCCAAAACTCCTTGGAGAGGACATTTTCCAAGTGGTCCTGACTCAGATAGGGGCGTGGCTGGGAAAGTCGCTCGCATCCCCACGCCGTGCGCTTGATGTACACGTGTGTCCACACCCCTAGGCAACAACGAGCGCGCGCGGCTGCGACCCCTTTTCCGGTCTCCTCCTACACGCCTAAGGAGCCGGAGGCCTTTGCGCCTGGAGGTGTGAGGGACTAGCCTCGTGGCAGGATTGGGCAGCGCCTGGAGCGGGCCTTTGGGGCCATGGGGAAGGTCTTCTATGTGCCGGCCATCCTCGGAGAAGGAGGTTGGCAGCGGCGACCCAACCCAGCTTTTGCTGGGACCCGCTTTGCTCAAACCGGTCAGGACAGTGTTCTGTAAATGGTGGCGTCCTAGGTCCTTGTTCCTTCCCTCCGCTGGTCTTTCACTGTTCTTCCTTATTTCCATCTAAGCTCCTGTTTAAAGGGAATATGATTTCCAAACCACGTTCCACTTGTTTTAGCAGACACATGCAAACGCAGGCTTCTTCTGCCTGAGACCTCCCAAGGCAGCAAGGGGTAGCTGGCGTGCTGCATGAGTACTTCACTTCATTGGGAGGGGGCTTCCAGAGGGACTGAGCCTGTTGAGACTTCTTGGCTCTGGAAGCTTAAAGGAGAGGATTGTACTGACAACCTCAAACTAAATTGGAATTTTGATTAGGGTATGAGATTAGGAGAGAAAGGGCTCTTCATCAGTGCGCAGTAAGACGGGAGTTTTTGAAACAAGACCCTCGAACGACTGGTGGTTTGCAAAGTTATTAGAACTTGCTATTAGGATTTTCCCCTAGAGACACGGAAAATAAAGAGGAGAAATTAAGAGTACTTTCACAAGATAGGAAGTCTAGGAAGTCTCCGTACTGATGCTGAAACTTTTCTTGGGGCACAATATGAAATAATTTACGAGTGGGTCTCCGTTAAAAAGTTTGCCAGTTACTGCTTATGGACTAGCCTGGGTGCAAGTGGTGCTGGATGGTAGTGCTGTGTGTGAAGCAACCACCACCTCACTCCACATACCTCAGCATCTCTTTATCCTCTGACCCACTATATGCTTGAAGCCAATTAATTGGTTATTAGCCAGGAGGGAAGGCAGAGAACACGTGCAGATAACTACCCTCTCTGTGTTCTTTGGCAGCTTTTCCCTAGGAAAAGAATGACCAGTAGAGAAGGCATAGAGGAAGCCAGAGAGAAGGAAGGAGCCACAGAGGACAGTCCAATTGTCTAGTCACTAACCCAGTAGAGCTGAAGTCTGGCAGAAGGAAGGAAGCTGAAGTGGGAAGTGAGTGGGATGTACTGTGACCAAATAACCATATTGGAAGGGGGACTGAGGAGTGGAAGAGGGAATTTGCAGGGTGTATTTAGTTAGAATGTAGAGTTTAAGGAGAGCAGAGAGAAGAAGTCTAAGATGATGTAGATGCACAGGATGCCGGGTACCAACAGTATGGATGAGTTTAGAGAAAGAGAAATGCACGGTGGATGAACAAGACTGTGTAAGAAAGATAACTGGATGATAATGGGTGGGTGGGTGGGGATGATGGCTTTAACAGCAGTATTGGAAGACCATGTGGCTTTGAGGAGAGGAAGCCTTGCATTAATGGGAACCACTCAGTAGCTTCAAGTTTTGTGATAAAAGAATTGAAAGGAACAACCCTTGGCATAGAATTTTGCACCCCAGGCCATTCCACTGCAGCTCGAGGTTGTTTGCTCAGAGTTTTCCAGTAGGGGTGATGTGGACTCCTTCAAAGACTGGGGCCATGGTGGACAGCAGAATGAGGTAGCAGGCCAAGGTTTCATCCCACAGTTTTTGAGATTCATCCATCATAGTAACATCTACCTACCACACGTTAAAGTTTGATTCTGTTTGATATAATCCTCTGAACTGTAAACTATGAGGTTCACATTATCTTAATTTTACAGATGAGGAGAAGAATACAGCAAAGGAACTCATTCACAAATACGTGGAATTATCAGGGTTAGAATTTAGAGTCCCAACATGCATTTTAAGGGCTTTTGGCACTGCCTTTTCATGCACTGAGTGGGGATTTCTCATCTGTGGGCTTGGCTTGAGAGGCTATTGTTTCAGGAGCATTTAGAACGCTGACAAGAAGTCAGAGTGGGGTGGCCACAGCAGCACAATGCTCCTGTTTCTGACATTTCTTTCATTTCGAGGTTAGATCTTACCAGGGAGCCCAGGCTGATCTTGAACTCACGATCTCCCCCTGCCTCAGCCTACTGGGATCACAGCATGTACCATCTCTCCCACCTTCTCTCTGACGTTTTAAATAAGAGGATTTTCATTGCTTTTCACAACAAAGGGGTTCGTAGTTGTCTACTTTGGTAGTCAAGAAAATAGAATGATGGCTGCCCACCTTTATGTCTAGGAGAAAGTCATTGAAAAGGCAGGAAGGATTAAAAACGCCTATTTCTTCTTTAAGAGGTTTGAATCCTTCTGTATCTACCATTTGACTTCCAGCCAACTTCTGAACTTCCTGTTAAAAAGACAGCAGAGCACAGCAGAAAGTTAGTGTGCTGTAGTACTCTGTTCTGAGCAGGTCATTCAGTAAAACCGCAAATCTGGCTTTGGATTCATTCTCTCCTCTTTCCTCTACTTCTTGGGTGTCTGCAATCTACGATGCTCAAGTGTTACATTTCCTTACAAGCTGCTCTTACAGTCTACTGAATGGTATAAATAGATGTTGTTTAGAGAGTTGAGCAAGAAAGTAATATTTCTTCAGGAGATTCTCTTGCATCTAGCTTGTCGTGGTCAAAGGGTAGTGAAAATAGCCTTATTATATTTCAAAATTTATTAGAATATATACACTGGCAAACAAAATATGGTGGATTTAGGTCAGCCGTTTGCTTATACAATAGATTTTGTTCAGCTTTGACATTTAATTTAAGCTTCAGTTATCTGAGGGCTGAGAATAGGATAAGCATGTTCTGCATGTGGTACGCTTCTGGTTTTATAAAACTCACTTGTCTGCAGTTATTCAGAAATAATTCATGATCAGAGGCTTAGGGACAAGGAAGCCTTGTGACATGTTCTGAAAGAATTCTGAAAGGTTGAATTATGGAGACCCTGAGAGACATTTTTATTTTTGAGAAAAAAAGATGGCTACATTTGCTTTTTTTTCTTTTTTTTTTCTTTTTTTCTGCTTTATCATCTCAGTGTGCTGAATTGATTCAGTAAAAAAAAAGCTTGCTTCCAGAGATCCATAATGAACACACGGGATACTGGGAGCTAGTGCAATGGGCCTGCTTTAAGCAGTGCCGGGCAGAAGTTTCAACATGGGCTACATGTGTGGAAACAATATGGCAAACATTTGACACATCAGTGACTTATTTTTAATATATCTGAGAAAAATAAAGTCTGCTGCTGTAAAATCTGCACTTGCAGATGTGTTAGCCCTAAATAACCTTTAAAATTGGCCGTGGTGTGGTGGGAGATGTTGGTATTCATGAGTGTTTTGACATGTTTGACATTTTATATATGGCGCACTGCTCTGTCTATCCCCCCCCCACCCCGCCCCAATAGTGCACATTTCCTTACTAAAATGCAGCTTTCGGTGTTTGTATTTGGTGTCTACAAGTCTGCTTACTGGATGACTGATTTGTTTGTTATTTATGCAAATAATGTTTTTAATGAATTAGGTTATTACTGCTTTTCATGTTGTGAGTGAGAAAAGAAAGGCTTTGTAAAGAAGCTAGATTTTGGGTTCTGATGGAAGCGATGGGTCAAAGGATGTGTTTGTGCATGCTTCTGTATCTAACGCTTGCTGCAGCTCTGGATCCACAAATAAGGGAGAAAGAAACTGTATGGAATGATTATATTCTTGGAAGCCAAGGAATTTGTGCACCAAAATCTGGTGTGATGAATCGAGGTTTTGAAATCAGCCTAAGCAGTATTTAAAGTTGTGCTTTATTCATTCATTTATTTATTTATTTTTTTGGAAAGGGCAAAAAAGCTCCTTAGTGGAGGGGATTTCCTCTTGAACTGAGACATCCAGGTGGCCTTGAGATAAGCGTGCTGTAAGAAAATATACGTGTATGTATGTGTAGAATCAAAGATTTCAGCAGCTCCACCGAATAAGATAGGCTTGGTACTGTGGTTGCCTTTGCTTTGCTTCATATTCAAGTTCTTCTTCAGGCTGAACTCAGTGCATAAAATTCAAAACTCATCTTTGGTGAAGAATTTTATGAGTAACATGTTCCTAAGCTAGCATTGTTCTGCCTGCCTTCTTTCTTTCCCTCCTTCCCTCCCTCCCTCCCCCTCCTTTCCTCCCCCTCCCTCCCTCCTTCCATCCCTTCATTTCCTTCTTGTTCTGATGACTAGAAAGACCAGGAGTTTGAAAGATATTATTACCAAATTTGATCCTGTACAGCATGTAAATATTTCTGCGCCACATTCAGTTTGTTCCCTTGTCTATTTAGTCCATCTAAGGATGGATGACTTTGGCAGTTGTGTGATTTGGAACTAGTAAGTCATCCCCCCCCCCCTTTCCTCCTTTAAATTCCAAATTGCTAATAATGTCACTTCCATCCAGACACTGTTCTCTTTAAGACTGTAACTGACTCTAAGGCTTTGACATTTTTCTGTCCCAGATATTTCTCCTGTTTTTAATCTCCACTTGTTGGCCCATGCCAGGACAGCATGGGGCCCCCAGGTGGAGGGCAGAGAGGGCAGCGGTTCTGACTGGGGTGTCAGCATAGCCTTTCCTCTGGAGTGGAAGTCTCCTGTGCTTTTTCCTTTCACCCTGTCCCTGGAGATGAACTCGTCACCTCCACGACATGCAGAGCAGCTACAGTTCAGATTTGGCCAGAATAATGTAAGTTTACTTTCAATACACACAAGTATTTAATGTCGCTTCTTGCAATTCAAATGATGACAAGAGACCAGCTTACATAGACTCTCTACGGGGTATTCTCCTGGGTTCTCTTCTCTCCTGATCAAGACATATGCCAGCCTCCCCACCTTGCTTAAGGCTCTTCCTGAGCAAAATTTCACTCACAGAGCACAAACAACAAAAAGCTTTAAAGAGCCAAGTGGCAGTGCCGCTTTTTCAAAAACACTATTTTGATTTGTAGGGCAACATGAGTGGTTATAGTTTGATACTAATAAGATTGTGAACTTCATTTTCAGTGTTATGAGCTGGGAAGATGCAAGGCTCTTCTCGATTGTGCAGTGTTTCGTATGCTTAACATTGCTCTCATCAAAATCTGCACTGTCGATTCATTAAATTTCTCATCCATACTTCAATTAAAAAAAAAAAGAGAGAAAAAGAAAATAAAATGCTCGTCTTTTCTGAGTTTATTTCTCTTAACACGTATCCAAAACAAGCCTTCCAGTGTAACATGATGTAAAGTAGTTATGGAATTTCCTGATTGTAGGGAAGTAGGTGTGGGTGAGACATATAGTTTGGACTAGATTGCAGGTAGCAGAGGATGACGGAAAAGGCAAGATACTATAAACAAGAAGCAGTAAATGAGCCCTTTTTCCTGTTCTGTAACTGGAATACAAATACTTGCATTATGTAGACATATTCATAAATTTTGATGATAACTTACTGAAAGAGGACCATAAATATGGAAACTAGGCACATTACTGAATATATATGATTTTTACAATGAGTGCTTATTATTTTTAAAAGTCTGGATACTATAGCTTTCACTTAGAGGAATCAATCTCTTAGTGCTATGAAATAGCCTAATCATTTCTTTTCCTCTGGCTAATAACAGTAACTTCCAAAATTGAAGACTGAACCATAGCAGTCAAACTTAACAACCTTTTGATCAAATCACAAAACTGGTGGCTAAAAGGAACGTGAAACCCGAGATACAGTTTCACAAAAAATTCTATTTGAATCTTATTTAGCTTAGCACAGCAGAGTCACACGTGATACAAATGGGCCAAAAGACCATAAATAAAATGAACTGTTACCTAACAATAGGCTGACTATATAGGGTGATTCAGTGGGGGTCCTGTTATAAGGATTTTTATTTAACCTTATCGTTAATAACCCTTCTAATGTGTAAAGATCATATTAATTACACCACACATGGCCTCGGATGGAGAAATTGGCCAGACTGGAGAAATACAACGGCACAAAGAAAGGTCAGGCACACACAGAGAAGAGAAAGCTTTTCTAAGAGGAGGAGGATGAAAGCAAAACCATCTAATGCATGCCTTAGCATAACAAATTTTCAATACAAGAGTATGACTGCAAAAGAAACATTTATAAAAGTGCTCATACTTGGAGTGAAGGTTGGAAAAAAAAAGTTAGGTAGGAGTAGTCTTTGTAAAATGGTATCAGAAGCCTTCCGTGCTTTTGAAGTACCATGCCTACAGATTTAGCCCCACCAGAGGGAGAAAGTGTTGCTGAAGCAGTAGCAGGATCCTGCCAGCTGCTCTGAAGAGCATCCGGAGGGGAGGGATGCTGATGAACTGGATGGATTTCAGAGGAGAAAGGTGGTTAAGGACTCTGCCACAGATTTATAAAGAAAGATTTTAAAAAGTGGTTACTTATTGCTTACCCACACAAGACTAGCAGCAGGGAGGACAAATGACTATGTATGAGTACTTGAAGATCACACATACAAAGAGATGGATTATTAAGTTGGCCTGACACGGCAATAGCTCTGAGGTAAGAGAGAAAACAATGGGTAATGTTTGGTAGATCCATCCAAAAAAAAAAATAATAATTTGTGTATTGTCATCTATACAAAAAAAGAAGTGAATTTTAAGAATTAGTAAAAGTTGATGTTTGCTTTTGCAGATGCAGAAAGGAACTACACATTCACCATTAGGAGACTTTTAAATGAGGAGGAGGAAGAGGAGAAAGGACTCAGTATTTCAGTTTAGAATGTGAAGAGTTTTATAGGTAGCTGAGATTAAATAGGGCATACTAGAAGGTCAGAGTGGATCTTAAATGAAGGACCATTCTACTTTCATAGTGTGGAGCATCACAGTACCCTTGGCCCGTAGAGTAACCTCAGCAAAAAGCTTATAACACTCTCTTTTAGCAAACCATTCCTTTATGAGGGAGGTTCTGTTCTCAAAACGATAGTGACAGCTCAAAATTCATTATCAGACTAATAAGAGAAATGAGATGGTTCTCATTTGTTTTCTAGCTGTTCTTTTCTCTCATGCCTCCCCCCCCCCCCCCCCCCCCGCCACTCCCGAAACACCAGCTTGGAAGGAAAAAGAATGAGTAAAACGGAGGGAGTGCTTGTGCTAATTACAGTAAAGCCCGGAAGTAGCTGGTGTCTCAAATTCTAGGGACAGAAAGCTAGGAAGGTCATGAGTTGCAGAAAATCTGGGAGAGGGGCAGAGAAGCATGGACTTGAGGGAGAGGATGTTACAGAGCAATCTGTTGGGTGAGCGGAGCAAAGAGTCAGTGAGGGATATAAACGGATTTTAAGACATTCATGGAGGATAGAGAAAAAGTACAAGTGATCACAAAGCCCACATGTCTCTCCTGCTTCCTCTGCTTTATAGGGAGAGTGATTTTCCTGTGCTGGAAGTTGCAGCAAGGTAGGGAGGTACAGAAGGAAAATCTCATTAACATGAGCTCCCCTTTCTCCATGCAAGTGGAAACTGCTTGCTCTCAGGCCACTGAGAAGCCAGCATATGCGGGCTTCCAGGCCTGTGCTGCAGGAGGCTGCCTGTAATTATTTCTGGATAGGTTCCTGTGTATGATTCCATGATAACACCCTCTGATATTTCCTGTGTGTGTCAGTTGGCCTTCTCGCAGTGAGATATCATACTGGGGGACATACACAGATATTTTTTCCTTAAACTATGCAGTGCACGCTGATGTCTGAAATCCAGTAGATTTACTGCTCTAATTGGAAGAAGCAAGAGAGGAAAAAAAACACCCCTCACCATTTGCCTTTATTTTCCTGAGGGTTCTCTCTCTCTCTCTCTCTCTCTCTCTCTCTCTCTCTCTCTCTCTCTCTCTCCTCTCTCGTACATCATAGGTTGTTTCAATTATAACCAATTGCATTATCTGTCCAATCTTTAAATTCTGACAGGTAAGTTTCACAGTAAAGCTTCGCACGCAATTTTAGTCCCAGGGTGACACAGTGTTTATACAGTTGCCTCGTCACCTGCTGCAGGAGATACTAAGGGTCTTTATTACTATCATTTATTAAAAATAATAAAAATGCTATTTTCCTAACTCAATTTTTTAAACTTACTAGACGATTTTTATTAAACAGGGGGGAGTTTTTGAAGTTCTCTTGCAAAATTTCATTTTGTAAATGGTTATAATTTGTTTCGATTTGAGCAAAACCTCTTAGCCTGGGGCCTTGATTCAGTCCCTCTCACCTTAACACATGGTAGGGGAAGATGCTGCAGGAAGACAGAGCTGTAAGGCAGCCTTTGGGAGTGTGATTCTTGTTTGCCTCTGTTACTGTGTTCTGTTAATGATTTGCTGAATATGGCCTCGTTTTCTTTGTTTTTGTTTTTGAATTAGTGACAGCAGACAAGGCTGCTATCATTGACTTCTTATTGTAAGACTAAAAGTAAACCATTCTCACACAAAAAAACACTCCCGTGGTAATCATTTGTGAGCTCAAAGTGATCAAGGTGAAGAGAGGAGAGACTGCCGTTTCTGTTCAGCTTTATAATGAGCTGGTTACAAACACTTAAATTAAACCGTCGTTCATTATTATTGCATGTGCACATGTGTGAGTGTGCATGATTGCATGTGCCAGGATACACATATGGAGTCAGTTCCATCTTCAATGAGAGGTCTGGGGATTGGATACTTTCTTTATTCAGCTTAATCTCTAAATTAACCTGCCCTCATGCAGTGGGGCTGTGTGAAGGAGTTGTCTAGATCCTATCAAATGCATTCTATTATTGTGCAATAGTGAAGTTTCTCTTGTTTAACAAGAACAGTAGCTATAACTTGCTTAGGTTTATAATGTGGATTTTATGAATTAGAATCAGTTAATATTTGTTATCTTCTCAGAGAGATAAGCATTGCTCATTTGTTGAATTGTGAAATGATAAAGATTAATGTGGTCTCAGAAGGTCAACGAAAACCATCTTTGTCTCTCTTGGCCAACTGGCTTTTGCTTGCCTTGCGTGTCAAAGACAACATCTCAGTTAAAGCAAGGCTAATGCGTCATGACATGGAGATTTGCAAAATTTTGGCAGAGTTCTTTAATATTTAGATGCTAACTACTTTGAATAGCTCACTAAAATGAATAAGAGATTTGTCTTTTGATAAATTTCTGCGGCTGAGTGAGATCCTTAGGCACTCAAGTGCCTTTACCCTGTAGTGCATTAACACATTTATATTCCAGATAAACGTCTCAGAAATGACTGTTTTTAGGCCCACTTTAGGAAGGGCATATTTTGCATATAAAATATTATGATACAGTGACAGAATATTATAGCATTTAGGGAATGATTTAGTGACTACTCTCCCAGTGTTTTTAGGATGCCAAGCAGAGCTAAATTACATTATGTACATTTGGCTTATTATA
Organism: Mus pahari; assembly: GCF_900095145.1. NCBI lineage: Eukaryota > Metazoa > Chordata > Mammalia > Rodentia > Muridae > Mus > Mus pahari. The sequence goes on along the minus strand of NC_034592.1, from coordinate 43,684,830 downwards.
CAAGATGTACTTATTTATAGAAAAAGTAGTTTTTCAGAGATGATTCTTTAACATATGTGAATAACTTCCATTGATCCACCCAAAAAATAAGTCCTCACGTTGGTATGAACATAGGAATTTTTGGACAATGATGAACCTTGTTGCTTAATACCTTATGGTGGGATTTACAAATAATAACTTATGTTTAAAATGTGTTAAAAAGGTTGGTTTCATAGAAGTGGGAAGTACAGTATATAGTAGACGCTAGGAAAGGTACAGAGAAGCGGGGGCAGAGGAAGGTCACATGGAGCTCTGGGATATACAAGACAAATCAATTGTCAGTGCTCTACAACACAACGGTATGACTGATGTTCCCAAGAAGCCACACGTCACACACACACACACACACACACACACACACACACACACACGAAAGGATATTGAAGGCATCCATTCTAGTTCAAAGAAATGGCAAATATTCAGCAATAGGGAAGCACTTGTGGTCCTTATTAAATCAGTATACAGTGTGTACAAAGCCCAACTTATCACACTGTCCCTTTAAATATATACCATTACCATGTCGACTGAAAATTTTGAATAGGGTCTGGAAAAATGCCTCAGTGTTTAAAAGCACTCAGTGATTTTGCAGATCAGGGTTTCGTTCCCAGCACCTAGTTGAGGGCATCTGAATCCCTCTTCTGACCTCCCCCGTCTCCTGCACACATGTGGTGCACATAACTTGTGTACAGGTAAGCTCACGTACTTACGAAAGAAAGAACAGATAAATCTTATAAAAATAAAGCCAGTTTATGAATAATGAAAAAAAAATAGATGTATGCAACATAGAAAATCGCAGGAGGCAACCTGTGCATACTGCTACCTATACAAGACATCAAATTATTTCTACACTAATTAGGGTAAAATATTGGCACTTAACAAAAGACAAGCAAATACTTGTTTAGTAATTAAAGCGTAGTGCATTTTTTTTTGTGGGTTCAATGTTTATCTAATTTGAGATCTGCTTGGTCTGACAAAAGGTGCAGGTGTTTTTTTTTTTTTTTTTTTTTTTTTTTTTTTTTTTTTTTTTTTTTGTCACTTAGACTTTGAGCTCTTTTTGAGAGTCTTGTGGTGGAGGCATGTGGGAAGAATTACTGGAATGATCCACAGAGAACCTTTGAGGAAGACTTCCATGGAGGGCTTTTTTTTGGTAGGCATCTCCCTCCCTACAATTCTATATCTTGTCTTCTTTTTCCAATATAGAAAATTGAAAATGAAAACCAGCCTAATTTTTGGTGAGATCAGTACCAGCATCAAGAATTAAACTAAATACATTTTTTGAAAGCTATTGGTATTATTGCCTATTATTATTATTTCTCTCTCTCTCTCTCTCTCTCTCTCTCTCTCTCTCTCTCTCTCTCTTATTTTTTTTCTGTGACAGATCTCATGTAGCCTCAAAGTTACTAAGTAGCCAAAGGTGGCCCTGTTGCTGCTTCCCAAGTGCCGCGACGGCGGTGGCTGTGCACTGCCATGCCCAATTTTATGTGGTGCTGGCTATCAATCCTAGGACTTTGTGTATACTAGGCAAACATTACCAAGGGTACTGTTGATTGAATCCACGGTTTCATGCGCGTAAGCGATACTCTCCAATTTAGAAACTACATGTTTTAGAGAAACACGAGGAGGAATCAGACCCCAGTAGAATGGCAGCTTTAGAAAATTTTAAGCACACTCTAGAAAACAGTTCCAAGGATTTTGAAGTAGGAGTTGAACAAAGGCTATGGAATAGCTATTTTAATGCCAGCACTCAAAGTACTGTGTAGTTTATATAGAAGATTTGAATTCCTGTTCCTTCACCAGGATACAAAACAAAAAAACTTGCCACTGGTAGCTGGTTGTGAATCTGTGTTTACTTAGCAATCCATTTGCTCTCTAGCTCACCAAGGACAACTTCAATAACACATATATACATCATTTTCTTCTCCAGAACTGACGTAGAGAGTGTCTTCTGTGAGTGTTAGTCATGAGGTTTAAATGCCTATGTGCTAAGACAGTATCTACTCAGTGATTAATTCCCAGTCTGCTTTGACTGGGAATTACTGTCTTGCAGGGTTCTGAAAATTACTTTTTTTTTTTATTAGATGTGCTTCTATTATTAATTTTATGGTTTTACTTGGTAGTTCATAATGGCACTGGGTATAAAGGACCTCTTTGGCCTCTCTTACTTTATCAATACATGTCAATTTTCTATGTGCTAAGTGAAAAGTGCCTCTCTTAAGTCTCCTGCAGTGTAAAAGGGAATCCCATATGCAAAGAGAACACTTTCAGCATTATATGTTTGGAGATCTAATGGGACCCCACAATCCATGTTACAGAATTTGTGATGAATGTCTTTGTTTGTAGAGAAAGGAGTTTGTTCCTAAAACAAGAAAGAAATATAAGACCAAAAGCTTGGAGACATGAGCAAGCCTAGTGTCTCTAGAAAACATTGATATACAAGACTCAAAGGAAGATTTTGTTAGATGAGCTTGCATTGATATCTGATTGAATTTCCCTAGCCATACATCGGCATTTGTTTTGTTTTGACTAGTGGGCAGTGATTAAGATAATTTGGTAATGAAGGTATTTATTTAAACTTTTGTAGATGAATTTAATCCAGCAACATGGCTGCCCTCACCACATCCAAAGACCTAGGTGTGTGTGTGTGTGTGTGTGTGTGTGTGTGTATCACTGTGTGTGTGTGTGATCCAGCTGGAATGCAGATATGCCCTTAGTATACACCTTTAATCTTGTTGGTTGGAATCCTTTAGTATACACCATTGATCATAAACAATGACATCTAATTGAGTGACTAATTCGTAACAAATCAGAGAGAGATTTGACAATGAGTCAGAGATAGGATATGCCCAACTTTCAGGAGAAAAGCTATTTAAGAGCAGTGCAGAGAAAGAGAGCTCAGTTCAGTTCAATGAGTTGGGAGTCAGTGCAATGAGTGCAGTGAAGTAGAGTTGAGTTCCTTCCTGAGTTCATGCAGTTCAGTGTAGGTCAGCAGAGCAGTTGAATCCAGAGAATAAGAAGGAGCAGAAATATTAGACCAAATTGCCAGAGTTAGTTTGAGGCCAATAAGAACAATTCAGTGAGAAGCCAAGAGAAGTCAGATTCAACTTAGAGAAGAGTTTGAGTCAGAATAACTGAGTTGGATCAGCCAGCCAGAGTTCAAAAAGACCTAGGCTTATTCAGCATTAAGCCTCCAAGATGACAATTACAGCTGTCAATTAAAAGTTATTTTTACAAACTTTTATCAAGGTCATTCTTGTTTCATATACAGGAAGGCTGGAGGGTGATACATAGATTTGACAGATAGGTGGGTCATCTAACACTATGCTGTAGACACTTACCTACAGTAAGTCAGTGTTAGTGAATAAGCAAGTAAGAAAGATGGATTCAAGAGGTGGTTTTTGAGACAGGCTTTGCTACTATCTTAGGCTGGCCTTGAATTCACTTTATAGCACAGTCTGGCCTCAAACTCATGGTAATTCTCACACCTCAACCTGATGTACTGATATTATAGGAGTGCATCACCTTTTTAGTTCCCAAGAGGTTTCGAGAAAGCACAAACGTGACTCAAACACTGTCTGTCTGTGAAGGACAGAGAAATGAAATTTGATTTTTTGTTGTAATAGTAAGTATTGGTTTAGGTATATCATTTTTGTTTACATTTCCCCCTTTGAGTCATATATATTTAATTATTTCCATCTCTATTGGACCTCCTATCCCTACATCTTGGTTTCTGATGGTCGGTACTCCAGGATATGTACTCTGAAGATGGGGAACTAGGAGCCTCAGATGAGAAAGAATGCATGATACTTGTCTTTCTGGATCTGGATAGCCTTTTTCTATTTGATCTTTTCTAGTTTCATCTATTTCTCAGAAAATTTCATTTTTTTCTTTATAGCTGAATAGTATTCCATAATGTATATATACAAGATTTTCTTTTTTAATAAAAGATTTATTTATTTATTTAATGTATATGAGTACACCATTGCTTTCTTCAGACACACCAGAAGATGGGATCAGATCTAGTTACAGATGGTTGTGAGCCACCATGTGGTTGCTGGGATTTGAACTCAGGACCTTGGAAGAGCAGTCAGTGCTCTTAACCGCTGGGCTATCTCACCAACCCTGTATACAAGATTTTCATTGCTTGTTCACAAGTTGATGGATGTTTAGGTTGTTTGCATTTTCTACCTATTGCATATCACCTTTTCTTATTCATTCATTTGTCCATGAACATCTAGGCTGATTTCATTTACTGGGTTGTAATCAGTGCAACAATGAACATAGTTGTATAAGAGACTCTATACTCTGTTGGCTTAGTGTCCTTCAGGCTTATTCCCAGGGGTGACTTAGCTAGATCAGATAGTAGCTTTTTTCATACTTTTTGAAAAGCATATATGCTTATTTCAATCATGTTGCTTATTGATTGCATTTTTTTTGAAAATGTCTTCATATTTCATGTTTCCTTCCACTTCTCCCCTCTCCCTTCCTTTCCTTTCCCCTCAATATTTCCTTCCATGGTTTTCTGAATTACCTCTCTTCATCAACTTCTAAGTTGAGAATCAAGTTTGTCATGCAGATTTGCTGGTGTTAAATCTTCTGCAAAAGGTAATTCAGAACCATAAAATGAGAACATCTTGGATTTGTTAAGACAGCTTTTGTACATTTCAATGAAATTTCAAAGCTGACTGCATGATCCAGTTGAAGGCTCTCTAGATTCTTCTGTGGACAGTTGTTTATGGCGTGTGATTTCTTCTGAAGTTTACATGTTGTGATTGTTTCTTTGAGATTTCTGAAAGATAAAAGTCAAGCCTGGTAGCTGTTGGAGGAGAACAATCATTGTTACTCTATAGCCAATATATTTGTATATTAATAAATGCATACACTACCATTACTTCTCAAGCACTGTAATATAAATGCCCAACTGGCGCTTGTGAGATGGCTCGGAGGTTAAGAGCACTTGTTACTCTTGAAGTGCACTGGGCATGGTTCCCAGCACCTTCATGGTGGGATGGCTGAGAACCATACATAGCTACAGTGCGGAGAGATTCAGTCCCATCTTTTGATCTCCATGGGCACCAGACACACATGTGGTGCACATACATACATGCAGGCAAGGCAATCGCACATAAAATGAATAAAACTTAAAAATTGCTCAATCATATTTTTAAGGAAAATAAAATCATACATATTCTAAGAAAAGAAATATTTATTTATTAAAACCATGATCTCCTGTAAGAGGAAGAGAATGTAAATATTGGCACATATAAAATTATAGTTCATATTAAATAAGCATTTATTTTCCAGTGAGTTAAACTATACAATAGATTTAGCAAACTCTAGGTTCCATACTTTAAGACACCAGTGCTGCAAACATCACTTGCATTGAGGTGTGTAATATGCAAATAATTCTACAAAAATCATTAAATTTATGTTTTATTGAAAGCTTATGACAAAATAAGCGTAATGTCCACTGTCAACAATTCATGTGCTTGTATCAGTCCAGGTATCTAATTCAAGGTTATAAATATTTACTAAAGAAAGAATCAAATCACGAATCAAAACAAATAACAATTCAAGGACAAGATAATATCATGCTCAGAACTTAACAATCAAAAATCAGAGCAAAGTACAGCCACTGAAGCCCTAGTAGAGAAACTTGCCGTCTCTTTTACTCATTTCCACCAGACAATAATTTATCACCTGGAGTTGCTTTCTTGAATAACAATTCAGCTAGACATTTGAAGTTTCTGTTTCTTATTGTCGGGAGTGGGGTGTTGAACAGGTGTGGCCTCCATAGACTCATGTATTTGAATTCTTGGCCCATAGAGAGTGGCACGATTAGGAGATGTAACCTTGTTGGGCTTTGAAGTATCTTATGCTCAAGCTATGCCCCGTGTGGCACATAGTCTCATCTGCTACCTTTGGATCATGATACAGAACTCTCGACTTCTTCTCCAGCACCACGTCTGCCTGCATGCTGCCTTGTTTCCCACCAGGATAGTAATGGAATAAACCTCTGAACTGTAAGCCAGCTCCAAATGAAATGTTGTCTTTTATAAGAGTTGCTGTGGTTATGGTATCTCTTCACAGCAATAGAAACCCTAACTAAGACACAGATCCTCCCCCCAAATTTCTGGTTAGCCAGTTGTGCTAGTTTGATTTTGATTTCTGGGATAAAGTATGACCGCTAGCAACTTGGGAAAAGAAAGGCATTGATTTCATCTCACAATTTACATTCCATTGTGAAGGAAATCAGGGCAGGAACTCAAGGCAGGAATCTGGAGGCAGAACTGAAGCAGAGGCCATGGAAGAACACTGCATACTGGTTCTCTCTCCATGGCTTGCCTAGCTTGCTTTTTCTTATACAACCCAGGATTCACTGTCCAGGGGTGGTACCACTCACAGTAGGCTGAACCCTTCCATGTAAATCATTAGTCAAGAAAAAAAAATGCTTCCCTGGTGTACTTATAGGCCACTATGATAGAGTCATTTTCTCAGTTGAGATGTTCTCTTTCCAGATGACCAAAGCTTATGCCAAGTTGACAAAAAATTAACCAGCACATCAGTTCATAAAATAAAGTTCATTCTTAGCTTAAGAGACACTGAGAACCAGAGAACACGAGGAAATCTGTCTAAAGGCAGGAGTAGGAGAAGGCTTTCATAGGCCCCTGGAGATTACTAATGTTACTTCAAGGCCACTGGGAAGTCCCAAGAACACTGAATTCTTTTTTGCTTTTTTTTTTTCTTTTTTCTTTGGTTTTTTTCAAGACAGGGTTTCTCTGTATAGCCTTGGCTGTCCTGGAACTCACTCTGTAGACCAGGCTGGCCTCGAACTCAGAAATCCGCCTGCCTCTGCCTCCCAAGTGCTGGGATTAAAGGTGTGCGCCACCAACGCCCAGCAAGACACTGAATTCTTATTGGAGGATAAGTATTTAGATGAAGAGGACCTTTTTCATGCTCAAATATGCCTAAAGAGGAAGTTTATACAGAAAATGATATAAACGAAATAATTAAATGATGTTTATGAGGCTTCTTCTATGTACCGGGTCCCGGGAAGAAAGTAAAACAAAGGTTACAGACCACAAGCAGTGACGAGCACTGGTATTCTCTGCTACGCAGGAGTTTAAGGCAAGAGGATATCTTGAGGTAGGGAGGTTGGGTTGGTATAGAGCCCCTCATCTCAAAAATCAAAGACAGACAGACAGACAGACAGACAGACAAAACATGGTGGTGCATTCCTGTGATCTATCCTTTAGAAGAACCACAAGTTTGAGGGGTATTTGAAGAGATCCAGTGTATTAAAGGCAAACAAACAACCCAAACTTACAAATAGTTCCTTCCACCCCAAACAGCCATTTAGGCTAATGGGGCATTCAACGAAAGCATTAGATAAGCTATATTATATATACCTCTAGGATAATCACAAGTTCATCATGTTGTGGGAACCTCAGGAGAAGTGTTCTATTTTATACTGTTAGAAAATGAGAGAAAAAAAACTCACATCTGGGCAAGTAAATGTTATCAGAGTTGGTAAAAAGACTTCTGGTAGATATATAACATCATTACAAGGCACACAACACTTTTCATTGTTAAAAGAACATTGCATACATGGAGTTGGCCTGGGCTTATCATCACTGTTGATTTGAGTTGGCCTGAAACTTATTTTAGAACTTAATATAATTTCATACAGAGAGACCAGTTATATCGAAAAGCAGCCCAGAGTTGAAATTACAGAGGCATATGTACATTTTTGATTTATGAACTTAACTTTGAGATGCAAACATTTGAAAATGTATTGAGGGCTGGGGAGATGGATCAAAGGTTATAGGTGCTTCACTGCTCTTACAGAGGATGAGAGTTCGACTCCCAGATGCCCGAAACTCCAAAGGGATCTGATGCTTCTCGCTTCAGTGGAAACCTGTACTCATGGGCACACACAACACTCATATTATCAAAAATAATAAAAATATAAAATTGTATCGAGCAACCTCATATGTTGGATCACATACTAGAACTGAACATTTAAGCAAAAGAGCAATACATGGTAAACTCAGGTGACTATTGGGGACTCAGTACTGTTTTGCCTAGTATGTTGTTGATTTTTTCCTCTATTCCCCTCTCACTGGTAACTGTCATTGCACAGTACTGAATCCCCCCGTTCTGATGTGAATTGACAGTCGCTACGGATGAGCGTCATTAAACAATGATCTTTGTTCAGGAGCTTCGTGCTTTCTATTGCATTTCTAAAAACATAATAAATATGGGTTTGATTTACATACTTAAAGCCTTATTCATTCAGTTGGCTTGTTTAAACCTTTTGGGAACAAGCCAGCTGTAAATGAATAATTATTTACAACTATTATTGATGGAGTGCTTACTGTGTATTCTTTATAAGGATTAACTCATTTAACCATCAAAACAACCTGGCGCAGAGGGTCTTTTTATATTCTCCATTCTACAAACAAGGACACAAGCACATGTCCAGAGTTGTGGGACTAGGAAATATTGAATCCCGGAGTTAAGCCCTGACACCTGGTCCCTAGAAACATTATTTTCATCCATTGCGCTACCCCGACTCTAGCACGGTTCATTTTTTTCATCACCCCACAGACCTAGTGAGATGCCTTTGTATGCTGTGGAGCTGACAGTGATCCAGAGAGTCCCTCTGAATCACATGATCGTCTTTCTATGGTAGCAGTAGACTTGTGGAAGACACTAGGCGCCTTAGCGTGCCTAACCTTGTGAGACAATCTGGTTATCTCTTTAAAAGGTTTGGAGGTTTGCCAGGTGTAACAGCGCATACCTTTAATTCCCCGCACTCAAGAGGCAGAGACAAGTGGATCCCTTTGAATTTGAGGCCATTCTTGTCTACACAGCCAGTTCCAGGTCAGCCAAAGCGATATAATGAGTCTTTATCCTCAACAAAAGGCTTTGGAGGTTTAAAGTCATGGCTTATAAGCCAAGCGATTTCTTTTCTTTTCTACACGTAACCCAGGCTGGCTTCCAGTTCACTACAGCTTCAGCCTCCTGAGGGTGGGATTCTAGTCATGGACCCCTATGCCTAGATGATAATGAGTGAAGTTTGCTGAGGAAGAGGAGAGCCTGGAACCACACACATCAGACCAGAGAGCAAGCATCCCCGCGATGCTCTATCAAGCCTCCCTGACTCACAACCTTATAAGCACAGTAAGGTGGTTCTTCAGTCATTTCATATTGAGCAATAACTTGCAAAGGCACACATTCTTTCTATAAGTCAGATCAAGCCTAAGGCACAGGTTGGTCATGAGTCTCCATATGACCCAGAGCAATGTAAACTGCTGTGTCAAGTAAGCTTTACTGTTTGTTTATAATTTGTCTTTCAGGAGCTCCCTTTAAAAAAGTGTAAACCGTTCATGGTTATTTAAGCTTTAATGACAAACATATTTGTTGGCATTTTTGGACAAAGATCCTATAGGACAGAAATAGAAAAACACATTTTCTAGGTATATCTTGAGTCTGACTTTAATTTAAAACTTTCTGTTGTTGCATTGCATTGATATTTCTCCCTCTTGCCTTCTTTCCATTCTCTGCCCTCTCTCCTTCTGCTCTGTCCCCTTCCCCCACCATTTCTGTCACCCCCCTCTTCCTACTAGCTCCCTCATGGTCTCAGTCTCACCTTTTTTTTGTTCTCTTACTGGGTTGATGTCAGACAATAGACATAATTAGTGCATCATGACCAAGGGCAAGTCTTGTGATTGAGAAGAACCATGGTGGCTTTGACCATCATGTAAGCTTTGGAAGGCTTGTGTTTTAAGGTGAAAGGGGAGCCGCGGAATCAAGATGATATTCTGTGTATTGATGAATAAAACTTTAAAAAATTATCCCCAAGAGTCAAACAATGGATGATAATATATAGTTTTCCCAGAGGCTGACTTGCCTATGTTTTTGTTTGGAGACTAAAACATCAAAAGGACTAGATACATAAGAGTGTTCCTAAATTTGGTAAATGGAAAATATAGAAAAAAATGGATGAAAAGTAGTCAATGGCAAATAGTCAATTATCAAATAGGTCTTGGGTGACTAATATAATAGATATGATATAAATTCTAATGGTGGTGCACATAGTAAAACAATACCATTGTCCAAAAATGTTATAATTTCTGAACTTAATATGTTTTAAATTTCCCTCTGTTTGGGATGGGATCTCACACAAAGCAGGGTGTTCTCAAATTCACCATGTAGCCAAGGTTGGCCTAGAATCTCTTGTTTTCACCTCCAAGTTCTGGGGTTACTCAATGGGTGAGTCACCATATTCCTTGGAATGTTAAGTCAGAGATAGACAAAAGAAACACAGTAGGCATGTTTTTTTCCTTTTTTGTACGTTTTCTTCCCTCAGAATTCCAGCCATACCCGAGAAATATTCTGATACAATCTCTAGTGGGCTTTCTTCTTTACTATTTTTGATAGTTCTTATTTATTTATTCAATTATTCACTTTGCATCCTGCTCACTGTCCCCCCTCCTGGTTGCCCCCTCCAACAATCCTTCCCCCATTGTCCCTGGGTATGCCCCTACCCTGGCACCTCAAGTCTCTTCGAGACTAGGCACTTCCCCTCCCACTGAGACCAGACAAGGCAGACAAGCTAGAAGAACAAATTCCATGTACAGGCAGCATTTTTTGGGGGGGATAGCTGTTCCAGGTGTTTAGGACCCACATGAAGGTCAAGCTATATATCTGCTACACATGTGTGAGGAGGCCTAGTTCCAGCCTGTGTATGTTCTCTGATTGGTGGTTCAGATTCTAAGAGCACCAAGAGTCCAGGTTAGTTGTTTCTGTTGGTCTTCCTGTGGAGTTCCTATCCCTTTCAGGACCCACAGTCCTTTTTCCTGTTCTTCCCTAAGACTCCCCAAGCTACATCCACTGTTTGGCTGTGGATGTCTGTATCTGTCTGAGTCACTTGCTGGGTAGAGCCTCTCAGAGGGCTGGTTATTGGCTAGTCATTCCCTCAGTCTCAGCTCCATTACCTATGCCCAGATTTCTTGTAAACAGGATACATTTTGGGATGGAAGTTTTGTGGGTGGGTCGGTGTTGCTATTGTTCCACTGGGGTTCCTGCCTGGCTACACAAGGTGGCCTCTTAAGGTTCTGTATCCCCAATGTAGTGAGTCACAGATATGTTCACTTCCATTGATTCCTGGGCACCTCCCTTATCCCAGGACTCTGCCTCATCCTAGAGATGCTCCCCACATCCTTACCCTCATCACCTGCAAATTTCCATTCATTTTCATGGTCATCTAACTTTTTTTTTTTTTCGAGACAGGGTTTCTCTGTATAGCCCTGGCTGTCCTGGAACTCACTTTGTAGACCAGGCTGGCCTCGAACTCAGAAATCTGCCTGCCTCTGCCTCCCGAGTGCTGGGATTAAAGGCATGCGCCACCACGCCCGGCTGGTCATCTAACTTTTATACTGATGATAAATGAAATTACATTTTATACAAATGATAAGAAAGAAATTAGGAAACCCATTTACAATAGCTACAAATAATATAAAATATCATGGTTTAACTCTAACCAAGCAAGTGAAAGACATGTATGACAAGAACTTCAAGTCCATGGAGAAAGAAATTGAACGAGATATCAGAAGATGGAAGGATCTCCCATGCTCATGGACAAGTAGGATTAATATAGTGAAAATGGTCATTGTACCAAAAGCAATCTCAGATTCAAAGCAATCACCACGAAAATTTCAACACAATATTTTATAGACTTTGAAAGAGCAATTCTCAACAAACAACAACAACAACAAAAACCAAGATAGCCAAAACAATTCTGAACAATAAAAGAACTTCTAGGGGAATCACCATCTCTGACCTCAAGCTGTTTTACAGAGCAATAGTGATAAAAACTTCAGGGTATTGGTACAGAAACAGATATGTTGATCAATGGAATCAAGTCAAAGATCCAAAAATGAACCCACACACCTATGGACACTTGATTTTTTGATAAAATGTAGATGGTCAGAACCACTATTGTGTTCAAATACAGACTGTCACATCACTTCAAAGTTATTTATGCAATCTTTTAGTAACCTTCCATCTACCTCTTTTCCTAAACCTTGTGGAGCATGAGTCTCTTTATGTCTATAATTTTATCACTTACAAAGTTATATAAATGGAACAATAACAGTGTATCAGCAATCTTCTAATATGATCTCTTTTCACTCAGCTTAACTCTGTGCTCCTGAGTCTTAAGGATTTAGAGAAAGGTATAATAAAATATGAAATAATGATGAAATTGGCATTTAAGAAGGAAATATCTATATCTGAATGTTGTCTGTTTCTCTGGCTGTTTGGCCAAAATGTCTCCCTCTCCCATTACCTACTCCAATTCATACCAGGATAGACATTGTTTATTCGTAATGCAAAGCTTTTAATCGACAAGGTGAAATCAGGAAGATGGGATGGAATCTCATTCATTATCTACCAAATGCATCATTTCTGACAACGAACTCAAATGAAAGGCTTACATTTGATGACCATTTGTCTTTTTACCTTGGACATTTTATGTTTAAGATTTGTGATTGTCAATAAAATATATATTTGGTGATTGTGATGGACTTCAGAATTGGGAAGGCAGGAAAAAAACAAAACAAAACAAAACAAAACAAACAAACCAAACCCCGAAATGGTAGCACAGTAACACCATAGAACTGCAACCGAGAAGTTACTTGAAATTTGGAACAGCTAACAAAGCAGAAATGTAAGCCGCTCTGGATGATTAGGGCGGCAGCCCAGCTGTGGAACTATGAATGTAGGATGCTATATGTTCACTCCCTGCTACTGTTAATACGTATGTATAAATGTGCAAAAGCTAATTCTTGCTTTACAACTCAGAAAAGACATTCCAAGAGTTTGTTTATTTATTTATTTAATTTATTTATGTGCAACTAACTTTTATTGATGGTATTCAAGAGAGTAGGGGAAGCTCCCTAATCCCTTCCCATTACTATGGGGGCTCTGGGATGGATATTGTGAGGGAGGTGCTCAGTGTTGGGGGCGGGACATGTCAGTGGCCTTCCTGTTCAGCTCTGGGATGACTTTGCCCATAGTCTTGGCAGCACCAGTGGATGCAGGGATGATGTTCTGGGCAGGCCCTCAGCCTTCATGCTGCAGCTTTCTAGAGGGGCCATCCACAGTCTTCTGAGTGGCAGTGATGGCATGGACAGTGGCCATGAGCCCTTCCATGATGCCAAAGTTGTCATGACTGATCTTGGCCAGGGGGGCTAAGCAGTTGGTGGTACAGGATACATTGCTGACAATCTTTCTTTTCTTTTCTTTTTTTTTTTTGGAAAAGTTTTATTAGCAATGCAATAGAATATATTAAATGCTCACAAATAACTGTTGCTCAAAATACTTTGCAAAATTCAATGACGTGGCTTTTCTATTTTCTATCAAAAAATGTAATATTCAATCAATTATATAGTTTTTTTTGTTTTTTTCTTCTTTTTACTTGTTTTTTCTATTATTATTTTCTTTATTTACATTTCAAATGCTATCCTGAAAGTTTCCTATACCCCCCCCCCNCCTCTGCTCCCCTACCCACCCACTCCCACTACTTGGCCCAGGCCTTGCCTTGTGCTGGGTCATATAAAGTTTGCAAGACCAAGGGGCCTCTCTT
>NC_034592.1:43668479-43670820 GCF_900095145.1 Mus pahari | reverse complement strand
TTCAGCAGAATCTTGCTGGCATGTGCATTAGTATCTAGGTTTGGTGGCTGATGATGGGATGGACTCCCGAATGGGGTAGTCTCTGGATAGTCCATTCTTTCATCTTATTGCTGACAATCTTGAGTGAATTGTTGTACTTCTCGTGGTTCACATCCATCACAAACATGGGACATTGGTTGAAGGGGCAGGGATGATAAACCTTTTGCCCCCACCCTTCAAGTGGGCTCAAGCCTTCATCATGGTGGTGAAGACGACAGTAGATTCTACAACATACTCAATACCAGCATCACCCCATTTGATATTTGGGGGAATCTAACTCATGGAAGATTGTAATGGGCTTCCCATTGATGACAAACTTCCCGTTCTCAGCCATGACTGTGCCGATGAATTTGCCATGGGTGGAGTCACATTTGGAACATGTAGACCATGTAGTTGAGGTCAATGAAGGGGTCGTTGATGGCAATAATCTCCACTTTGTCTAGTGCAGAACAGAAGGCAGCCCATGTAACCAGGCACCCAATATGGCCAAATCCATTCACACCGACCTTCATCATTTTGTCTATGGGACGAGGCTGGCACTGCACAAGATGTGGCTGTTTCTGGAACAGGGAGCAACAGACTTTCAGGAGTTTAAATTGTCTAATTGTCACACAGTGGAGGCAAAATGAGAGTCCAATTCTACCACATCATTCTGCAGACCCTCTCACCTCTCTTTTATTCCTTCTCCAAAACACATTCTAGGCAAAGACAAAAAGGCTTGAGCATTTGTTACCACTTAGACACTTGCCATTTTGTGTTTCATAGGAAATTGCAGCCTGAGTAAGGTGCATGTTGTTTGATGAGCTGATCAGGTGTACATTTAAGAGGCCACAAGGAAAAATATTTCTTATTTTTATCCTTCCTTTCTGTGATTAAGGGATTGCTTATGAACTGTTGAGAAATTGCCTTTTTGACTTAGATTTTCTGACCCACCTCCGTCCAGCTTCCATTCTCATTTAACACTGTTGATCATAATTCCGTCCTTAGGATGCTTTCCGAATTTGAGTGCACACTTCATGCACTCTGCCCTCCCGTAGACTCTACCGTGTCAGTCAAGGGAGGGCTGAGAGGATGAAGAAATGCTAGCCCAAGGTTGAGTTTTGTGAAAGGTTTTCAAACTGTGCAGTTTAAACCAATATTTTTAGTTATTAGACATCCATCAAAAACTTTTTGAAAAGTAAAATAAAAAAACCGATGCACTTGTAATGTTGACTTAGAAGTAATTTATTGACTATATTAAAAGGAAGTATTTCATGAAGCCCATGCAGTAACAAGCATGGCATTAAGTAGCCAGTGTACTGGTGGTGATAAACACCAGGGAGAAAGGACTAGAATGTGAGAGACATTGAGAGTGGAAGATCGATATAACTTGTGGGCTTCTTACATCTACAATGAATACAAAAACTAAAAGAAGGAACAACAAGAGATGGTACATGTGAAAATAACGATACTGGCAGAAATATGGGATGCCATTGTAGTGTCTCGTCTTGGAAAGCCGATGAGATCATTATGACGTTATTCAAAGTAGCATCACGGAGGAGCCCCTGTGTAGTTGCTTCTTAGGTAAGTGAGTAAAACACACTTTTCCAGGATCAAATGATAGAACTAGATTGTGTTAGAGGAATGTTGTGATTTTTCTCCTTAAAAGTTGTCTTCTTTCTGATACGATTAAAAGTCGATGCGGTCCAAGCATTCAAGAAACTACAGTAAGTCAGCTAGATAAAGTCCTAAAATAGTTTTCCCTTAGAAATGGTGAGGCTCACAGGGATGACTGGTGGTCATGGTGGGGTTGTGGTGCCAGAAGTGAATGGCCTGGGAGTGAGAAGTATTGATTTTTAAATAAAGTAGGGACAGCCTTGTAACCACAAGAACGCAGACCACAAATCAAGCAGGGCTCATAGAGGCCCACAGAGGCTGACCCATGGACCCAGTATGGGTCTGAGCTAAGTCCTTGGCCTATACACTGAGGTTGTGTAGCTTGTCGTTCTTGTGGAACTCCTAAGAGTAGGTGTGATGGTTGAACTCCTAAGAGTAGGTGTGATGGTTGTCTCAGACTCTTTTACCTGCTCTTGTGACCCTTTTCCTTCTACTGGGCTGCCTCATCCAGTCTTGATATTAGAGTTTGTGCCTAGACTTATTATAGCTTATTATGCCCATGACAAGTAGGCCCTGGGAAGCCTTGCCTTGCCTTTCCTTTCCTTTTCTTTCCTTTCCTTTCCTTTCCTTTCCTTTCCTTTCCTTTCCTTTCCTTTCCTTTCCTTTCCTTTCCTTTCCTTTCCTTTCCTTTCCTTTCCTTTCCTTT
>NC_034592.1:43653418-43668244 GCF_900095145.1 Mus pahari | reverse complement strand
CCTCCCTCCCTCCCTCCCTCCCTCCCTCCCTCCCTCCCTTCCCTCCTTTCTTTTTTTTGGAAGGGAAATGGAGGAGGAGAGAGGGGATGGGGAGTGCTGGGATGAGTGGAGGGAGGGAAATGGCAGTCAGTACTATATTGCATTGTACAGACTGTACTGTAATGTATGAGAGAAGAATAAAAGAAAAAAGAATGTGTGTCTAAGTGTAAGAAGGGAGTTGGGGTGACCCTTGGGAAGATAAGTCTTGATTTTCAAAAGATGAAGGAAAGTTATTTATTTCAATAGCTTGTCATTCTCCAGGCTCTGATCTTGCAGGCATAGGATAAAGCGTTGCTGCCACAGGAGATGAAATGGATTTGTAGTTTCCTGGGGCTGCATACAGCCACTTGATATAGTTTACTTGCTCGTACAGAAGTTGGAAACACACGGACGAAGCCACCTATTTTCAGATTGAAAAGGTTCCCAGATTCCAGTCTCACATCTTGCCAAATCATGTCAGGATTTGGAGCTTGGGAGGTAACATTATAAAAATTATTTACTGACATGGGGAGTATAGGAGATGAAAGACATTTTCTCCATGACAGAGAATATGCCCTGTCATATTCTTTACCAGACAAGCCACATTAGTTTCAACTTGTACATTTTTTATTTCTTTGGGAGTTTATTGTAAGCTTTAACGCAATATATGAAATAGTGCCTTGGGACCCCAAAATGCTGAAGCCAGGGTTCATAAAGCATTTATTAGGAAGTGATGATTTAACTCTGGAGGCCATCCATGTTAACCCACTGTTACAATACACATCTGAGGAGCATGTTAATTTTCCCATTAGCAATGTGAGTCTATTTCATTTTTGGTCAAGCAGCCAAAAGGATATTTCTTCTTTTTTTTTCTTTTACTGATTGCCCTATCTGAGCTGTAACTAGCTGAACATTTACAATTCTGAATGATATAATGAAATTAAGATTCTATAATATTCTAATTTGCATATCTCATTATATAGAGTGACACCATTAGAAGACATGTGTTGAAGCTTTCAAAATGATTATGATATGTGCATGTATTAGAGGATAAATATGCTTTGCTGAACCAAGACTGCACAGTAGCCACAAGTAATATTTTAGCTAGATATGCTGCTGCCATGGCCTTCTCCTCCATCTCCTCTTCCTACTAAATAAGAACTCTCTGTTCCTTCTGGGAATCACTAGTGTGATTCTCCGAGCCTCTGATAACATTTGTTGTCCTCTGATGTGGAGCTTACACTGACATTGAATTCAGCTGCCCAGAGCCAGACACATGCAGTGAGTTTCAGGAGCAGACAGACCTCACGCATTGTACAGAGTGTCTGACAGTCACGGGAAAGCAGGTAATTATGGGTAGTGGCCTCTGAGTCTGGACTGGACCCTGCTCTGAGAGACAAGCAAGGCCCCCCAAACAAATGGCATAGGACAGAAATTCTAAAGAATAATAATTGCTCAGATCAATTAACAGAACTGCTTATCTACTGTTAACATTTTCTTGAGATTGTAATTTAATTACATTTCTTTCTTCTGTTTGTCCTTCCAAACCCTCCAATAGACCCTTCATGGCCTATTCTTTTTTTTTTTCTTCTAATTGTTATTGGATGCATATATATGTACACAAACATATGGATATACACACACATATATGCATATATTCTATATATGAATACATATCTATTCTGTTCAGTCTGTATAATGTTACTAGTATATATGTTTTGCAGGCTGACCTTTTACCACTGGACAACTAATTGGTTGGTTGGATCTCCTCTCGCATTCCCGGCTTTCCCCAGTTGCCTGTAATTCTTTGTGTAGGGTTGAGACCTCATGGGCTTCTCCCTGTCTAGCTTGTATTTACCTTTCTTATTTGTTCTTTAATCCTTGGCCCTGTTCTATGACCAGGAAGCCAACTGATGAACAGTGTCATTCAATGCCCCTTACCTCTGACTTTAGGTTGGATTTGGGCATGTGGGGACTCTGGTAATGAAGATAGTTGATTACTCATTCTCCTGGTTTCTTGCCCAATATGTGACATTGACTCCATTCAGTGGGACATCTCAATGAAATGAACACTACTTAAAGTTCAGAGCTACTCAAATGCACAGGCTCTTTCCTAAGATCCAGAGAGAGGCTTCAATAGAGTGTTCATGTTTTTGTTATTAGGTAAAAATACGTTCTTAAGTTGAGAAGTATTTAACAAAATGGTACTTTAGACATCTCAATAAAACAAGGGAGGGGTTATGTACTTCAAAGTCAACACATAAATAAAGGGCACTTTATTATAGCATTTCTCTACTTATTACAAGAGCAGACAGTTGGGCAGTGGTGGAGCATGCCTTCTGTCTCAGCACTTATGAGTCAGAGTCAGAGGTGGAGGCAGAGGCAGAGCCAGGCAGATTTCTATAAGTTTGTGGCCAGCCTTGTCTACAGAGTCAGTTCTAGGACACCCAAGTCTACACAGAGAAATCCTGTCTTAAAACCCAAAACCCACACCCAAAACCTACCCAAAAAACAAAAATCAAGAACAAAACAAACAAAACAAAAAACAAAAACTAAAAAACCAAAACAGTACACTATCTAAACTACAAAACTAGTAGACTGTGAAGAATAAGTGATAACTTAAGTGATAAACTCAATATTTACCAGTCTTAAGAAAAACGTAAAAGAACATTTTCCAGTCATACCAAAGCTATTATTCATTAAGAAGAGATAAATTATGAATAGAACACAGAAACGGGCACTCAAATTTTCATAATCTGAGAAATAAATGAATCATACATGTGTATTGCAAAACATCTTATTAGGTTATTGGTGCTTTGGCATGGCTTACCAAAGTTGATGATAATAATATAAAACAAAGTAATGAACTAGGAGAACTGGCTACAGAGTAATGCCAGTTACTACCTACAAAAGCTTGAATCAACTGTAAATTTACTCCTTATACTCAAAATGATGCAAATATCCCCACATGTGGTTAAATAATAATTAAGATGTTATATGAGTGTGATAATTTCCAACGGGACTGGATTGAGAGCCTCCTAGGAAATTAGGGTGAAATAGCTCTGTGTGTTGGTGAGGACATTTCTAGAGAAAGTTAGATGGGAAGGACTCTGACCCAAAAAATTATTTGATGGATTCAGAATTTGAATAGTCTTTTGGGAGAGGGTAAAGCTGGAAGGCAGGGGCCAGTTGGAATTAGTAGGTCATTGGGGGAATGCCCTTTTGGACTGTATCTTGCTAGTTACTTTCTGTGCTTTGCTTTCTGCTTGCAACGAGGTCACCGGTTCTGCCCAGCCATATCCTTTCCACTATGTGGACTGAAACCTCTGGAACTGTAGCCAGAACAAAAGATTCCTCCGTAAGTAAGTTTCCTCCATCAGGCATTTAGTCACAGCAATGAGAAAGGTAAGTAATACAATGGCATTAACTTGATCTGGGAAGCCATAAGTCACCTTCAAAAACTACTAAAGCTGTGGGTGTCATAAACCAATTTAAACCCACTACTCTTCAGAAAATATTGACTTAACTCTTTACTTTACATAGAAACTATTGTAAAATTATTATGTGAATGGACAAATAAACACAGAAATTAGATCAAATGTCTTCCCAAGCTGTCTCTTAGTTAATTGCTAAAATGTCATGACATTCTTTTTTTTTTTTTTTTTTTTTTTTTTTTAAATCTGGATGTTGTGAGGGTAGCTCTATTTATTATATCTTAAACATTATTAACTTTTAAATTTTAAAATATTTAATCATGCACCTATGTTCATATTTGTAAATTTATCTTTTTCTGAAATGTCCTCAAGCTATATCAATTTAGTTCTTCTAAAACTTGTATCAGTCCCTGTCAGATGATTGCTCTCTACTCTGTGGTCTAAACAGGTTCTGTCAACAGTCCGTCCAAATTTACTTCTTTGGACCTAAAGATAATCTCTTCTTGCTTTGACAATCCCTAGGGGGATCTCTGTTGTCATTTTTTCCCCTTTTCAATTTTTTTTTTTTCTGTGCTGGGAATAGAAGCCATGGCCTCGCTCACACACCAGGCAGGCTCTCAAATGCTGAGTTATGTCCACAGCATCTGCTGGCTTTCTTAAGGAAAGCTTTCTTGAAACTTGATATTCCTGTTGCATGGTTCTTCGTTATGGGGCCTGTTCTAGCACCAGCCTTCGCCTCCACCTCTAGAACTCAGGAGCACATTTCCAGTGATACCATTGCCAAATATCTTCTAACGAAAAAGTCAACTTCTTCAGTTCAGAGTCACAGTCTTAAAACTGTGCCCAGGGACACTTCATTAAAGCTCCCCCCTTTTCCTCCTGGAGTTTACCATTTTCATTTTTTCATAAAGTGGTTATTACTTCTCCCCCGTTTTGAGAGAGTGTCATACACTACAGGTTGGCACCAAACTCTCTATTAACTGAGGACGTCTTTGGATTTCTGATTCTCTTGCTCCTTCCTCATGAGTGTTGGGAATGCAGGCATGTACCATCATGCCTGGCTTATGTGGTTCTAGAGATCCAATCCGAGACCTCATGCATGGTAGGCAAAACTCTACCAATGAAGCTGTTTCTGTAGCTCCTAGGCTAGTTATTCTGAAAAAGAGTCATCATACATATCCTACAGTTTTTTCTTTTTCCTTTCTTTTCTCATCCTTTTTCTTTATATTCTCTCTTTCCTCTTCTATTTTTCCTCCATTTCATCCTTCTCTTCCTCCTCATCCCCCTCCTCCTTGTTCTCCTCTTTTTCCTCCTTCTCTTCTTCCTTCTATTGACTCAGGGTCTCTCTACATAATCCTGACTATTCTGAAGCTCATTATATAAACTAGGCTGTCCTCAAACTCACATAGATCATCCTGTCTCTGTCTCTTAAGTGTTGGGATTAAAGACATACACCACCATGTTCAGCTTACAGATTTTCTTTAAAGGAAGAAAAAAACCCCCATGTATTACATTATCCTATATTAAGGATGATTAAAATTTTATCTCTGTTTCAAATGGCGTAAGAGGAAGGGTCGATAATACATTTTTTTAGTGAGAAAAATATAAAATAAAAATTAATGCACCAAAGAAAGAAAAAGACATAATGCCAATTAATAAATATGATGAAATAAAGAAACGGGAATAATTAAACATGTTCACCAGAGTCCATCCCTGAAAGCAGAAAACACAGCAGACAGACAGAGTCTTTCAGGTCTGTAAACAAGCCATCTCCCTTCAAAACATGCTATGGAACCGGATGAGAAATGGCAAAAGACCGTTTCCCTAAGTCAACCACAGACAAACAGCCAAGTTGAAGAACGTTTGTTTATTAAAACGCTAGTGTTCCATAAGAGCAGTGGGGGTTTGTGGTCTTCCTGCATAGGCACATCTTCCTTATCTTCTTTTCCTATGGCTCCTCAGACTGGTTAGCATACCTATAAAGTCATGGCAGTCTGCTCAAGTGCACTGCTGAAGAAGACAAGTTATATTGGGAGTTGAGGGTAAACAAACAAACAAACAAATAAACAAAACAAAACAGAAAACCAAGTTCAGTTGGTAGTTTCAGTGAAAATGGCAAGTCTGCAAGAAGAGGAATAGAAAAGATCCATGGGGCCAAGGATATGGTCTGACATAGGGCACAGTGAAGCAAGGTAGTGGACAGGAAATTGTCCCACAAAGAAATGTGAGATGCTGGAAACGGGAAGATGGTGGAAGGCTTATCATAGAGCAAGAGGGACACAGGCTAAAGACTCATCCTTCAAGGTTCAGAGTACAACCCTAAAGCTGTCAGAATTGTTTCTCCCTGTGAACCTGCACATGTGCATATAAGCCACAAGTTGGTGTTAAATATCTTCCTCAATGACTCTTGTTGACATCAAGCTATGCCCTACTCTATATTGTATAAGACTATTTTTTTAAGGCTATGCCATACTTAGTAGATTCCATTTTACTATCAACTTAAAAAAAAAAAAAAAACATAGGAAGGTGGTGGCACATACCTTTGATCCCAGCATTTGGGAGGTAGAGACAGGTGGATCTCTGAGTTTGAGACTAGGGTGGCCTACAGATAGAGCTCCAGGACAGCCAAGGCTACACAGAGGAACATCTTGGAAAATCAAAACCCAAATAAACAAACAACCAAAGAAGCTGAAGAAACCAACTTACCAACCAATCACCACCACCACCACCCCTACTGCCACCACCACCAACTACAACAAAAACAAAGGCTCATTTATGTATTTCTTTTACATGTATGAGTGTATCTCATTCATGCATTGCCCTAAGATGTTGGAATCCTCTGGAACAGGAGTTACTGATGGGTCTTAGTGGTCCTATGGATACTGGGAAATTGAACCCAAGTCCTCTGGAAGAACAACACAGTCCTTTTAATTGATGAGCCACTTCTCCAGTTCACAATCAGCTTTTGACTTGATTTTGAAGAAAGGGCGAGGGTTATTGCCTCAGTGTAGACACACAGAGGGTAGGCACACAGAGGGCAGACACACAGAGGGTAGGCACACATAGAGTAGACACACAGAGGGTAGACACACAGAGGGTAGGCACACAGAGGGCAGACACACAGAGGGTAGGCACACAGAGGGTAGACACACAGTGGGTAGGCANGAGGGTAGACACACAGTGGGTAGGCACACAGAGGGTAGGCACACAGAGGGCAGACACACAGAGGGTAGACACACAGAGGGTAGGCACACAGAGGGTAGACACACAGTGGGTAGGCACACCACCTCTCAGACACCACCCTCCAGGATACATTGACCACAATTTATTTCTGAGAATAGAGAGAGCCACCCTTTAAATTTATCAGGATAAATTGAGACTGTAGGGACCCATGGGTGTATTAGCATCATATCAGAAAAAAAAAAGAGTCCAAAAAACCTAGACCCACTTACGGGACTGTGGAAAGGCTGCAACCTCCTCGCTTGGATCTGGTAAAGTGATAGACGTCTAACAAGTCCTACCTGCCACGTGTGTTCCTCAGAGACCAACAAAGAACTCCCAACTTTCTTTGGAGTTTCAGCTGGCCTAGGTCTCCTGTTGTAGATGTAGCCTACTTGACTGCCTGCCCATCCAGCTGTTTGCCCATCTGGACCCTGCCTGCTGTTTTCTGCTCTGCTCAGATTGTTCAGTTTTTCACCTCCCAGCTGGAACAACTTTGTTCTTAAGTCCTGACCCCAGCAACTGGACAGCTCCCTCCCAGCATGGGTCAGGTGTGCTCTATCAATACAGACTTTCTCACCCCACTTCCGAAACCCTTTAAACTCTACTGCAGCCCTTTATTCATATTATTTCTGTGAACCACATATCTCCATGTAGATAATTAGATCCACTTACAGTGTACTGTATTCGGTGTGGCACGATAGTTTATGTTAATAATTAAGATTGATATAAAAAAAATCTGTACTCACCTTGGCCAGATCATGGTAGAAGGGATTATATTGAAAATTTATATTAAAGAAACTGCTCAACATTGTGAACTTATTGTTACTTAATGAATTCTGACACTGAGGAAAGATACAAGCATATTCATCGACGTCTTTGCCATAGTGCACCCATGGCCACTCCCTGCATCATTTTTTGAGAAAGAGTCTCTCCCATTGGTGCTCAGTGGTTCTGCTGGATTGGGTGGCCAGCAGGCAGCAGGGGTCAGCCTGTTCCTGCCTCCTTAGTGCTGGGATTTCATGATAATCATCAAATCAACTTTTGGTGTGACTTCTTTGTGTGCAAGAATTCCTCCCCTCCCCCACCCCACCAGACTGGATGTTTCAAACTGTCTGTTACTTTCTATTACTATGACTTAGACATCAGCTGGATATAGCTTGATTTGATTTGGACCTGCCCAGATATGTTCTGTGTGTCTACAGAACTAAAACTCATTTGCAGGTGTCAGCCATGACTATTTCAATCAGCATAGACAGTGTGACTTGAGCAGCAGATCACTGATTAGCATGCGGTCTGATCAATCTAATAAACTTTAATTTAGTTCCATTTAGCTTTTTGTTCCTCCCTGGGGCTCAGTGTGACTTTCTCCAACTTGTTCAGGTGAAACCCTGATCTCCCACCCGGTGCCACAGCCTTGAGCTTACTCAGCACTTCTCCATCAGCCACAAGGCTCGCTGGAGGCTGCCAGAGCATGTGGCCTCTAGCTGGATTTCTTTTCTTCTTTCTTTTTTTCCTAATTTCTATTAAGTATTTTCTTCATTTACATTTCAAATGCTATCCTGAAAGTCCCCTATACCCTCCCCCTTGCTCCCCTACCTACCCACTCCCACTTCTTGGCCCTGTCATTCCCCTGTACTGTGGCTTACAAAGTTTGCAAGACCAAGGGGCCTCTCTTCCCAGTGATCTTCTGCTACATATGCAGCTAGAGACACGAGCTCAGGGGGTACTGGTTAGTTCATATTGTTGTTCCACCTATAGGGTTGCAGACACCTTCAGCTCCTTGGGTACTTTCTCTAGCTCCTCCATTGGGGGTCCTGTGTTCTATCCAATAGCTGACTGTGAGCATCCACTTCTGTGTTTGCCAGACACTGGCATAGCCTCACAAGAGACTCTAGCTGGATTCCTTATCATACACAGTCATTCATTCACTTACTGAACCAGCAGAGGTGCTCTGGAAATTGCAAACATTGGGTTACCGTCGCTGCAACTGAAATGAACTGGGACCATGAAAACGCACATTCTAGGTCTTCTGAAAATTCCCAACAGGCAATTTTTTTTTTCCTGCTTGATATAGTGCTGTTGGATACAATGTAGTTAAAATAATATGCCAGAAAGACCAATGGGATTTCAGCACTGCATACTTGTTCACTCTTACATTCCTTCCCTTTCTTTCTTGCCTTTTCAGAGGAATTTCACTGCAGAGCCAAGGCAGGCCCGGAGCTGCTAAGTAGCCCGGGCCTGGCTCACCATTGCATTTCAGAAAGACTTTTCTAGACTCGCTGATTTCTAAGACTTTCCTGTTCCGTGTTGGTGGGGCTGTCATCGACTCCTCCGTTCTCACTCTCTACCTCTGAGTTTGGGCCTGCCAGACTTTTCTATTTTGGAAGTCTGAGAGGATACGGTAGAGTAAATAGCTGCGGAATTGTGAGCTAAGTCTCAGTTGGAAGTTTAGTTGCAGCAGCAGGTTTATTCTGTCAGGGAACTCACTCCTCTTCTCATGGCCTCAACTTTGCTTAGGAAAGAGGCCACAGCCCTGCGGCTGTGACGAGTAAACCCAAGGTCGGTATACCAATACTCTACATTTCTTTTCTTTTCTTTTCTTTTCTTTTCTTTTCTTTTCTTTTCTTTTCTTTTCTTTTCTTTCTTTCTTTCTTTCTTTCTTTCTTTCCTTCATTCCAAATAAAAATTTCCCATTCTGATTGTTGGGACAATCAGAAGATTTTTGTTCATTCTTTCTTTAGTTTTCATGCCCTCCTGTGATATGGTGGGCAGTGTCCTAGCCATTGGCTAGACCACTATGAATGAAGTGAGAGACACAGCTCTCATAGAGCCTGTATCCTCATAGTTTGTTGTGGCTTCTTTTGGAAGCTGACACTGGTAGAACTCTGAGTTGTATTTTAAGACCCTTGAGGTTCTATCACAAGTTGCCATTGATGTAGTTGTTGGTCAACTTTGTTTGATTTTAGAGACAGCAGTCAATGTTGGATAAAGACTAGCACCAGGTTTTCACATTTTTACACAGTTAAGGGTCCTTTTATTAAAATAAAAAAAAAAAGGAAAAAAGAGAAAAGTAATTAAGTACACATCACAAAGATTAACTTGATTTTTTTTCTTTAACCATTAAAGGCAAATCTTATTTTTGCTTGAATAAGGATCTGAGGTTGAGAAAAATAGAAATTTTATCTACCAAGCAATGGCAGGGACTAGGAGATAGTTTTGTTTATGTTCAAAATCCATCTTGTTTGATACCACATTGACACGTGGAAGCATTGACAGCACAGAATGGATAACTCCACTAACTGTTTACCATACGTTCTACCTTCTACACGCAGTGTTTTCTACTTGCACTCCAGAAACAGCAGGGCACAGACTGCAGAACAGAGGGCATGGGGGACATGATTTTAAGGACTGTTTGCAGTCTTGTGAGTTATAACTTATGAACTTCATTATAATTACATACATTTTTATAATAAACCTTTTAATAAAACGATGGTAAGTCAGTAGCAAAACTTGATTTAAAAAGCGCATGGAAAAGCCACCAAAGAACTGTATTAATATCCAGGTTAGCCTAGACAATCAGATGACACAGAAGGTTTCGTGTGTTTTCTCCAGCAAACATTTTGCCTTTTTCTGATTGTTTGGTTTGCACAGGGGAGAAATCGACATCTATAAGGAGACAACATTCTAGCCTTCCCACTTTCCTAATTACACTGAAGGACTCTCTGAAGTCAGACTTGTTTTGTGCATTGATTAACTTGATTCTTTCATGCAAATATTTAGCAGACATGTATGTAAGAGACAAATATGCAAGACATTGATTGAATTTAACAAATTTTCAGTCATGGATTGATTTCAATTGGACCCATAATGCAGATTCTACATGCTGTCCAGCTTGTCTTCTTCTGAAGTGGGTGGGGAGGTGGAGATTTGAGTCTTCTTGTACTCTGGGGCTTTGAGAATCACTGGGTAGAGATGATTCCCTTACATACTGAGGGTCAAGGAGAGAAGACCCGTGCTTATTTAATTTATCCGAGAAATGGGCTGCCATCTGAAGCACCAAGGTTGAGTCTTTTTTTTTTTTTTAGGACTTATTTATTTATTATATGTAAGTACACTGTAGATGTCTTCAGTCACCAGGAAAGGGCATCAGATCTCATTACAGATGGTTGTGAGCCACCATGTGGTCGCTGGGAATTGAACTCAGGACCTCCGGAAGAGCAGTCAGTGCTCTTCACTATTGAGCCATCTCTCCAGCTCCAAGGTTGAGTCTTCTTAACTGTGTACCTGTCATTTAAGCTATTTCTTATCTTTAGAAAATGATAAGAACTCACGACGCAGAGAAAGATGTGAGGCACACATAATATTCGAGCACACTTCCTTCATTCTTTTTTCAGATAGATTCTGGGGTTGCAGACTAAGCTAGCCTTGGACTTGCTTTACCATGCCTGGCTTTCATCACATCTTTGGTGACATGACTAGGAACACTTGAATACTCACGTTACATCCATCTCCCAAATGAGTAGTCGCGGTAGCCTTGTGAATACAATGGAGAACCAAGGGCAACGGGAAAAAGACAAACCTGGCAGCAGCGGTTTTTCATTTTTTCTTTTTTTTTAATAATGTTACCTTTCTCTTCCTGTGACTTCCCCGTTTCCTTTGTTCAAAAACCACTTATTGGGCCAGTGAGATGTATTGTCTGGTAAAGGGTGGCTGCTGCCAAGCCTGATGACCTAAGTTCCATCTCCAGGAAGCTCATGGTGCTAAGGGGAGAACCAACTCCTGCAAGTTGCCCTTTGGCCTCTTCATACACGCCATGGCATGTGCTTGTGTATGTAAACAAAAATAAATAAAGAGAATATAATTTTAAAAGTTAAAAATTGTTGATTGAGGATGCACTATATTGCATACCAGCTCTGGTTAGCAGTTAAACCACACACAGCATTTTGGGAGGCAAGAAGGTAGAAGAGAGCTGGAGAGGGCAATGGGAGAGGCGGAGAAAAAGGATTAAGACGAAAGCAAAGGACAAGTTGTTAATATTAATTCGCATTACGTTGAACTTTATCTCCTGTTGAGTTGGTTATTTTATTCACTTGCCAAATATTTATTGAGCAAATACTATGTTCCAGGCACAGTCCTAGGCTCTGGGGATATAAAGTCAAGAAAGACTTGCTTGTTCTTGTCCTCAAGGAAGGCACAGAGTGTGAGGGGAAACAGAAGTGCATAAAGTAACCTAGTAAGGGGATCAGATAGAGTCATGCGCAAAGAATTATGAGAACCCAAAGTGAATGTGTCTAAGTCAAGAAGAAAAACCTGTGCTGAATTTCCTACAAGAAAGCCAGAAGCAAAACTGACCAAACCAAACAGAACACCATTATTTGTCCAACTGGCCCAGGTAAAACTAAAGAATTTAAATGAGGGAAACAAAGTTACTTAGTTATACTTTTTCAGCCTGCATATCAATTTCTAATATGCAAAGAATAGATTCGCCATGGGTGTTAGATTTACCACTCACGGGTTGCAACTAACCTAAAATGTATATCCTGTATCATGGGAACTGAGCCATGTGGCTAATTTTAAAACAGAAGTGTTATTCGGCTTAGTTTGACAAGTCCCCAGTTGTATCACTAGGAACAAATAGTTAATATTTTACTTATTATTCTCACCAAATTGAACAAACTGATAGGTACTTTAAAAATCCCATTTATTAGTGTTATCGTGATTTGTTTTCTGCCAAAGTGGTTTGTGTTACTAATGGTGAAATTGGCACTTGTTTAAAAAAAAAAAACTATCAGTGTATAAGCATGCCATTGTGTGGTCATAACAGCGTGGCAAAGTTGAAGTCTGAACATCTTTCCAGTAGGAGCCTAGAGAGGGAAGGGTGATCAATGTGCTCTGCTAACTCTCTTTGGTGGGCCGAGGTCCCGACTGAACAGCTGCATTCCCTGTGTGAACCCTGCACAAAAGCAGAATTTATTAAAAGGCTGCCAACTAGGAAAGCATCCTTCAGTTTCCACATTGCCTTAGACAGATCATCAAAGTAGTCCTGACATGAATACATTAACTACCACTCTGCAGTTATCTGAGAACCAAGGAGCAAAATATTTTAAAAACAAAATAAACTTTCAGACCCTGCAATGCATAGGTACATGCAATTTCATCTAGATATTGTTAACGTTAAAAATAATTGCATACTGTTCAAGGCTACACGACAAGCGTAATCTAATAAACATTCTTTTTTAAAAAACTCTAACTTGGCAAATTCCTCTCACTTCAATGGAGCATTTGCTTAAATTAAGGTAGCATTCATCCCTGCAGGAGAGGGGCATTTATAAGCAATATATTAATTCATGAGCAGAGACGTGCCAGCTATTGTTCAGCACAGAACATAATGAAAATCCTGGAATTGCTTCTATCGTCTGCCATTTTAGCGCCACCATTATAAGGGAGAGTGGGACTAATTCTTTCTAGCAAGTTTAATAATAATTAGGTAATTGAATCACCGACTCACAGCTTTCCCCCTCTTTGGTATCAAATAGTCAAAGCTTCCTGGAAACTCCAGGATGAGGAATTCCTTAGGAAGGAGCCCGACCTCAGCTAAGCCTTTTATTATAAACCTGCTGCCATTAGCTAGTGGGCTTTCCCACTTCCTGTGTGCTGCTAAGTAGTAGGAGACAAATCTATGATCACTTACTAACTTATAATTTAGAGGAATGATTCAGACATTGGTTTTACTATTTTTTATTTTATGTGGCATTTGTTATTTAAAAGATGTTTATTTTATCTATTGTCCTCAAATGGCAGCTGTCTACCCATCTCTGTAGTTTAGACACATCCATTTGTAGGATTTGTAGGTGGTTTTATCGGAAGTCTTTCATAGTTCCCTAATTTATTGGCTAATGAGGACAAAGTGTTTGATTCCAATTCATTTAAAGTGACAGGCTAACAAAAGCTCTAACTAATTAACTAACTAAGTAAAAAAAACCCCAAATGTAGAAAAAACAGAAAGCATCTTAACAAACAATTATTTATAAAAGATGATTACATTCAATGGGAGAAAACAGCAACACACAAAAGTTAGACTGTAAGTACGGCCAGGTGGTGAGGGTGCACACCTTTAATCCTAGCACTCGGGAGGCAGAGGCAGGTGCATCTCTGTGAGTTTGAGGCCAGCCCGGATTACACAATGAATTCTAGGATAGCTAGGTCTACATAGAGAGATCCCATCTCAGCAGCAGCAACAGCAGAACTGTGAGGATACTTACATTTTTGATAAGTAATAATTAGTATAATTGCTATTTTTATTTTACATATGACATGCCTCAACAAATTTAGACATATCTGTTTTTATAATCACAATCACCATTTCAAATATCACTGAGAAAAAGTTTCATAGCAGTTGTCTAGAGCCTGTAAGAAATAGGTTTTATAGTGCTGTTTTGCCTACATTACATAGATAGACAAGACATTTTTATGACTGTGCTAGCTGATATAGAGTCATCCCACTAGAGGCTACTGTCTTCTTCTCAATGTGCATATTCTCCAGGTTCTTGGCTAAGTCTGTGAGTCTCTTGGTTTAAGCTGATCATAGTACATTCTTACCTGTGTTAAAATGCCTTATCTCTGACTCACCAGCTGGTCTTCTCTTGCTTGGTCAGTGTAGAACCCAGGGAAGCTTTTCTCCCTCCCCTATAGCCTGTGCTTCCCTATGGGGCGAACTGATCCTTGTGTCTGTCTGTGACAGCTTTTCTGGCCGTGTTCCTCTCATGGTATGTTAGGGTGGCTGTCTCCCTGAACAGACCGTCTCCTCTTCCAGACACAGTTCCTTGATGAGAACTCTGCTTCCATCTTCAATGCCTACTGCAAATTCTGGCATGATACAAGGCATGTGTTAACATATATTTGTTGCATAAAAACCAATGTACTTGACCAATTCCATAAAAACAGACTACCTAGATGTTATAAACAAAGATGGACCACTAGTGATGGCGTGATTAGACATTTCAAAGGGCAAGTAGATGTGGCTGTAGAACTTTCTTTCCCCACTCTGTCTCCCTTTCTCCTTCCTTCCTTCCTTCCTTCCTTCCTTCCTTCCTTCCTTCCTTCCTTCCTTCCTTCCTTCCTTCCTTCTCTCTCTCTCTCTCTCTCTCTCTCT
>NC_034592.1:43651954-43653398 GCF_900095145.1 Mus pahari | reverse complement strand
CTTCCTTCCTTCCTTCCTTCCTTCCTTCCTTCCTTCCTTCTCTCTCTCTCTCTCTCTCTCTCTCTCTCTCTCTCTCTCTCTCTCTCTCTCTCTTTCTTTGAAAAATAATTCATTTAGGTTTTTTTTTCCCACGGAAGATGAACATCTATGTTACTCCTGCCCCCTCCAAATCAGATTTTTCTTTCTTCTTTTCAGTGAATAAGAGTGATCTATCCTGCAAGAACATTCTGAATACTCCATCATGCTTTAAGCTTGGGGACCATTGCCAAGTTATGCACATCTTAAGATTTTTCTCTTATAAAGCCAAGAAATGTGAAAGTTATTAGCAGTTCTCATGTACAGTTTTATGAGAAGGCAAATGCAGAAGTTCGTGTTCCTATGGCAATGAGCTTGGGTTCTGACTAGCTTCCCAGCTTTGCCACCAGCCAGCCATGGCTCTGGATTTCTCAGAGCCAGACAGCTGGCACAGCCTCCCTGGACTGAACAGTTGCTTGCACAAACATCCATGTTGACACTGCTTTCTTCTTTTCCATGAATTGTAACTTTTGCTCGGTGGAATTGCGTGCTTATGCACTGATAAAAATGCTTCCTTTTGCATGGGGTCTGTGCTCTCTCCCGACTCACTGGCTTTACATCTCCCCATCCCTGAAGCTTTGCAGGCTTCTGATGTCACTCAGAAACTTAAGTCTGAGGATGACAGTGCCATCTCTGGGGCAAGAGCCCAGATTCTCTTGTGGATGGCTCTGCACTGAGGCTGTATCTTGTGAATATAATCTGCATCTGAAGCTGAGCCTCCAGTGTTAGTGACACAACCCTAGTACTCAATCTCTGGTCATTAGAAGTGATGCCAGTATAAAGCTGATTTTAGGCTATAGAGCAAGACCCGTGACATGAAACTACTTTGTATTCTTAAAATATATTAAATTGGATCAAATTACACTTGAGTCCAACATAAAAAACAACCGAACCAAACAACACACCCAAAAACCCTTAAACAAGCCACCTCAAACCCTAAACAGCAACAACAACAGACAAAAACCCTTAAACAAGTCACCCCCCAAAAAACCCTAAATAGCAACAACAACAGACAAAAACCCTTAAACAAGCCACCCCCAAAACCCTAAACAGCAACAACACACCAAAAAACCCTTAAACAAGCCACCCCCACAAAACCCTAAACAGCAACAACAACAGACAAAAAACCTAGCAGTTAGTCTACATTGGTTAAGAGTAGCTCTACCTTGACACTGAAATTGCTAGAGGAGAAAGTGGGGAAAAGCCTCGAAGATATGGGCACAGGGAAAAATTTCTCAACAGAACACCAATGGCTTGTGTTGTAAAATCAAGAATGGACAAATGGGACCTCATAAAATTGCAAAGCTTCTGTAAGGCAAAAGACACTGTCAACAAGACAAAAAGGCCACCAACAGATTGGGAAAGGATT
>NC_034592.1:43641788-43651943 GCF_900095145.1 Mus pahari | reverse complement strand
GGGATAGCATTTGAAATGTAAATAAAGAAAATAATAATAAAAAAAAAATTTGAAAAAAAAAAAAATAAATGTAGTCCAAACAGAAAAAAAAAAAAAAAAAAAAAAAGAAGGAGCAGGTTCAATTGTAGTTATGCAGGATGTAAAAGTAATAGTTTTGTGCACTCCATTTTGGGAAGAGTTTAGATATTCAGGATAAGGTGTACTGTTTGTTTTTCACTCGGAGAAAAGCTTGAATCAACCTGAAGTTAAAACGAAGGAGCTGGCAAGTTGACTCAGTAGGTAAGGACATTTGCCATCAAGCATAATGTCCTGAATTTGTTCCCAGGGATCTACACAGTAAATGGAGAACACTTCTTGTAAATTGTCCTCTAGCTATACACGGTGATAGTGACATGAACATGCTCAAATATGTGTGTGCATATGAATTCTAGAGCACACAACAAACAAAACGCCTGCCCCAACCTCACCCTAATAATATTAACTAGATAACTGTAACAACCATTATATTCCAGATATCAGGGAGACTCCTTCGGCTGGGAACATGTTCTCTTCTTCCTCTTCATAACTCCTAGCAACCAGTCGTTTGTATTGTGACCCCCATATCTGCTCTCTAGAAAGTCACACACAGGCAGTCATACCCGATCTCTTACTGTTGAGGCCTGGTTTCTTTCACCGGGATCACCGTCTTTGTAGTTTGTCCACGTTATACATTTTTTTTTCCAACAAAGCTCTCAGTAGCCACAGGTTCTGCATCTCCTAGCCACAGGTCAGTGATTGTGCCTGCTTGTAATCTCAGCTACTCAGGACGCTGGAGTAAGAGAATTACAAGTTCAAGGCCAAGCTAGACAAGTTAGTGAGACTCTGTCCAAAAATAAATAAATAGATAGATAGATAGATAGATAGATAGATAGATAGATAGATAGATAGATAGATAGATCTTAGTTTTAAAAAGAGCTGGGATTGTAGTTCAGTGGCAGAGCATGTGTCTAGCACATAAGAGGCTGCAGCTTAATCTCCATATACTAAAGAAAAGCGGCTTGGTTGTGGTTGTGTACTATGCATCGAGGCCTGCTATGAGTGCATCTGAACTGAATGTATATGGACTTTTCTTTCTTTTCACTGTTCCCTAAACAAAGCACCACGGTAACAATTTATAAAGCACATATATATTATGTGTTCTTAGAAATCTAGAGATGATTTAAAGCATATGGAAAAGGTGTCGTTGTTGTATGTGTGTTGTAAGGTCTTGCTTGAGCCTTCATAGCTTTAGGACCGGAAGTGGTCCTGGAGATCCAGTCAGAAAGACAGCTGTACAGTCCTTTTTTGGTAGCCCTTAGGATTCTGTTTGGGTTTATTACTGTTAAATTCATCACATGGTAAAACAACAACAACAACAACAACAACAACAACAACAACAACAACAACCACAAAATGAACAAACAAACCCCCCTCACATAGGAGCTTTGTTTATAGTGATTATGAATAAAAAATGTCTCAAAATATTTGTGCACGTGTTCTGTGTAGTATGGATTTTCCTATAACATCCACTCTAGGAGTGGGCTTGCTGGGTCACATGGCTAGGGCACCAATGGCCCTCTAGGACCCTGTCAAGCTCTGCTGATCAAGGGCGCTGTTTTCTTTTCCATGCGTTTGGACAGCTTGAGGAGTGTGGTGTGGAAAAAAAAAAAACCTTCTGGAATGTGGTCAGGACTTTACCAAGCATGAATCCTATCTTGTTCCATCCACTCCAGATGCTGGTTGGACATCCAGACAGGGAAAGCAAGAGTTCTGTTTGTTGAGCGTTTGTCCCCTTTTTTGGGTACTGAGAGTGTCATGTGAAGAGTAACTCCTGACTACAGAACCAATAACCCCAAATGACAGAAAGATTTGAGTCTTCACGCTTCCTCGACAGGAGCAGAACACCCACAGCAGAACACCCAAGAATGATAAGCTTGCTGTATTTGTGTTGCGGACACCTAGGGTGGGAACCAACAAGTTGGCTCAGAAGGTAAACGTGCTTGCTGGCCAGCTTGATGACTTGAATCTCACCCTGAAACGTACACGGTAGAAGGAAAAAGTAGTTTTCTACAAGTGATACTCTGACCTCCCCACAAGTGCCATGGAATGCACATGTCCACACATACATGCTATGTACATACATAAATAAATAGATAAATAAATAAAGAAGTAAGTGTAATAACAGTAAGAAAAGTAATGGAAAATTAGAAGAGGCATAGGGAGCCTCTCAAAAGATGGAATGGGAAACTTGTAGGAGCTACATATCCAGGAAAGGTGCTGTCAAACAATGTTGTGTGGACCTCACAGTGTTGGTGTCCTCCTGAGCTCAGCACAGCTGTGGATGCCTACACATGAGCAGGCCAATCAATATTCCATCATGGATGGGAGAGAACTGGTAGTTGAGGGCTGCTGGGGGAAGAGAGAGTCACTGTTGGGGTATGGATCCTAGTAGGTTGCCCATGCCCCAGTGACTGGCTGGCCTACACTCAGACACATCTAGTCAGCACTGACTGGACTTAGAATGAAAGAGGAGAAGAAGTTTATTAGGTTAGCCTGAAAGGACAGGACTCAGCTGTGCGGTTTTTGTCTTCAAGTATGTCTTAAGTAGAATAAACTTTATTTTTTCTGTATTATCTTCAAGAACGGAGATTGTTGATCTTTAGGAATCCTAGGCAGTTGTAAATTTGGCGAACGCTTTGGCCCACTAGATACAGACACATCTTAGAAACTTTCATGGATAATATGTGTATACTTTTTGACAACTTTTGAGTTGTGCCCTCTTCCAAGAGGATGCCTGTCGAGACACCAGGGCAGGAGACACCAGTTTAGTGAGTTTTAAAGAGTTTTCCAGTGATTTGCATCTTCTGGAGGTGCCTTAGGTTTAGATTTGTTCCTTTTCTTCTTTTCTATTTTCAGATAGAGTCTCACTATATAGCTTTGGTTTGCCCGGAGCTTGCTATGTAAACCAGGTTAGCCCTTAAGCCCCGGAGATGTGCTTGCCTCTGCCTTCTGCCTGCCGCCACCAAGTCTCTGACTTGGGTTGCTTTACCAGTTAGTAAGGTTCCTGTCACTTGACAAGTTCATGTAGAAGCTTGGAGGTGTATTGATAGCCTCCATCTTATAGATATGGCAGTGTTTTGACTTGATCAACTCTAATTCCTTTAAAGCCTCAAGAATTATTTGATCCTGAATTTTATAGTGAAAGGCCTCATATAACACAATTGGTCTATAAAGCCTGTGGTGATCTTTTTCACAGGCATTGGCATTCATGAATGGTTTTTAGAGTATTTGATTTATTTTTAGGACTTCTGCTTGATTTCTTCTTCATCTGCCTTGTAATTTTCATTAGCTTCATTTGGAGTTCCTTTTGGTTTGGCTCTATGGACCAGTACCCATTTTCATTGTAGCAATAAAGCTCTGAAGCTGGAGTATAAATTTATATATTAGTTATCAAATTTCTCTAGCCCGTTAGCTTCTATAGAATAGAAAACGGAGTGTTTTAGGGTCGTCTTCTCCAGAAGGTTATTATGGTCACTCTCTGAATTCTTTACATACTTTGCTAAAATCATATGTTCAAGGATTTTTTTAAAGCTAATTTTGGTAACTATCATATATTATATGGGGTGGAGAAATAGCAAGAGGAGATTTGGAAGTTGTGACACTTTAGAACTTTTATGAAGCAGGACCTCCTGAAGCTCGGATTGACTTGTACCTTGGTAGGTAGTTGAGCATAATACTACCGTCTCCATCTCCCCAGCACAGAAATGATGGGCATGTGCAGCCACATCTGCTCTTTGTGGCAGTGGAGACTGGATCCAGGTTTCCTGTATGCTAGGCAAAGACTCTGCCAACTGAGAGCTACACCTCTAACCCAAAAGGTTTTTAACCAGAACCTTTTAATCCAGATTTACTACATTGTTACACGAAAGGACTAGACAATGGCCAATTTTCAATCTGTGGGAGTTCTCCTAGCTTCATTAAACGAAAGTTTTGCTTAATGATAATTACTCTGTCTGGGGCTTCCAGATCTTTTTGGGATAAAACTGCACTTGCTGTGTTGTTCAGGAAAGGCACAAAGAATGAATCTCTCAGAAGGTGGACACTTCATTAAGAAAAGAAACAGAGGGATGCATTGCTATGGAAGCATTTGTTATTCTGCCATTAGGATGTGTAAAAAAGAGGTTTAATTAACACTTGAAATGTGCTGAACACATGTAGTATTAATCGTTTCACTTAAGTGAACTGAGGAGTTACTTGAGAGAGTTCCAAAAGTAGATTCTACCACAGGGAAGCAACCTGCTTCCCAAATGCCAGCCATTTCTTGGCATTATTGCGAAGCAGTGGAGTCAAGAGAACAAGGTGTGGGATTTCAGAGGAATAACTAGAGATTGTCCAGGAAAGGGCACCTGGTCTGAACGAAGAGAATGCAAGTGCTGCCATCTGAGGACAGTCTATAAATATGCCCTCTCATCTGTCTGCCACTATGCAGGCCCAAATGCAGGATGATTGATGCCTGTCAAATTAGGAAAGTTGTGTGTAATTGGAAGCAGACTTAAATGCAAATCAACTAACATATGTGAATGGGATTTAAATAATTCCTGGCACATAGTAGGTGCTCAACAAATGTTAATTCTCTGCTGTGCAAGCTTTTATTTTTTTTTTAAGCTTAAAGAAGGAAATTTAAATACAAATAAAACAGTATAATTTTCTGCAGGTAATCAGTATGGAAATTGATATTGAAAAGACTTTGATGAAAAACTGTGGCGCTGTTGTCAAAATGGACTTGGATGATGAGTACCGAGAGAGTTGATGTGTTATGATCATTGGAAATGAGTTAAGGGAAAGCCATCTTTAGCTGGTGGGACAGCTTATACATTCAAATCATGTTTGTTGTTGTTCTTAGCCTAAGACACATTTGCTAAGTAGTTTCTAGAAAAATAGATACGCTGCAGGCTGATTTGTTCAGCTGCTTCAGGGCATAGAAGTGTCTTACAAATAGCTCCCTTATCTGTTGAATTATCCTCTTAGGAATACAGTCTTGAATATAAAAATCCCAGCACTTGGTCGGCAGAGGCAGGTGGGTCTCTGTGAGTTTTTAGGTTATCCTGGTCTATGCAGTGGGTTTCAGGACAGCCAGCGATACAGCATGAGACCCATTCTCAAATTTTCACAGTATTTTTCTGTGTAAATAAAGGTATTTCCTTTACAGCACATGAACATTTGATGAGCTGGCTTCACCTAGTAATGTGAACAGCTTTCCATTACAGAAAATCTTGCTTATGATAAATTTATGTGATTAGAATCCCATGACGTGAAGACTGTTCTATGATCTATGTAACCGATTGCCTATAGTTGGACTTTGGACATTTCTTAAAGATTTTGCTTTTAGAAAGAACATCACTGTGCCTGTCTTGAGCAGTTTAGTTTTTGGACAGGATTTTCTTTAGTGTAGCTCAGGCTGGCCTCGAACTCATAATTCTGCATCAGCTTCCAGAATATTGGGATTACTGTAATATGTTACTATGCCTGCCTTAAAAATGGTTTATGAAGTTGAATTCCTTAGAAATGGAACCTTTTGATCAGAGAGTGAAAATATAAGCTTTAAGTAGATACTACCAGCTGCCATCAAGACGTAATGCAATAGTGATGTGTAGTGTTCTTACAGTTACTCAAACTAGTCATTCTATAAACCTCCAAGGATAAACATGTAAAAATATCAATTTGCCAAATTTAAATTTAAGGTGTTGTAATTTTAACTTACATTGATACCTGGAGAATGTTAAATATTTTTCAAGTGTTTATTTTTAGGAGGAAGAGATAGTCCTACTTTATCTACTTTATTCAGTCTTCATTTGATATGTTTAACTCTTTTCTTTCTTTCTTTCTTTTTTTTTTTTGAGATGTTTTCACTATGTAGAACATGCTTGCTTTGAACTCACAAAGCTCTACCTGCTTCTGCCTACTGAGTGCTGGGATTCAAGGAGAGTCCCATAGCACTGGGAGTATAACTGTTTCTTAAAAGCTTATAAGATTTTTAAATGTTGCAGGTAGCTGATATTGTTTTATGTCCTTTTATATTTGAGAATTATCATGGGTTTCGGGCAGCTTTCTACCAGAGACCAACAAGAGTGGATGCAGCATTATTATTATTATCAATTATTATTATTATTATTATTAGTTATTATTTGGTCATTAACTGTTGTTGTCAATTCTCTTCTCAGCAGAAGAAGAAGGACTAAAACCTATATGCACAATCAAATTGAAGTTAAATGCTGTTGATGAAGATGAGTGTGTGTCATTTGGAAGGAATTCAGTACATGGTAATTAACTATGTTTTCTCCATCTTTGTGTCTACCAGTAGCTGATAGACTATGCAACAAGTAATGGAACAGCAGGTTCATATTATGAGAAACCCTAGAAAAGATTTGCATATTTACATATGTATGCATATATCATACTTTTTGAGTGTGTATGCATGTATGTGTAGTGTATATGTTTGCATGTATCTGTGTGTGTTGTGTACCTGTGTTCTCTGTGTGTAAACCATAGATGGATACTGGGTATCATCCTTCAGTGCTCTTTATTTTTTGAGACAGGGTCTCTCACTGAACTGGGTCATTGAGCTTTGCAGATCATGTCCTTCCTGTTACAGGCGCATGCCATCATGCCTGGCTATTTTTAAATTAACTTTAAAGAATTGGAATATAATTACATCATGTCCCTCCATTTTCTTTGATTTCTCCACCCCTCCCATACCTCTTTCTCAGGGACACTGTATTTTTTTGTTTTCAGCCTGGGTGCTGAGGATTCAAACTGTGGTTATCAAGTTTGTATGACAGGCATTTTTACTTTGCTAATTGGCTTATCTCCCCATCTTTTTGAATACATTCATTACCTCTGTCTTCCTCACTTCAGTTTAGTATTACTCTGTCTTTTAATAAGCTCCTTGAAATTCTATACCACACTTTTCCTGTAAACTGAAGAGCAGTAAATAAACATCAGACAAGTTACTAGAGTTTTACATGGTTTTTGTTTTTCAGATTATTTTTAACTGTGTGTGTGCATATGTGTGTGTGTGTGTGTGTCTGTGTGAGCTAGAGTGGGTATGGTAGGCACTGAACTCTGACCCTATACAAGAGCAGTACATGCTTTTAACTTCTGAGCTATTTCCCAAACTTCCAAGTCTCCACTCTGGTAATCTGCCCTTTCTATTAAGTACCAGAAAGTAATTTCTTTTAGACAAATATTTTATTTAAAAATATATTACTTGGGTAAACAAAATATTATATTGTAGAGTGAGATTTGGCTATAAATATTTCTTTATTTTTTTAGTTGAAAATAGATCCTTCTTTCACACACTACATCCCAACCACACTTTCCTCTTTTTCCACTCCTCTTAGACATACCTCATTCCCTCTCCTCAAACCACTCCCCATTTAATGGGATATTTCCCATTAAAAGAGAGAGAGAGAGAGAGAGAGGGAGAGAGAGAGAGAGAGTCGGGTGTGGTGGCACACGCCTTTATCCCAGCACTCGGGAGGCAGAGGCAGGCAAATTTCTGAGTTCGAGGCCAGCCTGGTCTACAAAGTGAGTTTCAGGACAGCCACAGCTATACAGAGAAACCATGCTTGAAAAACCAAACACCGAAAACCAAAACCAAAACCAAACCAAAACAAACAAACAAACAAAAAAAGAGCAGACCTTGAAGAGACAACAACAAAACATAAACATAACATAACAAAAGAAAACAAATTAAGACAAGGCAAAAGACATCATACTGCAACTAGACAAGGTAACCAAACAAGAAGAAAAGAGTTCCAGGAGTAGGCAAAAGAGTCAGAGACACACACAGCTCCTTCTTAGGAGTCCCACAAAACACCAAGCTAAAAGCCATAACATATATCCAGAGGACTTGGTGCAGACCCGTGCAGGCCCCATACTTAACACTCAGTCTCTGTGACCATATGTGCCCTGCTTACTTGATTTAGTGGGCTTGTCTTCTCTTGGTGTCTTCAATCTCTTCTGACTCCTACAGTCTTTCCAACACTTCTTCTGCAGGATTCCCCAAGTTCCAAAGGGAGGGACCTGATTTAGACTCTCCACATAATTTGTAACTGTGGGTCTCAGCATCTTCTCCCATCTACTGCAGGAGGAAGCTGCTCTGATGATGACTAGAGAAGGCACTGATCAATGAGTAGAGCAGAATATCATTAGCAATCATTTCATTTTTTTGGATGTACCATAGGTCTCTGGGCTGTCTAATCTCTGGTTTCTGGCTGTCCAAGCAGTGTCAGGTATGGGCTCCCTCTCAATGGAGTGGGCCTCCAATTAAATTGGTTGACTACACCACAGATTCTGCACCACCTTTGCCATAGCGCTTCTTATATAGGCAGGGCTGATTGTTCCTCAAAGGTTTTGTGGCTTTGTTGGTGTCCACATTGCTCTTCCAGTAGCCTTCAGAGTACATTCCCATGAGAGTATAGACTGTAGGGGTAAAGGTTCCATGCCGGTACCAGCTTGACCTTTCCACATTCAATTAGCTGAGTGGATGATGTCCTTATCAATGGGGTCCCTGATGTAAGTTTGCAGAGAGCAATCATCTATCCTAGCAACAGCCTGGGTTGTTTGGAGATCTTTATGGGACCTTTGGCCAACAAAGAAACCAAATTCAACCCAGTCCCACCACTGGAAGCCTTGCCTGCCTACAAGAGATGACGAATTGAGACTCCTTATCTCCTATTACTAGTAATCTTCACTAGGATCATAGAATCCAGGAAGGTTCTACTGTACTAGGTTTCCACAATGCTGATCAAATGCTTCCCAATTCCAGCCATCTTTATCCCCTCTCTCTTCTTCAATCCCGTCTTTCCCCAACACCTGACCCCCTCCCTCTCCTGTACTCAACCTTCCCCAGTCCACCCATAAAATCTATTCTATTTCCCCTTTCCAGGGAGATCCATGCTTGCCATCTAGACCTCATGTCTTTACTTAACCTTTCTGGGTCTATGAATTATAGCTTGGTTATCATTTACTTAATGGATACTGTCCACTTATAATTGGATACACACCATATTTTTTTTTCTGGGCCTGGGCTACCTCACTCAGGATAATTTTTTTCTAGTTCCATTCATTTGCCTGCAAATTTCATGAAGTCACTTATTTAACAGTCAAGTAATACTCCACTGTGTAAATAAATGTACCACAGTTTTTTCCCCCTCCATTCTTCTTTCGAAGGACGTGCAAGTTGTTTCCAGTTTATTCATATATATTATGAATAAAGCCACAACGAACATAGTTGAGAAAGAATCCCTTTGGGAGGGGCATGACTATAAAATATTTCAATAGTGGAGTATTGCTAAATGTTTATCTGACTGTTATCATTGTCTTAGCCTCAGTTGTTAACGTGACACACCCGGGAAGAAGGAACCACAATTTCAGTAATTGCCTCCATCAGACTGGCCCGTGAACATATCTGTGGGGTCATTTTTAAAATCAATGATTGCTGTGGGAGGGCCCAACCTTGGGGTGGTGCATCCCTGGGCAGGTAGGCATGGGCTGTGTGAGAAAGGTAGCCGACTAGCCAGTAACCCAATAAGTAGCATCCCACCAGGCTGTCTGCTTCAATTCCTGCCTCTAAGTTCCTGCATGGGCTCCCTCAGTAATAGAAGCCAAACTAAATAAACCAAGTAAAGCCCTTCCTCCCAGGGTAGTTTTAGTCAGTGTTTTACCACAGCAACAGAAAGGACCTAGGACAGGAGGCAGGCAAATCAGAGAAATGGTCGTGTATTTCTATGCTTTAATGATGGATCTAGACAGAAAAAGCAGAGGCTCCACTTCTGAGGCAGTAACTTTGATTACCTCAGGTTGCTGTTAGGGGGTGGAGTGTGGGTAGAGTGGGGTGAGTGGAGGTGTGGGTGTGGGTGNGGGGTAGGGGAGACTGAGTTCTATGTTACCAGATGTACTGGCTAGCTTTGTGTCAACTTGACACAGCTGGAGTTATCACAGAGAAAGGAGCTTTAGTTGGGGAAATGCCCCCATGAGATCCAGCTGTGGGGCATTTCCTCAATTAGTGATCAAGGGGGAGAGGCCCCTTGTAGGTGGGACCATCCCTGGGCTGGTAGTCTTGAATTCTATAAG
>NC_034592.1:43629757-43640058 GCF_900095145.1 Mus pahari | reverse complement strand
AACAGCAGTATGGAAATGTAAGCTGAATAAACCCTTTCCTCCCCAACTTGCTTCTTGGTCATGATGTTTGTGCAAGAATAGAAACCCTGACTAAGACACCAGATGAGATAGCAACTTTCCAAGACGGAGGCATTTCACGAGGATAGATAGGTTCATTGCTAAGAGTAACAGCATGCTACTGTTGGGACAGTGTTCAGACAACGATCTAACAAGACCAGCACACCTATCAGTCCCTCCAGTCCCTCAACATTAGGAGGAGACCTGCAGTGTCAGTGTTACTCAGGTGCTACAGGAACTTTCATTTATTTATTTATTTATTTATTTCTTTATTTATTTATAGAGCAATATTTTTTTTTCTTCATGAATTTTTCTGGGAGATATTTATTTATTTATTTATTTATTTATTTATTTATTTATTTATTTATTTATTTCGAGATCGGGTTTCTCTGTGTAACAGCCCTGGCTATCCTGAAATTTAGGACAGCTCTGTAGTTCAGGCTGGCTACAAACTCATGAGGCCAGATCTGCCTGCATCTGCTACCAGAGTGCTGGGATCAAGGGCATGTGCACCAACCCCACCCAGAAGAAAATTTTCATAAACATCT
Organism: Mus pahari; assembly: GCF_900095145.1. Classification (NCBI taxonomy): domain Eukaryota; kingdom Metazoa; phylum Chordata; class Mammalia; order Rodentia; family Muridae; genus Mus; species Mus pahari. Next base: position 43,639,453 of record NC_034592.1, on the reverse strand, counting down.
TTGTCATGTTTTTCTTTTTCCCTGACCTTTTTGTAAGACATGAACAGAAACACTCATAGTCTCTTGTAGTAAATTATTATTTATTTCTTTATTTTGAAGCCTAGATTGGCCTCAAACTCTTGACCCACTTCCCCAGCCTCCTGAGTGCTGGGACTAGAAGTGTGAAAAAGGCTTGATGATAATAAGTCCTAATGCACTACCAGACTTCGAGCCGATACGCAGCCACATAAGCAGCCTTGGCACTGTTTTGAGCGGAGGGGAGAATGGGGGTGGTGGTGGGGGTGAGGTGGAGTAGAGAGGGAAATGCTGAGCAGAGAGTTGTAATGTAGCCTTCCACATTTCCATTTTGTACATGCTCCAGGTTAAGAACTGGGTAGCACTGAATACCTGATCAGGCGAAATAGAAATGCCAGCCCTGAAAGGGTAGGTGATATGATCACAGAGGACGAGTAAAAACAATTTAACAGTGATTATTTTGAAACCCATGTAAAAAGAAAACATGACAGTGTGAATGTGGTGATGAAGAAATAAAAATAGGAGCTTCCAAAACAGAGTGACAGGGAACGGATGGGAGGCAGCGTGGTTGGGGCGGGAGCCTTGGCTCTCATGCTCCAAGCGCTGTCTATAGCTACCAAAGCCAGACCAGGCTTCAAAGGTTAGCGACATTTTCTGAACCTATTTTACTTTCTAGGATGCTATTGGTGTAGAATAACACCAATCTTCTCGAATAAATAATCTTAGCTAACAGACTTTTGTTTTCAAATAAACATCCACCTAAACTCTGTCTTTCTCCCTCTTCCTCCTTCCCCCTCTTTCTCCCTTCCTCTCCCCCTCTCTCTCCCTCCCTCTCCCTTTCTTTCCCTTTCTCCCTCCCTCTCCCTTTCTCCCTCTCTTTCCCTCCCTCTCTCTTTCTCCCTCTCTCTCCCTCCCTCTCCCTTTCTCCCTCCCCCCCCCCACTTTAAAAAAGCAGTATACTTGAGTACTAGTTGCTATTTTGGATCAACCTATTGATTTGCCCTAAGGGAGAGTTATTTAGTTTCTATATTTAAGGAAAGCAAGTTAAAATATACAGGTTGTTAGAAAAGAGTTTGAAGTTCTGGGATACTCCCCACCCCAAGAATAAGCACCTGGGAACGCCAAGAGGCAGTTTTCCAGGGCATCTTTATCACTCAGGCTGGCTGCTGCCAAGATGTACTTGCTGTTAATTTGTGAGGCCAAGAGGCCTCTGGTTCTATCCCAGGTTTAAATGCGGATAAATCACAAAAGGCATCATTTTATACGGGCAAAGATGCAGTCTATACATTTTTCCCTGAGTAAAGTATGCAGAAAACCTGCTTAAATGGTGCATATAATTTTTAATGACTCAGGCCTTCAGTCCTCGGAAATGAACCAAGTATGATGAATCTTGGAGGCTGGTGAACGGGTGTAACTCATCGCATCCGCAGGAGATCACCTGAGGAGATGTTTGAAAGTGGCTTGAAAGGGTTAGACTCTCCCTGACTTTGAAGACTGTAGGATACATTAAAGAAGTTTGTTATAGTCAACTTATCAAAAAATTGCTCCCCCTAAACTGGGAGATAGTAGTACAACAGTTAGATTTTAATTTCAGTTACAAGGAATCTGTCTCTCATATTCTTACAGAAATTACTATCAATATTTTAGTTCACGTTTCACTGACAAGAAAATGTCCCCATTTTGTACCTTTCTTTTTGCTGACCTTTGATCTTTGATTTCTCAAGCATCTATTGGACTACACATAGGTCAGCTGTTCTAACTTCTGCCATTATTTCACTGGCTATGAGAAGAATAGAGTGTTCATTGATTAGCCCAAGGGGGAAGAAAGCAAGCTCTATGCACCATTGAAAAAAAAATAAAGGAATATATTCTTTCTTTTATTTAATTGGATATACTAATTTTTTGAAAATTTTTTATTAAAAATAGATTCTTCTCTTATACAATACATCCTGACCACGGTTTCGCCTCCCTCCACTCCTCCTAGCTTCTCCTCACCTCCCCTCTCTTCTAGATCCCCTCCCCCTCCATTTCCCATCAGTAAGAGCAGGATGGAATATTCACTGGTTAGTCCAAGAGGAAAGCAAGCTTTGTGCACCATTAAAAAATAAATGAATGTATTCCTTCTTTTATTTAATTGGATATAATAATTTTAAAATATATTAACCCTGTCCCTGAAGATCATAAAATGAGAGAATATGGAAAATTAAAGAGCTAGGTAAATTAGAAAAGCTGAAAATGGCCAGGTAGCTAGTGAAGAAAAAAATTAAACATATTGTATACACAATTGATTCTAATGTAGCCGTGGCAGAGCATCAGAGCACAGCCATTGTTGCTCAGCAGGGCGTCCTGTCCCCTACAGACCTGGGGCAATTACCAGCATAGGTATGTCGCTAAGCAAGGCAGATTCTAAAATTCATCTTTAAAAGGAGGAAAACAGCGAATAACCTGATTGATTTTAGCTTGAGATTTTTCTGATGGATTATAGAATTAGAAAGTTAGCTTCCGTGTTAGGCTGTAGGTCACAGCCAATCCCAGATTCACTCAGAGCACTCAACATCTTATGAGATTATTAAAGTTGTTCAAAGTTAGGCATAATTTCAAGGGCAAACAAAAGTTATGGGATCAAAACTACAAAAATAAGCAGAATGGCAAGTCTGGGGAGGCTGGTGTCCCAGTATCCAATATGAAACCATAAAGGTCAAGAAAATGGACATTTGACAAATAAAAATTAGATTTGTTGAGATGAGAAATGAGAAATGAATTATGCCAAAACTATAGACAATTTTAATATTTATGAAAAAGCTCAGAGTTCTCAATATAGAAGACACGTTGGTTCGTATTGATAGAGTTGAAGAATGCAGATATTTGTTGATGAAGTGAATGTCACGTAAATTCTTTCATCAAAAATATTAATCTGAACCGCAAGCCTATCATGTGGTCATGTTGTGGGAGAAATATTGATCATACTTACAGAATATAAAATCAGTCCACTTAGATTTTTAATTTATATGAGAATACATTCATTATACAATCACACACATATATAAAACAAGGAAATGAGTGTGTGTTTGTGAGTGTAAGTATACTATCATAGTAGTTCTAATAGAAAACTAAACTGCTGGAGCTTTAACTGGTAAAATTAAAACAGTGGAAACGCTGTATTATTTTGCTCAAAACTTAAAACTTACGACACTTCCTTGTACAAGTTAGTTTTTTTTTTTTTTTTTTGTCAATTTGACACAGGCTAGAGTCATCTGGGAAGAGAAAAAAAAAAAATCAGTTGAGAAAACAACTCCATCCGATTGGCTTACAGGCAAGTCTGTGGAGCGTTTTCTTAATTCATACCACCCCTGTGCAAGTGTGTCGCTGGTCTTGGCTACTTTGTGGCTGCTTCTTTTTATCATCCCCTATCACTAGAGAAGAGAGAAAGGAGGATAGAGGAGAGAGAGAGAGAGAGAGAGAGAGAGAGAGAGAGAGAGAGAGAGAGAGATCCCTGAATCTAATTTCTTTCTTCTTTGAGCACTGCTACTAACAAAGCACAATCAACATGCCTAAAGGACCATCAACCACCCACTCTGCCTCTCAGTGCCTTGGCACTCGTATATTCTATGAAAAGTTCCCAGAATTCCACACATCACAAAATTGCAGAAATTATCTGCAGCTGGCAAAACCGTGCCTCTGCAAGAGCATGAGACAAGTCATAGACAGATGCTTTGCACAGTCCAAGGAAGCCCCATTATCTCCATACCTGGGGTTAAAATACTTAATATAATATTTCCATGTTTAACAAAAAAGATTCCAGAATTATCACGAAACAAGTTTGCAGAGTGATATAAAACGGCCATGTGAGCAAGCCGTGGCAAGCAGGTCAGCTATAGCATTACCCCTCAGTTTCTCCTCTAGGTTCCTGCCTCTGGGCTCCTGCCTTGACTTTCAACAGTGATGGAACGTGACATGGAATTGCTGAGAAGAAATAAACCCTTTCTTCAAGATGTTTATTGCAGGATAGAAAGCAAATTAAGATCTACTTCAAGAATAGATTTAAAAGACGTGGTCTCCTATCTGCTAAGTGAAATTCTTCCTTGTTATTGCTGTAAGACACTTTCTGCAATGACAGGCTTATACTGAACTTTTCATAAAGTAGTAATACAAATGTTTTTGGGCCAGTGAGATTGCTCAGAGTATAAAGGTACTTGATACACAAATCTGAAAATTTGATTTCCGTCCCTGGAACCGGTAGTGGAAGGAAAGAACTGACTATGGAAAGTTGTTCTCTGACCTTCATATGTGCATGTTCATACTCACACTCACACATATAACACACACACACACACAAACACACACACACTAGTAATAATAATAGGTAAAGTGTCTGAAAAGTAGGGAGTAGAATGGTTATGAAATGGTGAATTTATTTTAGAGTGATTGTTACATAGAGTCAGGCTACTGTAAACAAAAAAGCAAAACAAGAAAAATCTTTTTTTTTAATTAGTTGCCTTGATCTGAAATAAAGTTTACTCTTAGAAAAACATTCATTTATTATTATTTTTTTTTAGCCAATTTAATGCAATGGTTGACAGATAATTATTTTGGCCATTTTTACACAATAGTTATTATTCTGCTGATGGAAATCAGAAAGTTTATTGTATATTTCTCATTGTGTGCACAGCATAAGGTTTCTTCAAAGTTCTATTAATTTACTTCCCCAAAATTTTCATTATCAAAGATCTGGAAATTTTAGTCTCAGAAATCTGGAGACAGAGGCAAAAGGATCTCTGAGTTTGATCCTTGCCTAGTCTACTGAATAAGTTCCAAAGTAGCCTTGACTACACAGAAAAACCCTGCTCAGGAAAAAAAAAAGGCTCAGAGATCATGGGTGTATAGAGTTGAGTGCTCAGTGGCTATCATAGGTAGATAAAAACATGGGGTTACAGACACTATTACATATGCCAGCAAGATTTTGCTGACAGGATCCTGATATAGCTGTCTCTTGTGAGGCTATGCCAGTGCCTGGCAAATAAAGAAGTGGATGCTCACAGTCATCTATTGGATGGAACACAGGGCCCCCAATGAAGGAGCTAGAGAAAGTACCCAAGGAGCTAAAGGGTTTGCAACCCTATAGGAGGAACAACAATATGAACTAACCAGTACCCCCAGAGCTGTGTCTCTAGTTGCATATGTAGCAGAGGATGGCCTAGTTGGTCATCAATGGGAGGAGAAGCCCTTGGTCTTGCAAAGATTATATGCCCCAATACAGGAGAATGCCAGGGCCAAGAAGTGGGAGTGGGTGGTTTTGAGAGCAGGGTGGGGGAAGGGTATAGGGGACTTTTGGGATAGCATTTGAAATGTAAATGATGGAAATATCTAATAAAAAATTTTCGAATGGGGGGAGCATGGGGTTAGATGCTTTATTGTGTAGATTTACAGTCTTTTGGTCTGTCTAGGCAATAAATTGCCTATGAACATAGATGCCTGAGTGGTTAGAAGCACTTGCTGCCCTTCCAGAGAACCTGAGTTTGCTGTTCGTCTTCCACATGAGGAGGAGGTTCAAAAATGTCTGCAAATCCAGCTCCAGGTAATCCAACACTCTCATGATACATATGTCACACATGAGTTCATAAAAGTAAATCTTGATAAAATTTATCAATAGACAGAAATAATGTGTAGAAATGGTCCAGGACTAGGAAAACATTTGTGTTTGATACAAACCATTGGGGATGAACATAGGTTGTCATAGGCTTCTGTAGTTTACAGAAGTTTACAGAAGTTAGGTAGATGGTTTCCTGTACAGGATTAAGTGAGGAGAGGAAACAACGAATAGGCCTGATGCAGTATCGATGCAGAACAGCATTGGATTGAACTCAGAGGAGGTGATGGATAGGAGTCAGGTGAATGGAAATGCATTTTGGGGAATAAATTAATATGACTTACTACAAACATAAATGAAAATCATCTTTGAAAATATGTTGTACCTTTGGCTGATTGAGAATGAGTTTTACCACCCAATATTTTATTCTAAAAAAAAATTATTAACTTCAAAAAGAAGTTTAAAAACAGCACACTGGGAAACTAAACGCCTTTACAGGCCCTTAGAGATCCCAGAGGTTAAGTATTTTGTCTTTTTTTTTTTTTTTAATTTTCTCCTCTACGTATACTCATAAGTGTTCGAATAATAATTTTTTGTTCTAAAGCATTTGGAAATATGTTGTCTATATCTCTCTAATATTTCAACATATTTTACCAGGAGCAAGGAAATTCCTTTACGTAAGCACAAGATCAGGGCAATTTAACATTACTATAATGGTAGTGCTCTAATATACAGCCCCTACTGACTGTCTTTCAGGAGTCTAAGTGATGTTCTTCTTCTCATCATTCTTGAGTCAATCAACGATCAAGTCATGTTTCTGTAGTCCCTTCAAACTGGGAAGGGGTGGGCAAACTTCTCTGTAAAGCTTAGATAAGTAAGTAAATATTTCAGTCTTTGTGAGTCACATATGGTGCCTGTTGTAAATACTCAGTTCTGCTATTGTGGAGCAAAAGAAACCACAGAAAATATGTTAAATGAATGAGCATGAATGTGCCAATAAAACTTTATTTATGGACTCTGAAATTTGAATTTCATATAAAAATTCATGGTTCATAAAATATAATTCTTCTTTTGATTCCCCCCTAACAATTTTACAATATGAAAACCATACCAAAGTGTGGTATGTACAAAAGAATGCAGTGGCTATAATTTGGCTTATAACCTCTGGTTGAGAATAATTCTTTCACCACAGGTCTTTCACAGAATAAACATTTTTGAGAAGTCCAGACCTATTATCATGTTCAGTGTCAAAATTGGGTCAGTATTTTTCTAAATTATTAAATACACTAATACTATGTAAGTAGTGGAGTATTTTTTTTTTCCTATGCGTAGTATGTTAGGAGGCATGCATGATATCAGCTCATGCAGTGGTTTGGCAAATGTTCATTTTCTCTTCCATTCAATTTCATGAGTTTTTAAAATTTATTTAGGCATATCCATACAGAAAGTACTTTTCAATGGAGAAAAAAAAAAGTGCAGTGATAAACGGTGGGTTTTAGAATTAGATTTTGACTAGAGTTCTGATTCATTTACTAAGAGAGGCTTCAAACAGACTCATATTTAGACCTTAGTTCCATCTGGGGCAAATGAAGATTCTGAATATTGTTATTCACTCTTTCACCAATTACTAAACAAAGTGTAGCAGCAGGAAGGGATTGTGGAAGGAAGAGAGGAAAAGAGAGTGAGGAATGAACCGTTAGTCACTGAAAAGAAGAGGAAAAAGGATGTGGGGAAGAAGGAAGACAGGAAGACAGAACAGACACACAGACATGGCGGGCCCAGACTCCCCACAACAAGGCTGTTTTCTTCATGGTGGCTGATTTGGAACTGACGCCATAGTTAAGCAGATCAAGCAGACATCCCCCCCCCCCAGGGCTATTTGAACTTATGAGGTAATATCACCATGGTCTATCATTTCAACCTGGCTTTTAAAAGAAGCTGCCTGACTTTTCATAATGTCAGACTAATATTAGAGTGAAATCTTGGAGGTATATGGGGTAGGCTTGAATGAACTTGGGTAAATCAGAAAGACAAGCCTATGGCAACTAATGAGCTTGGGAAAATATCCCGTGTTATTATTTAGGGAACCACTCTGCAATATCTCATTCTATACTTTGAATTTTGACATGATTTCAAATTCAGTTCTTGTGATTTACAGCAAAGTAGAAATTGGCAGCTGTTTCATGGACCAGATGCAGTTTTTAATAAAGATATTTAGACTCAAGATCATTCTTCTCAAAGACAGCAAAAGAAGTGAAGGAGCTGAAGACTAATATTAGCATGATGCTGACAACCTTTTACATTAAGAAATTATTTTAACTTATAACATAAATTTTCCAATCATTATCGTGTGACAGCATAGAATTCAGAGGTATGACAAGAAAGTAAAGTGGGGCTTAGAAGGATCCAGTTGATACAGATTATGTTAATAAAGAAAATTAGAAGCCAAGTGTATATACCAAAATAAATGAATGTTAATTGATCAACTTTTCCAGTTTGATTTTGGGGAAACAGAACAGAATGTCCATTCATCTGAAATGTAACAGATATGCACTTATAATGGTGTGGCTTGTACTCTAGACACTTACATAACTGCAGGTATCCATACCCTGCAGGATGGTTTGCTTGAAGGCATAGCAGTGTCCTACAAAAAGTTCCCTTATCTGTTGAATCAGCCTCTTAGTAATATGGTCCAAAATATAAAACAAATGAAGAGACCTTGGACAGCAATCTGGATAGCAGAAGATACATTCAAGAGACGTGCTTTACATCAGTTCAAATGTTTGTCTCTCCTAGAAATATGAGGTAGGAACCATGCAGTGTGGATTCAGAGAAGTGTGTTAATCCATGTCTCGCAGTTGGGTACTGCAATAAATAAGCTGAGTGATGGTGCCCTAAAACAAACAAACAAACACTTTCTAAATTTCTGGAGTCTATGACTTAGTCATTTTCCAAGTCAAAGGGAACTTTGTAGATATCAGTGAGATAAAGTTTAGTTCAAAGAATTAATCAATGGGAGAACCCAACAGGAAGAACTTAGCCAAGTGTATCAGGTATTTGAAAATAGAACCGGGGATGTTTATTAACTGGGACACCATTCAGGCATAGCCAGGTCACATTAATGCAGTGTATCTGTAACAGCACAAAAGTTTGTTGTGGTTAGAAGGAAAAGTGACTGTGACTGTATGACTAGAGAGAATGAATATTGGTGGAGCTATTGGAAGGTGGACAGAAGTAAGGACCAAGGCAAGGAATGCTGTTAGACACAAAGGACAAGGAAACAGACTCTTTAGCACAGAAGAATGCTGTCCTGTTGGTAACTGAGTTAGGCTCAATGAGCTCCACACCAGTGAGTTTCTAAGCTGGACAACTATGAGATAGTTAAAGTATGTTTAAGTCTCTACTAGTATTCTCTACTACAGTAGGAATTAAATATAACCATTAATGCTTCATCCAGGCAAGAATGATATTCATCTGTATATTTTACAATATCCGAGTTGCTTAGACTATGAGTAGAAATGTTTATCTCATTAGTCATGTGCAGAGCCACAGTTCCCTTGCTGATGTCTTTTCATCCACAGCAAACAACAAGATGGTGAGATGAAAACGTAGCACAAATATATGTTCACAGCACTGTTTTATTGAGCACCTCTTTTGGTTTTCTGGAGTCTCAAAACAATCTTGAGCCACGCTTATGCCTGTAATTGGACACATGATCTTACCTGTGATTCAAAGAGTCAGTCAGTGGGAGAACCCAATAGGAAGAACTTAACCAAGAGTATCAGGCCTTCGAAAATAGAATCAAGGATATTTATTAACAGAACCCAAGCTGCCTACATATCAGCATAAAGGAGGTTTATGAGAGAAGTGGGTTGTAGGCGTTTCTATGGCCTCAGGAATGGATGAGGTAATAGAGTCATGTAGAAAAAAAATACACATGTTATGGAGGCCAGTATATCCCAGGCCATGAATAATTCTGGGAGCCTTTACAAAATAAAGATTTGCATTAGGTTGGTCATAGCTGACTTTCTTGTGGGCAGGATTATTCATATACTGCTTTTTTAATTTATTATTATTTTCTTTATTTACATTTC
>NC_034592.1:43627392-43629037 GCF_900095145.1 Mus pahari | reverse complement strand
AAAGATATATGCTTTGTATTACAATCATGTTGTAACTTTCTTTTCTTCTTTTTCTTTTTATTGAAAATATTCACAGTACCTAGTGATAGGTATTGTGAAGGAATTTTCTTTTAAGTCTATTGAGTTCTTTGACATTGTTCACTCCTATACTCTCCCCTTACTATCTCTCCCACCTCTCCTTTGCTATCATGTCATATATGTACATTTACATGTAGCTATATAACATCTAGGATTCATAAATGAGAGGCAATATGCATTTGAGTTTGTTTTTTTTGTTCAATATGATGATCTCCAGTTGAACTTATTTTCTAGAAAATTACATAATTTAATTCTGCTTTATGACTGAATATCTTAGTCAGGGTTTCTATTCCTGTACAAACATTATGACATTATGACAAACATTATAGAAGCAAGTTGGGGAGGAAAGTATTTATTCAGCTTACACTTTCATAGTGCTGTTCATCACCAAGGAAGTCAGGACTAGAACTCAAGCAGGTTAGAAAGCAGGAACTGATGCAGAGGCCACGGAGGGATGTTCTTTACTGGCTTGCTTCCCATGGCTTGCTCAGCCTGCTCTCTTATAGAACCCAAGACTACCAGCCCAGAGATGGTCCCAACCACAAGGGGCCTTTTCCCCTTGATCACTAATTGAGAAATGCCTTACAGCTGGATCTCGTGGAGGCATTTCCCCAACTGAAGCTCCTTTCTCTGTGATAACTCTAGCCTGTGTCAAGTTGACACACAAAACCAGCCAGTACACTGAATAAATCTTTTTTGGCAATATACCACATTTACAGTGTATACATTTATTTATTTATTTATTTATTTATTTATTTATTTATTTATATCCCAAACACTTACAGTGTATACATTTATTTATTTATTTGGAAAAAGGAAACACTCGTTTATTAGGTGCTTTCCATTGCAAATGATGAAGAATCCCAGAAGTGAATACAGAATAATCAGCTTCATATTTAAATTTTAGGATCCAGATGAAGTGCCGGGTAGTCTGCAGATCAACCCCTCCGAAGTACATCTAGCTTGCTCTTTTATACTCTCTCAGTATTGTTCAGCCCTCTAAGTGGCATGGTGATCTTAGTGAGAACAGCACATGTAAATATTGTCACATGTCAAAGACAGAACAGTGGCTATCACTTAATGTCCATTTTTTGTAGTATCCTGTAAGACTTGTTCCTAACTTAGAACATACCAAACCTTTAATATTCTATTGTCCATCCTGTGTAAAGAGCAAATTCTGGAAATAAACATTTCAGGATAAAAAAAAAACAAATATTTCAAACATAAGTCATGATTTGTGCCCTATCAATCATCAAAGACTTAGTGTCTCTAAGAAATTAAGCATTATGGTTAAATAAAATAACTGTATTACCTTACAACATAATATGTTTTGAATATTTCTAACCTTTCAAACAACAACAACAACAACAAAAACAACATCATCAACAACAAATCCATAAGGTATTAAAATTCATCCTTACTTTGTTAAGGGAAATATATGTACCATACAGGTAGAGGTGTCTGATAAATCAGAACGTTAACAGGCATAATTTTTAAAAATTTATTTATTATTTTCTTTATTTACATTTCAAATGCTATCCCAAAATTCCCCATACCCCACCCCCGC
>NC_034592.1:43573956-43626952 GCF_900095145.1 Mus pahari | reverse complement strand
GCAATTCTTATGTGAACGACATATGTTTTGAATCTATTTAATCTAAATCTCTACTTAAAGCAGTAATTCTTTATACACTTTTACACCAAATTAGTCAGCAAGCACTTCAGGAAATGAGGTAAATAAATATAATTTATTANTATTTTACCAACTTATAAGTATGGTGATTTTTTTTTTTAGGCATGAAAAGCATTCAAAATTTAAAATCATGACAGATAGCACATAACATAGCCCAAAGATATATGCTTTGTATTACAATCATGTTGTAACTTTCTTTTCTTCTTTTTCTTTTTATTGAAAATATTCACAGTACATAGTGATAGGTATTGTGAAGGAATTTATTTATTTATTTATTTATTTTTTAATTTATTTATTATTATTTTCTTTATTTACATTTCAAATGCTATCCCGAAAGTTCCCTATACCCCCTCCCCCCACCCCTGCTCCCCTACCCACCCACTCCCACTACTTGGCCCTGGCCTTCCCCTGTTCTGGGGCATATAAAGTTATTTATATCCCAAGCACTGTCCCTTCCCAGTCACCACCCCTCAATGACATTCTCCTCCACCCGAGGGTGGGGCTCCCATGGGTATCCCCCAATCCTAGTGCATCAAGTCTCTGCCAGATTAGGTTCATCCTCTCCCACTGAGGCCAGACAAGACAGCCCTATTGGGGAAGGGATACCATAGTCAGACTACAGCTTTATGGAGAGCCTCCGCTCTAGTTGTTGGGGGTGCCCACACGGAGACTGAGCTGCACATCTGCTGCATATGTCCTAGGCAGACTCATTCCAGCCTGGATGTGTTCTTTGGTTGGTGGCTCCATCTCTGAGAGCTCCCAGAGGTCTGGGTTAGTTGCTTCTCTTGGTCCTCCTGTGGAGCCCCTTCATGGCCTTCAATCCTTTCCCCAAATCTTCCATGAGTCCCTGACCTCAGTCCAATGTTTGGCTGAGGATATCTGTGTCTTGTTCAGTCTCTTGTTGAGAGTCTCTCGGAGGACAGTTATGCCAGGCTCCCGTTTGCAAGCACAACAGAGTACAACTAATAGTGTCAAGGATTAGTACTTGCCCATGGGATGGTTTCAAGTTATGCCAGTTATTGGTTGGGCATTCCTTCAGTCTTTGCTCCATCTTTGTCCCTGAACTTCTTTTAGAAAGGACAAATTTTGGGTCAAAAGTTTTGTGGGTAGGTTGATATCCTTATCTCTTTATTGGGGGCTCCTACCTGACCCCAGGAGGTGACTTCTTCAAGTTCTATGTCCCCACTGTTAGGTATATTGGCTAAGGTTCCCCACATTGGCTCCTGGGAGCCTCCCACATCTTAAGTCCCTGGGATTTCCTAAAGATTCCTCCCAACCCCCACCCTTGGCAGCTGCAGATTTCCGTTCATTCTCCTGGCCCTCTGGGTCTCTCTCCTGTCTCTCCTCACACCTGCCCCCAATTCCTCTCCTCATGCCCTCTCCCACCCACTTCCATCCCTACCTCTTCCTCCTATAACTACTTTGTTCTCACTTCTAAATGTGATTCAACATCCTCACTTGGGCCTTCTTGTTTAATTTCTTTGGGTCTGGTACTGTATTTCCTTTATTCATTTTTCTGTTGATGGACACCTGGGCTGATTCTGTAATTTGGCTATTGTTAATCTTGCTGTGATAAATGTGGTTGTGTAACTATCTATGTAGTGGCAACTTGTAGGGTTTTTTTTTTTTTTTTTTTTTTTTGGCATGTACCCAGAACTGGTAGAGTTATGGCAATTCTCTTTATAATTTTTTGAGAAACTTCTATATTGATTTACATACTGGTGGAACTAATTTATATTTCTATCAGAAGGATGTAGAAATTGCATTTCCCCCACACTCTTACCAGCATTTGGTGTTTACTTGATGATATTTGCTCTGGAGCTAGATGGAATCTCAAGTTTTATTTTCTTAAACTTTAAAATACCGTTCTTATTTGAAATATAAGGAATCATGACAGTAAACAGCTACTACTTTTCCTACATTTTTTTTGACATGGAAATATTGCTTTGGACTTATGACTATTGAGAGTTAAACGTGGGTATGGTGATGGGAACCTATCATTGATTGAGTCCTAGCTACATAATAGGCTGAGACAGGAGACCTCTGTAACCCATTTCAAAACCAATCTAGGCTACATAGCTGGACCCTGCCAAACTGTACACACACACACACACACACACACACACACACACACACACACACACTACACAAGGAAAAGAAAGATTTAAATTTCATATAGTTCTACATCAGCTATTTCTCTTACGAAGTTTTGTGACTATCTAACTGGCTGAAGAATGACCAGCCACCACGTTATCATTTTATTAAACTGTAACAATAAGTTAAGCTTGCTCTTATCTCTGCCTCCCAGATGAGAAGTCATATGAGTAGTAACTACATCCAGTTCTCGAGTCTGTGACCTTCTACACACTCCTGTCTCTCAGAGTACACCGATGCTCTCAGTTGGATGATGGATTTCTGCTTGCTTGTAGGAGGAGAAGGCAGGAAAGATGCTGGAGATGTTGAAATGATGCGAGAGATGCTAAAACATGCATCAAGATCCAAATGCTTGGTGGCCAGCCCTATCGTGTTTGTTTTGGTCACTGTTACCGGCTGCTGTGCCTATGCAGAACGTGGCTTCCTTGCTGGCTCACATTTCATGTTCCACTGGATTGGCTTGATTCTGAATGAGATCTGTTCTTCCTTTTACCATCTTCTCTACTTTTATCATAGACTATACCTATCTCATTTAGCCCTATGATAATTGAAGTTGGGCAATGATTAATTTTGACAATACTTTTATCAGGATTCTGATAGTACACTGTTTTATTGGTTAGAATTTCCTACCTCAAATGCTACGTTGATTTACACTCCTAGACTGACTTTTATTTCCTCATGCCAGTCATCAGTTCTTTTGCCAAAGCTAAGTGATCTGTAATCCAAGAAGATAAAAGTTATCTACTACGTCAGGTTAGGATCAATGAGCCACATTGGTAGGTATCGCTCACCTGACACTTTTGTTTCAAAAGGCTCTAGTCTCTTACTGTAGTCTATTTCATTTTGATTAAACAACTGGTTATATATAAAATATATAAAAGAATATATATATATATATATATTCTTAGTTATATGAAAATGAAATTATTTTTTATCATTCTAATGATATTGATTTTGTCATTCTATGATCTTATTATCTAATAAGATAATATCTTTTTCCTGTGATATTTTCCCAAAGCTGGAATTTGAATTTAGTTTTTAAAAAAACTTTATACTGTCTTTTAAATGGTTCCTACAATTTACTTTGTTTTACATGACATTGTGTGAAATAGAGTCTTTCTTTTTGAAATAGAGTCACAGCCCTGGCTTTCCTAGAACTAACTCTGTAGACCAGTCTGGCCTTACCATCACTGAGATCCACCTGCCTTTGCTTCCTAAGTGCTGGGATTAAAGTTGTTTGCCACTACCCCCAGCTGGAAGTGTTTTTAATGAGTTTTCCAAGAACACAGGCAAATTTATGATATTGTAGTAAATTAAAAGTTCTGAATTTTGGCAAAAAGCAGACAACTCACTACCCTGAGCTTGTTCTTTGTTATGGTCTCATCTAAAGATTACAGTCAACAAGGGTAACTTGGTGGGTATGAATTATCTATTAGGAATTATCATGTATTTTATTGTGTAAGGAAAAAAATAAGAATTCATTCAAGTAACAAATTGAGAATATTACATAAACTTCCACTCAAAGGATAGTTAAGAATAAAATGGATTTAGAAAACATATATGTCACTAATATAGGCTTCCAGTGTTAGACAAGTGACATAGCAGTTGGGAGTGTAGCCATATACTATTGGTTAGTAAAAGGATATAAGTAATCTAGTTCATGATATGGGTACCTTATGTTTTTCTAAGGATCCCTATAATAGAAGAAAATGAAATACTTTGGTATACTTCGAACGTCTCTACATTCAATTGTTCTTACAAGAATAGAATAAAAAATTATAGGTATGACAACTGTGTATTACATGCTAATGTGACAAAAGTTTTTCCTAATAACTGTTTTTGACCTGACCAAAGATCTGAAAAATTCATAATTAATTAATATATTAATGCTATGACATTAAATGATCAAAAAGTATAATTGTACCCTAGGTGAAACCCACTGTATTGACTCATTCTTACCATACTGGAACTAAGGTTTCAGATCAGTGCACCTCTACAGTAAAAGACACAAGAAAGAGTGACTTAACAGCTCAGTATAGAATATATGTTGCATGTTCAGTCCTTTCTCTAACTCCTCCATTGGGGAACCACGTGCTAAGTCCAATGGTTGGCTGCAAGCATCCTCCTCTGTATTTGTTAGGTTCTGGTAGAGCCTTTCAGGAGACAGCAATAACTGGCTCCTGTCAGCAAGCACTTCTTTGTACCCACAGTAGTGTCTGGGTTTGGATGGATCCCCAGGTAGGGCAGTCTCTGGATGACCTTTTCTTCAGTCTCTGTTCCATACTTTGTCCCAGTATTTCCTTTAGACAGGAGCCCTTCTGGGTTAATAATTTGAAGATGAGTGGGTGGCCTCATTCCCCAACCAGGGGCTTTGCCTAGCCTCTGGATATGGTCTCTACAGATTCTCTCTCTCCTTTGTTGGGCATTTCAGCTAATCTCATCCCTGTTGGGTCCTGGGAGCTGAAGTGGTTTGCAATCCCATAGGAAGAACAACAATATTAACCAAACAGAGCTACCCCCTCCCCTGGAGCTCCCAGGGACTAAACCACCAACCGAAGAGTATACGTGGAGGACCCATGGCTCCAGCTGCATATGTAGCAGAGGATGGCATTGTCTGGCATCAATAGTAGGAGAGGCCCTTGGTCTTCTGAACGTTCGATGCCCCAGTGTGGGGGAATGCTAAGGTGGTGAGGTGGGAGTGTGTGGGTGGGAGGGGGAGCATCCTCATAGAGGTAGGGAGATGGAGGATGGGATGGGGGGTTAAGGAGGGGAAACTGGGAAACAATACAGAAAAATGGCTTAAAAAAAAGAAGAAGCTTGAAGAGGCAGAGGTGGCTAGATGATTGCAGGCAAGAAGCCTTCAGCAAAGGTCTGGGGACAATGTCCTGAAAGAGGATCACAAAGCCTCAATAAGAAGGAGATATTAAAAACCTTAGAAAGTGTATCATTTTTATTCTTCATCTGTGTTGGTAAATTTTAAGATTTTGTTTTTTCATCTGGATTAGATAAAAGAACTGGGAATCATGAAGTTCACAGCCAGAGTTTTGTGAGCTTTCACCCGTGTTATACATTGGGGATTTTGTAAGCCTTTTTTTTTTGAAAACATATGAAAACCCAACATGGTAGGTAGTGCATGCTTGTAATCCTGGCCCATGGCATCTGAGATGGTAGGGAAGCAAGTTTGAGATCATTTTGGACTGTAAAGTGAGGCTCCATCTCCAAATAAAAACAGTCCTAATAGTGTTTGAATAAATTTCATAATAATATTTTCCTATAACACATTAAACACACTGTGAAGTTAATATAACATTTGAAAATAAAATGAATTATGAGTATTTAAAGTTTTCCAAACAAAGGAGCTAAAGACATATAAAATATAATTTGATTGTTTCAAGAAGACTTTCCCCCACCCCCGTTTAATGAACTCTTAGGTGGCCAGTCTCATGCAGCACTTTATATTAATTGTTAAGGGAGAACATGTATAGGTAAGACGATAATTTCTATAAATTATCTGGTACTCTCTGTAGGGCAGCTGTCATGAGAAGAATTATCTTTAAGCCAGAGTACCAGTTGAATAAACTTGGTTTCAAAAGACTCAGACTGAATGGATTTTCTTTCTGAGGTTTTGAACTGCTGCTAAGGTGTGAGGCAGGTTCATGTCTCCTGGACCCTGAGTTGTTAGACAGAGATGGGACTACCAGAAGATCAATTATATTATCATCTAGAGCAGTGGTTCTCAAACTGTGGGTTGCAACCTCTTTTCATGTCAAATGATCTGAGACCATTGGAAAAGAGAGATATTTACATTATGATTCATAGCAGTAGCAATATAATTATAAAGTTATACTTTCTAACTATAAAGTAGTAGTGAATATACTTTTATGATTGGGGGTCACTGCAACATAAGGAACTGCATTAAAGGGTCACAGTATTAGGAAGGTTGAGAACCACCCATCGAGATAATTTTGATTAAACTTATATATTATATCTTGATAGAATTCGACACAGTTTGAAGTGTTCCAGTGTGTGATATTTACTGTGAAGTACTATACTTAGATAGTATAGAGTGGGGGGAGAAGTGAGAGAAGAAGGAAGCAAATAGAGAAGGGAGAAAGAAAGAGAGAGAGTGAGAGTGAGGAAGGGAGCAAGAGTGAGCTAACTAGACTCTTAACATTTGATTTTTTATTGAATATTTTCTTTTTTTAAATTTTTTATTAGGTATTTACTGCATTTACATTTCAAATGCTATCCCCAAGGTCTCCTATACCCCCCTGCTCCCCTATACTCCCACTTCTTGGCCCAGGGGTTCCCCTGTATTGGGGCATATAAAGTTTGCAAGACCAAGGGGCCTCTCTTCGCAATGATGGCTGACATCTTCTGCTACATATGCAGCTAGAGACACAAGCTCTAGGGGTACTGGTTAGTTCATATTGTTGTTCCACCTATAGGGTTGCAGACCCCTTCAGCTCCTTGGGTACTTTCTCTAGATCCTCTATTGGGGGCATTGTGTTCCATCTGATAGCTGATTGTGAGCATCTACTTCTGTGTTTGCCTGGCACTGGCATAGCCTCACAAGAGACAGTTATATCAGGGTCCTTTCAGCAAAATCTTGCTGGTGTATGCAATAGTGTCTGCGTTTGGTGGCTGATTATGGGATGGAGAATATTTTCTTTATTAACATTTCAAATATTTTCCCCTTTCCAGGTCTCCTCTTTAGAACCCCCTATCCCATTCCCCCTCCCCTGCCTCTATGAGGATGCTCACCCACCCACCCACCCACCTACTCTTATCTTTCCTCCCTGGCATTCCCCTACACTGGGGCATCAAACACCCTCAGGCCCAAGGGCTTCTCCTCCCACTGATGTCAAACATGATGTCCATCCTCTGCCACATATGTAGTAGGCAAGTCTGAAAGATGTAGTCAGTATGGCTACTCCTTTGTGCTCAGATTGTGATCTCTTTCTCTAGTGTCTTCTTGTAGTTCTCAGGGAGGGCTTTGCCCATGCAATGTCACAATGTACTGCTGTAATGGGCAATCAGGCCGTAGCTTACAAATCATTTCAGACAGCAGCTAACAGATTTCCGCATCAAATGCGGATGTCTAAGGTGCAGACTTGTGAAACAGGATTTGACAGCTTAGATTGAAAATTGGAGAAAGCAGAAGTGAAAGATAGAAGTGGGGGGAAAAATCCAAGCAGAGAAGACAGAAAAGAATTCAGCATACCACAAAGCAATTATTTCATCCGGTACTGTTTATTAGACACATAAGACAATCTTCTAAGTAGTTATCCCTGTGTTACACATGAGGTCACCGAGACAATTAGTGTGACCAAGTTACACGCTGACTAAAGGCAGATAATGTATGTTGAGGGAGGGTAAGTCATATTATTTTGAGTGATGTGGTCAGGGTAAGTTGTTCTTGTGCAGGTAAATAGTACTCACCCATTATCATTCGAGCAACACCAATTAAATGTTCTGTCCCCAAGACATGAATGTAGGCAACATATTTGGTGGAAAAAGAAGGGGCATGGCAGGAGGGAGAGGGGAGTTAAGAAAGGATAATGGGGGAAATATTTATGTTACTATTGTACCAGTTGTCAGGATTTGTAGCTGGGTGAGTTTGTAGCTGGGTGAGACCGATGTATGTGCAGCATGTAGAACCCCTTTCAGCACTATGAATACTAGCCAGTAGAAGTAGAACTTTTACTTGAGTGACAGTTAGATTTCTCTGTGTTCCTATGACATAAATATGTTATATCTTTAGCACTGTGGTCTTACTGTTGAGTTGTGGAAGGTAATCAATAGCACTGGCAGAAGCCTGAGATTTTTTGGGAAGAGGTGGTCTACTGGAATATTTTTTGGTCAACAACTCAAAAGTGTTCAACCTATTCCTGGTACTGGGGTTTTTATTTAGGAGCAAATGTTGTCTACTTGGGGTGTTGTCCTTCCGTTATATGGTAACTCCATTTAAACTCCTTTTATATGTGTACAGATTTTAGAAAGCTTCTGCAATCGTAGTTTTCCACATGGCTTTTAAAAAAGCATGTTAGTGTTCAGTATAGTCCCTTTTCTAACCCACCCTTTCATTCTGGATCCCATTTAATTCTTTCTGTTTCCTTTTATCTCCGTATAACTTTATTATATTTCCCCTTCTGTGGAAGGTCCCCTCCTCCCTCTGGTCCCTTACTGGTTACCTTATCTCTGTGGAAACTCTGAACGAAGCACATATCTAAAGCATAAAAGCTAACATCCACATATAGAAGAAATCATGGGACATTTTTCCTTGGGTCTGCCTTTGCTTCCTTAGGATGATTATATTCTAGCGCCATCTATTTATCTACAAACTAAGTGGTTGACTTGTGAAATGACAAGGTCCAGAGTTTATATTCCTGAATTCACAGGAGGAGATGTAAGTCCTACTCATGTCCCTACTGTCACCTTCTATGGGGTGGACATGAGAGGGTTGTTGGGGTCTGCTTTTCAGCCAAGCCAAGAAAACATGAGTTCTAGGTTCCTAGAGAGAGCTTGCATCAGTGTAGACAGAGAGTGGTAGAACATGCTCTCTTCTGACCTTTGCACATATTCACAGGTATACACACCAAAATATACACACATATATTCACACAGACACACACTCAGACAGACAGACAGACCCCAGAGACAAATAGACAGGCAGACAGACAGATACACATACACACACACCTGCCTTTTACACAGTATATTTATTTTCATTTGATGTCATTGGTAAAACATTTATATTTGCCCATTTACTATATACTTAAAAAAATGATGTGTGTGCTTTTATCTACCCATTTCTGCTTTACTGACTTCCATTTCTTTTGCCAACTTCTCTTCCTAGAGATGGAGATACGAGTGTCTTTAGTTCTTTGGATGAATTGCTCATAGTTCTTGGCACAAATCTTTAATAGGTTATTTAAAGAATTTCCTTAGTAAACTCAGAGTCTGAATGTGCACAGGGACGGTTTATACTGAAAGTTTCCTACTTTGGTGCTGTTGTTTTTTTCTTTCTTGTATTTTCCCTTACTTTTAAAATTTAAACTAAATACTCAGGGTAATATGGCACAGAGATCTTTGAGGTCAATCCCCTTTTTGCTTGCTCCTGGGGACTCGTACTGACTTTTCATTTTCTGTTTTTTAAATTGGATATTTTATTTGATTATATTTCAAATGTTATCCCCTTCCTGGTTTCCCCTCTGCAACCTCCCTATCCCATTCTCCCTTACCCTGCTTCTATGAGGGCGCTCCCCTACTTACCCACCCACTCTCACTCACTGCCCTGAGCATCAAGCCTACACAGGACCAAGTACCTCCCCTCCCACTGATACCAGTTAAGGCCCTTTCAGATCCTTGGGTACAGGCACATCTTGGCATCCACAAAAGTGTCTGGGCTTGGTAACTGTATATGGAATGGATCTCCAGGTGGGGCAATCTCTGGGTGGCCTTTCCTTCAGTTTCTACTCCACAATTTGTCTCTGTATCTCTTCCCATGGGTATTTTGTTTCCCCCTTTTAAGAATGACTGAAGAATCCACACTTTGGTCTTCCTTCTTCTTGAGCTTCATGTGGTCTGTTAATTGTATCTTGGGTATTCTGAGCTTTTGAGCTAATATCCACTTATCAGTGAGTGCATACCATGTGTGTTCATTTATGATTGGTGATTGTGATATCAGGATGATATTTTGTAGTTCCATCCATTTGCTTAAGAATTTCATGAAGTTATTTTTAATATCTGAGTAGTACTCCATTGTGTAAATGTATAGCATTTTCTGTATCTATTTCTTTGTTGAAGGACATCTGGGTTCTTTCCAGCTTCTGGCTATTATAAATACGGTTGCTATGAACATAGTGGAGCATGTGTCCTTGTTAGATGTTGGAGCATTATTGCATATATGCTCAGGAGCAGAATAGCTGGGTTCTCAGGTAGTACTATGTCCAATTTTCTGAAGTACCACCAGACTGATTTCCAGAGGAGTTGTACCAGTTTGCAATCCCACCAACAATGGAGGAGTGTTCTTCTTTCTCCGTATCCTCCCCAGCATCTGCTGTCACCTGAAAAATTTTTTTTTTATCTCAGGGTTGTTTTGATTTGCATTTCTCTGATGACTAAGGATGTTGACCATTTCTTTAGGTGCTTCTCAGCCATTTGGTATTTCTCAGTTGAGAATTCTTTGTTTAGCTCTCTATGCCATTTTTAAATAAGGTTATTTGGTTCTCTGGAGTCTAACTTCTTGATTCTTTGTATATATTGGATATTAGCGTTCTACGGGTTGTAGCATTGGTAAACATCTTTTCCCAATGGTTGGTTGCCATTTTGTCTTATTGAGAGTGTCCTTTGCTTTACAGAAGCTTTGCAATTTCATGAGGTCACATTTGTCAATTCTTGGTCTTAGAGCATAAGCCATTGGTGTTCTGTTCAGGAAAATTTCTCCTGAGCCATGTACTTGAGGATCTTCCCTATTTTCTCTTCTATTAGTTTCAGTGTATCTGGTTTTATGTGGAGGTCCTTGATCCACTTGAACTTGAGCTTTGTTCAAAGAGATAAGAATGGATTGATGTGTGTTATTTTACATGCTGACTGCCAGTTGAATAAGCACCATTTGTTGAAAATGCTGTCTTTTTTTTCTCACTGGAGGGTTCTATCTCCTTTGTTAAAGATCAAGTGACTATAGGTGTGTGGGTTCATTTCTGGATCTTCAGTTCTGTTCCATTAATCTATCTGCCATTCATTGTACCAATACCATGCGGTTTTTATCACTATTGCTATGTAATAAAGCTTGAGGTCAGGGATGGTGATTCTCCCAGAAGTTCTTTTATTGTTGAGAATAGTTTTCTCCATCTTTGCTTTTTTGTTATTCCAGATGAATTTGCAAATTGCTCTTTCTAATTCTACGAATAACTGAGTTGGAATTTTGATGAGAATTGCATTGAATCTGTAGATTACTTTCAGCAATATGGCCATTTTTACTATATTAATCCTGCCAATCCATGAGCATGGGAGATTTTATAATCTTCTGAGATCTTCTTCAATTTCTTTCTTCAGAGACTTGAAGTTCTTGTCATACAGGTCCTTCGCTAGCTTGGTTAGAGTCACACCGAGGAATTTTATACTATTTGTAACTATTGTGAAGGTTGTTGCTTCCCTAATTTCTTTCTCAGCCTGTTTATTCTTTGTGTAGAGAAAAGCCACTGATTTGTTTGAGTTAATATTATATTCAGCTACTTTGCTGAAGTTATTTATCAGATTTAGGAGTTCTCTGGTGGAGTTTTTGGGGTCACTTAAGTATACTATCATGTCATCTGCAAATAGTGACATTTGACTTCTTCCTTTCCAATTTGTATCCCTTTGATCTACTTTTGTTGTCTAATTGCTAATTTTTGTCTAATTGCTCTGGCTAGGACTTCAAGTACTGTATTGAATAGGTATGGAGAGCCTTGTCTAGTCCCTGCTTTTAGTGGGATTGCATGAAGTTTCTCTCCATTTAGTTTGTTGTTGGCTACTGCTTTGCTCTATATTGCTTTTACTATGTTTAGGTATGGACCTTGAATTCCTGATCTTTCCAAGACTTTTTTCATGCATGGGTGTTGGATTTTGTCAAATGCTTTCTCAGCATCTAATGAAATGATCATGTGGTTTTTATCTTTGAGTTTGTTTATATAACGGATTACATTGATGGATTTCTGTATATTGAACCATCCCTGCATCCCTGGGATGACCCTACTTGATCATGATGGATGATCTTTTTGATGTGTTCTTGGATTCAGTTTGCAAGAACTTTATTGAGTATTTTGCATTAATATTCATAAGGGAAAATGGTCTGAATTTCTCTTTCTTTGTTGGATCTTTGTGTGGTTTAGGTATCAGAGTAATTGTGGCTTCATAGAATGAATTGGGTAGTGTTCCTTCTGTTTCCATTTTGTAAAATAGCTTGAGGAGAATTGGAATTAAGTCTTCTTTGAAGGTCTGATAGAATGCTGCACTAAATCCATCTGAACCCTGGGCTTTTTTGGGTGGGATACTATTAATGACTGCTTCTATTTCTTTAGGTGTTATGGGACTATTTAGATGGTTTATCTGAACCTTATTTACAGTTTGGTACCTTGAATCTGACTAGAAAATTGCCCATTTCATCCAGATTTTTCAGTTTAGTTGGGTATAGGCTTTTTTAGTAGGATATGATTTTTTTTTTTTTTTTTGATTTCCTCACTTTCTGTTGTGATGTCTGCCTTTTCATTTCTGATTTTGTTAATTTGGATACGGTCTTTGTGCCCTCTGATTAGTTTGGCTAAGGGTTTATCTATCTTGTTTATTTTCTCAAGGAACCAGCTCCTGGTTTTGTTAATTCTTTGTATAGTTCTTTCTTTCTTTCTGTTTATTTATTTATTTATTTAATGTATATGAGTACACTGTAGCTATACTGATGGTTTTGAGCCATCACGTGGTTGCTAGGAATTTTAATTGAGAACCTCTGCTCTCTCTGGTAGGTCCCACTCACTCTGGTTTCCCTACTTGCTCCAGCCTAAATACTTATTTATTATTATATCTAATAATTATTATATCTATATCTTCTCTGTAGCTGTCCTCAGATGCACCAGAAGAGGGTGTCAGATCTCATTATGGATGGTTGTGAGACACCATGTGGTTGCTGGGATTTAACTCAGGACCTTCACAAGAGTAGTCAGTGCTCTTAACTATGGAGCCATCTCTCCAGCCCATTCTTTCTATTTCTACTTGGTTGATTTCAGCCCTGAGTTTGATTATTTTCTGCTGTCCACTCCTCTTTGGTGTATTTGCTTCTTTTTGTTCTAGGCTTTCAGTTGTACTGTCAAGCTGCTAGTGTATGTTCTCTCCAGTTTCATTTTGGAGACACTCAGAGCTATGAGTTTTCCTCTTAGCACTACTTTCATTTATTGTTTCTATTTCTTTTTTTTAGATTTTGAATGGTTTTGTTCATTTCCTTTGCCTCTTTGATTGTGTTCTCCAGTATTTCTTTAAGGGAGTTATTTATGTCCCTGATAATGTCCTCTGTCATCATCATGAGAAGTGATTTTAGTTCTGAGTCTTGATTTTTTGGTGTGATGGTGTATCCAGGACTTGTTATGGTGGGAGAATTGGGTTCTCATGATCCCAAGTAACTTTGGTTTCTGTTGTTTATGTTCTTATACTTGCCTCCTGCCATCTGAATATCTCTTGTTCTACCTGCCCTTGATATCTGACTGGAGCCTGTCCTTCCTGTGATCCTGGTTGTGTCAGAACTCTCATAGTCCAGCTGTCTCTGGACATCTGTCTCTGTGATTCTCTGATTCTGTGATCCAGTGATCCTGAGATTCTGGGTGTGTCAGAGTTCCTGGGAGAAAAGCTGCCACTGGAACCCTGAGATCCTGGTGTGACCAGGCTCTTGGGATTCTGTGATCCTGTGATCCTGTGATCCTAGTTGTGTTAGAGCACCTGGGTTCAGAGTTCTTGCCTAAGGTAAACTGGCACAGACCAGAAGGAACCTGAGCCACTGATCAGGCAGGGTTCCTATGTCCCTGGATCCTGCTGGTCCCAGATACTCCTGGTGGGGTTGGAACAGATGTTGTGTCTTACTCACCCCTGATCCTATGATCCTGGGCATGCTAGAGCACCAGAGTAGAGCCTCCTCTGGTTTTCAGCTGAATTTTTACAATGGCATATTTACATTTATATATGTGTGTATGTATGTATGTATGTATGTATGTATGTATGTATGTATGTATGTATGTATCTATTTATGTATCTATGTATCTATCTATTTAACTTTGTGTGTGCTTGTAGACATGTACCCCAGCATGCTTGTGAAGGCTAAAGGCCAATTGCAGGTCTTGGTTGTTGACTTCCACCATTGTGGGTTGCAGTTTCTGAACTTAGTCATGAGGCTGGGTGGTAAGTGCAGTTTCTGTGATGCCATCTCACTGGGCCATGCTTTCATTTTAATTGAATTCATTCAAACTTTCTTTCCCAAAGGAAGGAATAAATATTTATTATTAGGAAGGTAATCATTACTAAAATAGAAATCTTTGTTAAGTTACAAATGACATGTCTCCTTTTCTATATCTTATTGAATTTTGTATTGTCCAAATAAAAAATTTCATATATTTTTATATGTGAGCATACACACATAGACACACTTACCATCCCATATCACATATGTGGAGTCAGTGGACATCTTTCTACCATGTTAATTCCAAGGACTGAACTCATTGGTACTTTTATCTGCTTATCCATCCTGCCAGACCTAGATAACATTTTTTCCTTCTTTAGTATCTTTGTTATAAATTAATATTTTAAAAAGCATACCTTTGTGATATGTATTTTTTATGTGTATTTACCCTTCTATAATAACATGGCTAGAGTGAGTGACTTTTAGAGAACACAAAAGTTGTTTGTTATTTCTCAAATTGTAGGTGAGGGTACTGGTAGATTTTTTTTGTCTATTGCTGTCTTCTGGTTTATACACAGCCATCTCCTGAGGATGTTCTTTCTCATCTGGTAGAAGGGATAAGGAGGTTCTCTGAGCCATAGGGCATGATCCTGTTCATGAGAACTCTGCCCTTGTGAACTAATTACCTATTGAAGACCATGCCTTCTAGAACTGACAGGACCCTACAAATTTTGTGGCTTAATCTGGAGTTGGAGAGATGACTCCAAAATTTGCAGGAAGAAGGAATTTCAATTGAAAAATTGTCACTATCAGACTGTGTCTATGGGAAGAGTTTCTTGATTACTGATAGATGTGGGAGGGCCCAGTCCATTTTGGGTGGTGCTACCTTCGAGCAGGTGGTCTTGTTTAAGAAAGATACCCTTTCTTCCCCAAGTTGAATTTGGCCATATATTTTATCATAGCAATAAAAGCCCTAGCTAAACACCCATCTGAGAAATAAATTCTTGAGATGGAATCTCACGGAGATACAAATATCAGACTTATTTTCTTCTCATCAGACCATTTTCCCATTCAGTTATATAAAACACAGATATCACATTTTCCTCAGTATTTTGAAGTTGCAGGTGGTATGATTAATCAGTGCTCATGAGACACAATTTGTACTGACAGAATGTGACTGCTGGGTAATTTGTTCAGATTTTTTTTTACTGGGCTCATTCCTGTTTATTTTGTATGATGGCATACATCATCCTTTGTTGGGTTAATTGTTTTCTGTAATAGATTTAAACAAAATTTATGCTAGTATAGAGTTTACAAAGGAGAATTATATTAAATGATGTATTAAAAGATGTATAAATCAGGCATGATAGCACATTTTTTTTTTATATTTGGCTGACATGACACATCTCAGCATGTAGGAGGCAGAATTAGGCAGATCTCTGCCATCCACAGAGAGAGTTCCAGTGCAACCAGGGGTACACAGTGAGGTGTGCCTCAAAAAATACATAAGCTTAAATAGTCGGGCTTTGACTATTTTTATGAGTTTTAGCATTATAAGTTAATAACTCCCTCTATTTATTTTTAACTTGCTATTCTGTGTAAAGGCCATAAAAGATTTTGTAGAAAGCAAATACACACTACTATTCTAGATTTGAGAAAAACAAACAAACAAACAAACAAATGAACAAAATTAACAAGAGATGTTAAGGTCGAATGGCCTACATAACTCCTGAAAAAACTTACTTTGGTCTCCTCAAAACATCTATGCTGTATCTCTTTTGCTTTCTTGGGAAATATATATATATATATATATATATATATATATATATATATATATATATATGCATGCACATAATATTTAGATGTAAACTTAAAATCCTCAGGTCTGGAAGCTATTATAATGGCAATACACAGAAGGAAAGTAAATTTTTATTTAATAAAGTTTAAAATATAAAATACTTACTGAATTCCTGCAAAAGACTAAATGTGTGATAGAAAAAAAAGCAGTAATTTTTTTTATCAGATATGTCACATAAGAGGCTGTCTACCTCACTAACCTTACCACTCAAATTTTAGGAAAATCAGGTTAAAGTGCAAGGGCAAACCACATCACATACAACAGAATACTTAAAGTAGAAAACAAACCAATACCCACTACATATATTATAGAATATTTACAACTGATACACTGAGGGCAAGAATGTGAGGAGGACTGACCACTTTGGTCCACTCTGGATTGCTATTTAGAAAAGCAGAATGTCTGACACAAAGAGTTCTGGTGTTAGACATATGGCCAAAGTGTAAGTGCAGACTTGTTTATTAAAGACAAGTATAGAGTGTTCATCATAACAGTGCCCACAATGACACAATGAATAATACCACAACAGGTGCATGAAATATGACATATTAACAGTACATAGTAGTAAGGGTGGATGACCTACAACTACAGGAAGCATGGCGAGTAATTATCACAAATACAGAGTTGTATGATTGAAGTCAGACACAGACAATGGTGTGAGCTCAATTTATATGGAGTTCAAAAACTAAGAAAATGACTAATATATGGGACTTGGAATCTGAATGGTGATTACCTTGAAAACCAGGGATTTGTGATGGTGTAGAACAGAATAGGGTGCTAGCTAATAATCTCTTTGATTATTTGGTTAAAGTGAATAGCTGTCTTTCCTCTGGGAAACACCCAGAAAATTCTATACTTAGGATTTTGCAGTTTTTAGTGGAATACTTCAGTAGATAGTATTTTATAAAATACAATGATGGGAACTGGAGAAATGACTCAGTAGTTAAGAGTGTGTGTTGTTCTCTCAGAGGAATAGCATTCGATTCTAGGCATCAATATGATGGTTTACAACCATCTACAACTCCAGATCCAGGGGATGTTCACTTCTGACGTCCTCAGGCACCATTCATGCATATGGTGCATACATACATTCATACATACATGCATACATACATATATGTTGGCAAAACACATAAAATAATATGAATACATGTAATTACAACATTCAAAATATGTGACTGCAAATGATACACAGTGTAAAATAGATTTATGTTTGTTTCTTGTCCATTACATGAAGATGTTTGAAGAACATTGTCAGGCTTAGGTAGGCCCAATTAAATCCTAATCAGAAATCAATAGTATTAGCCAAGTGCAGAGAACATCTACAGCACATAACTCCTTTAAGCTACTCATTGTGCACAAGAGTCTGGGCTACATCATGAGCAAGAGTCATTGAAAATTGTTTGGCCATGGTCCTGTTGTTGCAGAGAGCTCTCAGTGTTTATACTAAGTAGGCAAAAGTAATAATTGTGCTCATGATAAAATACTGAGCCCAAGAATATTTAGCCCATATTATTAGATTATTCTTCATCCGTGTTAATCTCTATACATTTCTTTTCCTCTTGCTCTCTTGTTTTATCTACTGCAAGAAAACATTTCTGTTCACTTAATGGATTTCAGACCTTCTTTAAAAAATTCAGAACCATCTGATATTTATCTTGATTTGGATGTCATTTAGAGTGTTTGCAATGAAAGAGATTTTCTCTGTGCCACTCTGATACCCGCGATCCGTCACTGCCGCTCGGCTGGGTGTCCTGGGGTTGTCTTCCTTCTGATGAAATGTTTCATGAAAATAATATGAGATGCATAAATGTGCATTTTACAAAGTTAATTTGGAATTTTAGGTGGGGTGGTTAGGTGCATGTAGCAGGTTTATGCGCTTAAATAGAAGTATTAGCCTGGTGTCATTTTAAACATGATGATTTTATGAAATAATTAAAAAAAGCGATACAGGTGGTAATTAAAGAAGCCCATTTGTGATCTACATATTCATGGGAAATGAAACTCCAGAATCAAACTACTCTCCAGATGGGGTCTTCAAAGCCTGACTTTGCTTTAGTGAGTCTAGAGCACTCAAATATTCATGACAACTTTTAAACTTGTTTTTAAACTGATGTCAAAGAGATGGAGAGTACAAGGGGAGAGTTGCCTTTTTGTTGTTGGTGTGCCTGAAGTGAAATCTCATTGGTGAGCGTGGGGTGCATCTTTTCCTAGCTCCCAGTGTTATCTTTTATCTTTTTATACAGCTCCAGACTCAGGCAAGGTTAACTTTCCTGAGAAAAAACAAAGAGAAAGGTGGATATCTCATCTCCACCCAGATAACCACCCTGTCTTTCACCTCTTGGTGCATTCTTCATGTTCTCACGAGCAGATGGACCTTCTTCCTCCACGAATGCCAGTTATTTAAGGATGCACATATGCCAGCTATACAGGAAAATTTGGCTGTGAAGAAATTCCTGTTCCTTAATTGATATACTTTTACTTAATTTAAATACTGTACCAAAACATCCAAAACATCAAATGGTAGCCCAGCTAGTGTATATAATACAAAGATAATCATCTTTGTGTTAAGCAGAAAATAATTTTTTAAAACTATTAATTATTATTATTATTATTATTAATTATTACTATGCATGTGTATATGTAATGGGTTTTTAGATGCGTACTCATCTGATCATCCCATTTTTCTGTTCCTGTTTTTTTGGTGGAAGTCACCAATTCCTAATAGTTTTCAGTCATAGCTAAATCCTATGGAGATATTTATAGTTAAACATATATAGAAGACAACCTAGTTAAGCAATGACTCTATGTCTGATTGGTGTTAACACGAAGCATGGGAAGAGAATGGCAAAAATCCCTCGGTGGCATTTCATAGTTATGTATTTGCAACAGAAAAGGGGGAGGCAGGAATAGAATTGACCGAAGTCATTTACGCTCTGGATGATGAGTGTAACTACTTTTTAGAGTAAAAGGTCTTTTGTTTAGCAAACCGCCTTGACAGGTTGCTTGAGTTTCATGCCAAGGCTCCTGGACACAGTTTGCAAAAATGCCTGCATGAGTATGTGTCTGTGTCTGTGTCTGTGTCTGTGTCTGTGTCTGTGTCTGTGTCTGTGTCTGTGTCNTCTGCCCCTCCCCCTCCCTCCCTCCGTCCTTTTCTCCTTCCCTCCCTCCTACTTCTCTTCCTTTTCTTCCATCTCCTATCTCTCTCTCTCTCCCTGTCCCTGTCCCTCTCCCTGTCCCTCTCCCTCTCTCCCTCCCTTCCCCCCCCCCTCATGAAAGGATGAAGGAAGAATCTTGAAATTGGAGTTTTGACCAAGCAAAAAGAAACTATCAAAAAGGAGTCCTGAAGGAGAAGGGGGGCTCTGTAAAATGTGGGGAGCACATTCTTCGACATACATTCCATCCCTTTTTAATTTAAACACGTTGAAACGCAAACGTTGGTATCAATGAACATCCTGGAATGAACTGCCCATACTGAACAAATTGTCAGCTTTTTGTCTTCTGAGCTCCTTGGTTACTTTTTTTCCTGCTAATAAATATATATGCTTTGCTGAGAACTCTCCAATCACCTCAGCTTGTTTCAGAAACAGGGAAGGAACTTTTTTTTTTTAACTTTATTTTTCTTTTATTGAAATAAAGAATCTCTTACTCCTCTTTCATACACTGTATCCTGATCACAGTTTCTCCCCCCTACTCCCTGTACTTGCCCCAGTTTCTTCCCTCTCCTCCTCCCCTCCCGATCTACTCCCTTTCTATCTCTTATTAGAAAAGAACAGGCTTCCAAGAGATAGCAAGCAACATGAGAACAAATAAGATGAAGCAAAAACTATTATATCAAAGTTGGAAACAGCAATCCAACAAGAGAAAAAAGTCCCAAGAGCAGGAACAAGAGTCAGAGATCCACTTGGTCTCAGTCATGAGTCCCATTAAAATTCTAGGCTAATAGCTATAGTATATACTCAGAGGGTCATGTAGGCTTGCTGCTGTGGCTGCTGCTTCAGTCTCTGCGAGTTCATACTCTGATTGAGGAGATCTTGTTCTCTGGGTGTCCTCCATCCCCTCTGGCTCTTACAATTTTTCCACCCCCGCTTCTGTGGGATTCCCTTAGCTCTGGCATGAGGGATATGATGAAGACCCCCAATTTAGAGTCTCTCACCACCACATACTGTTTAGCTGTGGGTCTCTGCGTCTGCCAGGGGAGAAACATTTAACCTCCAAATTACCATTACTTCCTGAATGTTCTCTGAGTTCAGCTAACTACAATTGACTTTAAAGGATTGTGATTTTTTTTTTTTTTTTTTTAACCACTGAATCATGAGAATTCAGGCAAGCTTCTAAATGATTCCCTGTAGCTTGAGATGTGTTACCTGAACATCATTTGGAGTTCTTCCACCCATGTTATTTTTTTGTGGGATGTGTCCAGTAGAGTTTTTTTTTGCATTTGTTTTTGTTTTTGTTTGTTTGGGTTGGTTTGTTGGTTGAGGTTTTTGTTGTTGTTGTTGTTGTTGTTGTTTTGGTGTTTTGAGTTTGTTTGGTTTGGGGGAGTGCTTTTGTCTTTGTTTTGTGTTCAAGACGAAAGGGTTTCTCTGTGTAGCCTTGGTTGTCCTGGAACTCACCTTGTAGAATAAACTGGTTTCAGAATCATTGAGCTCCACCTGCCTCTACTTCTCAAGTGCCAGGAATACTAATGCCTGGCAAATTTTTCATTTTTAGACATGATATGTTTATATATTTTTAATGGAAAGTTATTTCCTTCCGTTGCCCATGTTCCCCGTGTTCCCCATACATTTGTATATTCTTTTGATTTAGATCACATATTTTAATGTTTTTAATTTTATATTCTAGGGCCATCAAGATGGTCCAGCAAGCAAAAGCATGTGTCATGCAAGTCTGCCTGGCAACTTGAGATCCATCCTCACAGCCAAGCATGTAAGGAGACAACCCTCTCATTTGAGAAAGTGATCTTCTGACCTCCATCTCCACATATACACCACAGAATGCATGCACCCACAAACTGATATGGACAAACACATCAATAATAATAATTAATGGAATACAATTTTTATCTTGTACATTTTAATTAAAATATAATTGTATCACTTTCCCTCATTGCTTTCCTCCTTCCACCTTCTTCCCTTTCCCCCAACTCCTTATAGTCCCTTCTCTCACTCTCAAGTTGATAGTCTCTCTTCTTCCTCAATTTTTAGTTACATACATATATGCATATATGTATGCACAAATATATGAGTATAACCTGCTGAATCTGTTTCTGTTGTGCATATGTGGCTTCAGAGCTAACCATTTTGAATTGGACAATAGGCCAAGTCTCCCTCTCTTAGTCATTACTCCCCTACAGTTACTTATCTAAGATTATCTAAGAGTGGGACCTCCATGAAAAATTCCCCCTTCCATATTAGCATGTCTATTAAAATGGAAATTTTTAGATTTTTTTTTTATTTCGGCATTCCTATGAGGGACTATGAGGAGATGTCTTGATATTCTGGCTTTTACAATCTTGTTGCCCCCATTTCCATAATGTCCTATGAGTCATAGATTCATAAGTTGTGATGTAGATGTATCTCCTGGGGCTGGATTTCCTACAATCTGTTGATTTCTATAGTGTATTCAGTTGTGATTTTCTGTAATGATCTCCATTTGCGATAGAGAGAAACTCCTTTAATGAGTGTGGTGCCTTACACCTCCTCTAATTTATAAGTATAAGGATGAGATTTAGAATATAGTAGAAAATTGTGCTGATGTAGTAAGGTTGCGGTAGCAGACTGTCTTCTAAGATTCTTGGCATCACTATTTCTAGAAAAACGACTAGATTTCCAGGGCCAGGCATGGTTTTCCTCCTGATGACTGAGTGTTAAATCTGATTAGACAGCTGTTGGTCACCACCAAGATCTAAGTTCTACTTATTGCACCTTTATGAACAGCTTGCTATTGAGATCATTGTTATAGTTCATAGGTGTTACAGGAGGGTCGAACTATTAATTAATTGCTCCCTCTCTTGGCAGCTTGCATTGCATTTTCTGGTACCATGGAAGCTAGACCACAGGAAGGAGGCTTTCGTGTTAAATCCAGCTCAAACAATCTGAGACCAGTGTCCTAAGTGTGCAGTGTATTCAGCAACAGGGGCTTACCTTTTGGGTCTAAGAAGCAACCAGTGGGCAGAGCCATAGTCTATATTATTTTAGGAGTCACTTCGACCATCTTGACCTACCATTGCTGCTTCATATGACAAGTATCCTCTATTCCCCTCTCAAGCCCCCTCTTCGGTGGTCTCTTTATGCTTTCTTGGTTTCTGCCATGATTCTGTGTTGTACACGCACATCAGAAGATACAAAGTCAGGAACCTCAAACGAGAGGGAACGTGTGACATCCAGTTGCCTGCAATTTTCATGATTTCAATTTCTTTACAGCTGAACAGTGTTCTACTGTGCACATGTTTCACATTTGCATTACCCGTTCATCTGCTGGAGGATGCTCAGGTTCCACTTCTTGGCTATTGTGAATAGGATATCAGTGTCTGAGAAGGTGTTGATAGAGACATTTAGCTGAGGGTAGAAAACCTACCTTGAATGTAGATAGTAACATTCTATGGCTGGGGTTTTGGTCTGAAAATAAAGACAATATGGGAAAGCAAGACTCTTCCTCATCTCTGCTTCCTGATTTTGGACATTATGTGAGCAGCCTCCTCAAGTTCCTGCAGTCATGACTTCCAAGTCTACAGACTAGAACCTCAAACTGTAAGTCAAAGAAATCTTTTGCTCCTTAAATTGCTTTTGTCTAGCTTTCTTTTTTCAAGTGATGAAAAAACAAAGTACTATGCCATCTCCTTAAAAATGTTTCCTGGTAAAAATGTGGGTTTTTTTCCCTAGTAAAAACCTGCCCACGCATCTTGGCCAGTGGTTTAGAATTATGAGACATTCTGCAGTCATGCTGGACAAGTGAGTTTATGATGTCTTTCATATAATTTCTTTATGTGCATTTGCATTGTAAATAAATTCAGGTGACTGGAGAAATTATAGGTGGATAAAAGAAACCCTGAGAAACAGCACACCCAGAAACCAGGTTTAAGATTAAAAACAAAACAAAACAAAACAAACACACCAAAATAAAACCAAATAGAACATTTCCATTTTCAAGTTTGCCTCGCTCTTTTTCGTTATCATTAACTTTTTGTCAATTTTGTTTTCTTTAATCTAAGTAAAAAGTTTTCTTTCTTTAAACAAGGCCTATAGTTATTTTTCAAAAGTTGCATGTAGATAACAATAATTAACAAGAGGCTATTAATTTGAAGGGTAGTCAGAAGGGATATATGGGAGTGTTTTTAGGGAAGAAAGGGAAGGGTGAAGTTATATTAACATAAGTTCTAAAATAAAAGAAATAAGTAAAGAAATAAAAATTATGTGTGTCTGTATGTGGTATATGCATGTGAGTGCAGTGCCTATGAAGGCCAGAAGAGGGTGCTAATCTCTTGAAACTGGATTCACAGTCAGGTGTCTGTCAACTCATATGGGTGCTGGGAATTTAATGAGGGTTGTCTGGAAGAGCAGAAAGTTCTCTTACTTCAGAGCTACCTCTCCATTCCCTAACCTACCTTAAATCTATTTATTTCCTAGTGGTGGTTTGTCTAAGGGTAGCAGGAACAACTTTACTAATATAAAAATTTTAACTTTTAATTTAATTTAATTTAATTTAATTTCCTCTATAGAGATTTTAAGTTTTTGAGAAGTTGCTATCTTAAAAAATATTTGACATATACAAAGCAAACCACTAATTTAGGCTAAGCACTGCCTTTGTCTATCCTTAAATAATTTTTTGAGGAACTTGTGGATTGGTATGGTAGCTCACACCTTTGAATTCCAGCACTTGGGATACGGATGCAGGCAGGTCTTTGTGAGTTTGAAACCAGCAAGGTGCACACAGCAAGTTCCAGGCCAAGTAGGGTTTCATAGAGAGACCCTGTCTTCAACAAACCAACCAATCAACCAACCAACCAACCAACCCAAGCCAACCAAACCAACCACCTCTATCCCCAAACGCAAACCAAACCAAACCAAGACATGATAACTATAGATGCTGAATGCAAGGATGAGAAAAAAAATTAGGGAAAAAAAAAAAGAACATTGGCAGAACCTCTCCATCTTAGAAACTAAATCAGTAAACCCAAGAACTCATAAGAGTAACTGAACAGAATAACCCAGAGAAATCTTAACTAAGGTACTTTTTGATCAAACTTCTCCAAGGTAATGAAAAGAAAGCACCTGAGAAAGCAATGAGAAAAATCGGACTTTTTCTAAGGGGAGAAAAATTTGAATGCCAGGAGATTTCTAATCAGAAGTTACCTTTGCCGGATGGAAAGTGCCATTTTTCTTTTCAAGAACTGAAGGAAAAATGGAAAAGTAACCAATAACCTATATTTTTACTCTATCAAAAAAATGCTCGAGGAATAAATGGAATTGAGTTATTATTTGGTGACAGGAAACGAGGAGCGTGGAGCCAGCAAAAGAATCCAGAAACAATGGCTAAGTCTTTTCCAAACAGAATGGGAATGGTAGCAGGAAGAGTCTTGGCACATCAGGGAGAAAGAACAACAGAAGGTGCATTAATGTGGGTCCTTCACCTCTTCATTTCTCTACGTTAGATTGATGGTTCTTAATGCCTGAGATGGAGGATGTATAAAGGCTTGTATTATGACAGAGCAAGCAAAGGAAACTAAAGGGAGCTCACATTTTCCTTGTTACCCAATAATCACCACCAGCAGACAAAGGTGTGTACACACCTCGAGCAACTGCTAAAAATGTTGAGCCTCTGATACTTAAAAGCACTGCTGACAAACCAGAATGAAGTTTTTATACAACTGAAACTGAAAGCCACGAAAAATTAGAACTCCTGAATGTAATTCAGGGAACTTGCGGGGGAAGTTTAAACATTTTTTTTTTTTTAAACATGAAAGATGATGTGAGTCAGAGTGCATCCCTCCCTAAAATGCAGTTAGTTGAAGTGCACTGCAGAGTATTAGTGGATTTTTTTTTTTTTTTTTTTAAGCCTGATATGGGAAAGGGAGTGATATTGCAAGAGAGAACACCTGGAAACAGAGGACTGGCTATAGAGAGTTGTGGAGCTAGTGGCTTAATGGTGAATTAGTAAAATCAGAAACAAGGGTGGTTTGGTAAAAGAAGTCAGGGGCACATGAAGAGCACTACAAGTATGGAGCTTTGCTTATTTGGGATTTTGTGTGGGACATTTTTGTTGTTGTTGTTGTTGTTGTTGTTGTTGGAGAGTGGCACAATCCCCCACTGCCCCATTTCTTTTCATTCTACCATGTGAATCATCTACTCTCTGGATTTAAAATTAAGAGTCATTATGCATTAAGTTACATTATAGGCTGAGTGGGTTGTTATGGAGGGACCCTTGGCCTAGTTTTCCATTTTCTCTCTTTCTTTTTGTTCATCTCAGTATGCATGCATTCTACAAAAATCTGTGTTGCATTGAGGCATTTTCAGAGATGTTTAGCATTTGCTTTAATCCTGTCTACTCCCTGTCACCCTCCATCCCTCTCCCCGCCCCCAAGGTTCCTTTGTCTTCTAGAATGTTTCCCTTTGTACTTTCATATCACACATATGTAATCTACACTTTTGCATGCGAGACAAAATGTGCAGCAGCATGATCTGAATCTGGATTATTTCACTTCACATCATGATCTCCTGTTCCATTCACTTTCCTGAAAAATAATTTCCTCTTGTTCTTTTTCATGGCAGAACAGAACTGCATGGCATACATATACTGCCAGGATTGATGGTCAGGGGTAATGGTGGGAGAGCTGCCTGTCATGGCATTTGTCAGCAGAGGCCAACTGCTTTACTTAGTGAAGTAAAAGGCAAGGTTTAAGTCATGATTCTCTCCATATAGAGGCTCAATAGCTTCATGGTTAGATAGTATGTTAAGTGGAAAAACTGAATCTTGAGATCTCTCTCTGATACCTCGTTGCTCAGAAAACACTTTGGTTTTAATTGCAGTGATAGAATAATAGAGAACAGCCATCATTTCATTCTTTCTTTATCTCATTGCCTTACCTCTTCTCTCCCAGGTTTCTTCTTTTCCTGTCTTCTCTATTTTCTTTGAAGGGAAAAGAAGTAACATCATTTCTCCAGTGTTTCCTTAGCTTCTCTCTCTCTCTCTCTCTCTCTCTCTCTCTCTCTCTCTCTCTCTGGCGTATGGGTATATATAGGTGTGTGTGTATCGTATGGGTATACATAGGGATATTTGTGTATGTATGTGTATGTGGTGTTGGGTATGTGTAGGTGTGTATATGTGTGTGGAATATAAGTATGCGTGTGTGCGGTATATGGATATGTGCAGGTATGTGTGTGCGTGTCTGTGTGTGTGGTGTATGAATATGTATATGTCTGTGTGTAGTGTTTGAGTATGTATATGTGGTATATGTATATATGTAGGGATGTGTGTGTGTATGGTGTATGGATATGTATAGGGCTGTGTGTATATATTATGTGTGTGTTATATGGGTATCTGTAGGTGTGTGTGCCTGTGTGTGCATGGGGTATGGATATGTGTAGGTTGTGTGTGAGTGTGTTGTGGTGTATGTGCGTGGTGGATGGGTATGTTCAGTCGTCTGTATATGTAGTGTGTGTATGTGTGTGTGAGGTGTATGTGATGTGTGTATGTGTGTGGTGTATGATATGTATAAGTGTGTGTGTGTGTGTGTATGTGGTGTGTGTCTATGAGTATGTTTAGGTGTTTGTGGTGTATGTGTATGGTCTATGGGTATGTTTAGGTATTTGTGGTGTATGTGTGTATGTATGGTTATGGATATGTTTAGGTGTGTGTGGTGTGGTGTATGTGTGTATGGTCTATGGGTATATTTAGGTATGTGTGTGTGGTGTATGTGTGTATGTATAGTCTATGGGAATGTTTAGGTATGTGTGGTGTGGTGTGTGTGTGTGTATGGTCTATGGGTATGTTTAGGTGTGTGTGTGTGTGTGTGTGTGTTTGTGTGTGTGGTATATGTGTGATATGAGATATGCCGGTGTATGTGTGCATGTGTAAGTGTGTGTGTTTGTTTGTATGTATGATGTATGTGTATGTGTGCAGAGTCACAGGTACTTTCTTGCTCATAAACACGTAAGATAGGACTGTGGGTCCATGTTATAGTATGTCCATTTATATTGAAATTCATTGAATTTATGTGTCAAGTTTTTTATTATTGTTGTTGTTGTTTGTTATTTTTTTTCTAAAATACTTAAAATAGGATCCGGGAGATGGCTCAGTGGGTAAAGGTACTGACTGCCAGGTATGATGATGTGCTCAGTCCTTGGAACCCAGCTGCTAGGAAGAGAGAACTAACTCCCTCCCACATGGTGTCTTCTGCCTTACACACACATCATGGGGCACACCCACCCATGGACAAAATAATTAAATAAATGAAATAAAATGCCAAAAACAAAATTTGTGACAGTTTTTGTCCTGACTCTGATCACAGGTGTCTCTTTTCTGGCTTCTCTGCTTGAGTTTTACAGTGATAGAATAAGAAAGAAAATCATAGGACATAAAATACCATTACTCCCATGGGCTTAGAGTCATTTACCAAAACAAAATTTTTAGAGTGTAAGATTACTTTAAAACCTATTTAATAAATTCCTCTAGAACATAAACAATTTTTGTTCTACATATCTAAGAAACCCAAGTATGTAATTAGTCAGATCCATATAGTTTCAAAATGGGAACATTTCAAATTGAATAGACAAAAGGCATTTTCATGAATAATGTGTGTGTATGATTTTGATTTCTTTCTGCATAAAACCAACCCTGGAAAAGCAGTCCCAGGATGCACTGTGGCAATTACCCTAATTAACTCCTTGGACATCAGTGCCTTCTTGGCTTTGGGTCAAGTTTGAAATTAAGAAAGTGAACAGGTTTTTCAGTAATTATGCAGGAAAGTAGGCATTGTCATGTGAGGTTTGGTTTTGTTTGGAACTGAGCTATTTAGAGATGAACTGTCTATGTTATTTTTCTACACATTATCTTCATTGTCTTGGAATGTTCTCAGGATCTTGAAGGCCATAATATTAAGAAGTGTTTGACAAGATACTTCAAGCCTTTTAAAAATGTATTTTGTATGTAGATTTTAGGCTTTGAACAGGTTGACACAATTCTCAATACAAAAAAAAAAAATCACTAAGGCTACAGCAGAATTCAACACCATTTCTTTTTTTCTTTTTTTAAAATTTTCTTTATTTACATTTCAAATTTCATCCCTTTTCCTCATGTCCCCTCTGAAAACCCCCTATCC
Organism: Mus pahari; assembly: GCF_900095145.1. Taxonomy (NCBI): domain Eukaryota; kingdom Metazoa; phylum Chordata; class Mammalia; order Rodentia; family Muridae; genus Mus; species Mus pahari. The sequence goes on along the minus strand of NC_034592.1, from coordinate 43,598,623 downwards.
CATTTCCCTTCCCCCTGGTCACTAACTCATCTTCTCCCTCTTCCCTGTCTTGGCATTCCCCTACACTGGGGCATCAAGCCTTTACAATGCCAAGGGCATCTCCTCTCATTAAGGTCCCACAAAGCCATCCTCTGCTACAAATGCGACTGACTCTTTCGTTGGTAGTTTAGTCCCTGGGAGCTTTGGGGTTACTGGTTGGTCCATATTGTTGTTCCTCTTATGGGGCTACAAACCCCTTCAGCTCCTTGGGTTCTTTCTTTAACTCCTCCATTGGGGACCCTGTGCTCAGCCCAATGGTTGGCTGTGAGCTTCTACTTCTGTATTTGTCAGGCACTAGCAGAGTCTCTCAGGAGATAGTTATATTAGGCTCCTGTCAGCAAGCACTTTTTGGTATCTACAATAGTGTCTGCGTTTGGTAACTTCAACACCATTTCTTAGCCTTCTTAGCTTTTTATTACTAGAACAAAAACCTGAGGCAATATGTTTATCAGGAAAAGTTTTAGCTCATAGTATCTGAAATTTCAGTCCATGGCTGTTGGCCTTATTGTTTGTAGGACTTGGGATGTCATTGTGGGGAGAAGTTACGGTGGCAGATGTAATGGCTTGCACATGAAAAATGAAGAGGACAGGCTGCAGCCTCTTTAGGGACAAGCACATTATGAGCCCAAGGCTTTGTCACACTGCTTAAAAATTCTACTGCCTCCCAATAGTGCCAAATTGGCAACAGATGAGTTGTTGAGTGCTAGTCTACAACCAAACTATGACATAGATCTTTTTTTATTTTTTGTTTTGGTTTTGTTTATTTCAGGGATATTACTATGAGAGAAGACTCCTGTAAGAGTAAGAGTCACAGTTGGTGACTGTGACCATGAAATGCTATATTACACTCCAGTGTTTCTACTAGGAAGATGTTTGTGGAAAAATGTGTAGGTGAGATAGGGATTTAAAGAGGGAAATAGTGATGACAATATAATGGCGTGCTAAAAGAAGGAATAGGTTAAAACGGCCCAGTCCATGACTTCTGAGAAAGTTCTCCATGTGCTGTATTATGCTTATGGAAGCACAGACTTGGGTTTGCCTGCTGATATGGAGTGGCAGTCAGAAAGGTCACTAGTAGGCATTTTCTTTCCTCATGCCAACCTAATTATAACAATTTCTCCTCACCCCAACTCCACCCAGTAGGATGTTCTGCTATGGTCATGACTTATGAGTATGAATTGAGTGTTCCACCATTAGGTGGGGTGGAAAGCAGGTAAATTTGTGACTCAGTGAAGAACAATTCATTTGTCGATGGTGCCTTTTCTGTTTAGAGTCTTGAATTTCAAATGCTGAGATGACTTATGTAGAACTCCCATCTTTTTGCTGTGAATGTCCTTCCAGCCACTGTTAGTTGTGCTGACACAAACTGCAGACTTCTCAGATGCTTGGGTGTGGCTCTGCTTGCCCGTGTCCTCTGATCACAGAGGGAGCTGCTCTTTCCCATCTTTACTTTCTTAGGACCCTTCTAGGAGTTTTTCTTGTGCTTTGGAAAGGTGCGGAGACTTGCTTCTTCTCCTTGGGAAAAGCAACCTGAGTTAGAGAGAAGTAGCGACAGAAATATGACTAAGAGCATGTTGGCTGGAGTGTGCAGCATGTCCCCTCTTCTCTTCTTTGCCCTGGACTGGGTGTTCATTTAGTCTTCTGAAAGGGAAACTATAACACAAATCTGGTTTCTTTAACCAGGCTGTTGCACAGGAAACGACATGGTAAAGTTGCAAACTTGGAAACTTGATGCAACATTACTGTTTATGTTTTGGTACTGGTAGGATGTATTAACTAGTCACCAGCAAAACAAAGAAAGGAAGGTTTGGCTAGAGATGCTCTGTTTGAGGTTCTGTCAGTTTCCCAGTGACAGATACAAAATGAGGTAAGGTGGCTTTGTGTGTCTTATTTGGAATGAACAAATGTAAAAGAACTGGGGAAAGCAAGCGATCAAGATAATGAAACATAGTGTTTCTCTTTTGTAAGTTGAAAGCATTTGCTCAAAGTAGGCAGGCCTATTTTGTGAGCAGCATTGTCTAAATACTTGTAGAACTATAAAGTCCCCTTGGTAAGGGTATTCCTCCACCGTCTTCAGAATCTTCAAGTTTCCACTGACAGCAGAATTACCTGTTAGAAGCACAGACCATCACAGTGCCCGGCTTCAACTGAGAGCTATGCAACAGGTTTGACCCTGTTCCCATGTTTATCTAACTGCAATGTCAATGGAGGTGAGATGTTGGTAGAGGAGACATGACTTTCAACCCATGAAATGTTCTTCTCATCTGTTCTACTCAGGATTGTAGTTGACAAAAAGAAAAAGAGTTAATTTTTTTTTATTTCTGGGATTAGAGGAACATCTGTTCAATGCCAATTTTCAAGAAGATGTTACGAACATTGATTAAAAATATAGATTGTTCATCCTTCTCAGGAAACTGCATCTAATGAGTAAGTGACTGCACAGGTCTGGAGGGATTGTGTGGCCAAGTCTGGAATGGCCTCTCAAGACAGGAGACTAAGAGCTTTTGGTCAGTGATTCTGGGCAGTACTGTCTGGCTTTAAAGACTGTAGATTGCTGCAAGCCCTGGAGATAATTTTCTACGCTTTCTTTGCATGCATTCTCTCACAGACAAAATGCTTTATTTGACAATTTTAAATTTGCAGGCTCATGTTATATTGTCCATGGTAGAAAAATGTGTGAAAATTTTATGTAGGCAATTTGCTCATCTTATTTCATAATTAGCCATAATTAAATGTACTTTGTATGGGTTATAATTAATATTTTATGACATAGAATAAAGAGAGTTTAAATATCTAATCTGAAAGATGGATTCAATATTTGGAAAGTGGAGCCCATACTTAATTGTTTGTAGATAACTATTTCTTTCTAATTTAAGAAATTATATTAAATGCTGTTTAAGAGTCACCCAGGCTAATAGCAATTTATCTGGAAGAATTTGTGGCAACTGGTTCTAAATACATATTTAACTAACGAGATAATCACACAGATTACTGTGTTGCTAAGGAATATTTATTTTAATCATCATCAAACTAATATAGTATTTAGGGCTATAAAATTCTTTGTTGTAGCTTTGAAAGTAAGCTTTTGCTGGCAATCATGGCTGAAAGGTTTTTTTTTTTTAATGACCACTTCTAGAGTCAATGTGAAAGCTATAGTATTTTTGTTTGGAAATCATGTGTGCATTTACTGTGAGGGTGTGTGTGTGTGTGTGTGTGTGTGTGTGTGTTGGGTGGAACCAAATCCTATTAGCTACTTTTTGAATAGCACGTCATTCTAGGAATTAAAACTGATAGTAAAAACGCCAAACAAAGCATAGCTTGCTAAACAAGGAAGAAAGAGATTTCCTGCTTGTGAATAAGCGTTTCCGTCACATAAAATTATTGAGTAGTTAAGAGAGATTTGTTCTTATTTATATCACTGGACTGAGTAGTCTTATAGTCATAGTGTAGGGTCACCTCTGACCTTGAAACCGTCACCTCTTCTTGCCATCACTGCACAAGCCATATAAGCTAGGCATACTTGAAGCTATAAATAGAAGGCTGCCATCAGACCATTCCTCCGCGAGCTCAGGGGACCCCCTCGACAACTCTGCGAAGTGAATGGAAGCATTCAGAGAGCTGGTTTCTTCTAGTGGATGATACACTCCAACTGAGAACATCTGGAAGCGATGACACAGCGTTGAGTTGTGACCAAGCTTTGCTTAGGGTCACAGAGACATCATTTAATGAAGTAGTTCACCCTCAATACACTAGGGATTCTCTGAAAGTGCTCTATTCAGCAAAGGACCTGAAAGATTTTCAGTCATTCCCTTTAGCAGAGAAACCCCAAACAAATACGGCAGGCTTAGTTCCTTTTTCCCATCTGAAAGACAGTACTCAAGAACTGATGTCCTTTAAAGCCACCCATACACAGCAGTGAATTCTACTTCCCTGAACCAGAAAAGTCTCCCAGCAGAAGAGGACTGAGGCCTGGCATATACATGTCCATGGGCAAAGCTCAGCAGGAATCGCAAGGTTCAAGTAACTTCACAGGGCACTGGACTGGGAACTAACGGGTGAAATATAACTCGACGGAAACAGTTACGGGGTTACTCGAGAAGAGTGGAACCCAGCTGGCCTCTGCTTTATGAAGGCCAGACAAGAGGGAACGGAGTGAAGTTAGAGCAAGGATTCACAAAGGAGCTCCTTAAGCGCTGGCGTGCTTATGAAAGGGCTTCCTGTCTTGTCTACTCGTACCCATACATATTCAGCTGTTCATCTCAGAGTCCGGAGAGCAGCCAGTCAGAACTTCAGGCCCTTCATAACTTCGTAGAGGATTGAAAACTGGTTGAACTGAGCTCCAGAAGTTCATGAACAAGAAATCTTATTAAGTGATTCTGTCTTTCCAGGCTTAAGTTCTAAGAGTCCTTCAAAACCACTAGGCTATGCATAGTTTCACTGGGAAGAGAGTCTTTGTTTTATCGGTTATTTTATTTATTTACACTCTAAATGCTGTCACCCTCCCTGGTTTTCTCTTTGCAAACCCCCTATCTCACCCACTCCCCCTGCCTCTATGTGGGTGCTCCCCCACTCACCCAGCCACCCACTCCTGCCTCACTGTTCTAGCATCCCCCTACACTGGGGCATCGAGCCTTCACAGGACAAAGGGCATCCCTTCCCATTGATGCCAGATAAAGCAATCCTCTGCTACATATGCGCTGGAGCCATGGGTCCCCCCATGTGTACTCTTTGGTTGGTGGTTTAGTCCCTGGGAACTCTGGGGAGTCTGGTTGGTTGATATCGTCATAGAGTCTTAAAATTTTACTTAAATTTTATGGTTGCGAGCCTAGCCTTTAACGGCTGAGCCATCTCTCTAGCCCAAACTTAGAATACCCAAGATACATTTTGCAAAACATAAGAAAACCAAGAAGGAAGACCATTGTGTGGATACTTCATTCCTCCTTAGAATAAGGAACAAAATACCCATGAAAGGATATAGGTACAGAGACAAAGTTTAGAGCTAAGATGAAAGGATGGACTATCCACAGACTACCCCATCTGGGAATCCATCCCATCATCAGCCACCAAACCCAGATACTAATGCACATGCCAGCAAGATTCTGCTGAAGGGACCCTGATATAGCGGACTCTTGTGAGGCTATGCCAGTGCCTGGCAAACACAGAAATGGATGCTCACAGTCAGCTATTGGATGGAACACAGGGCCCCCAATGGAGGAGCTAGAGAAAGTACCCAAGGAGCTGAAGGGGNCTGCAACCCTATAGNTNGAACAACAATATGAACTAACCAGTACCCCCAGAGCTTGTGTCTCTAGCTGCATATGTAGCAGAAGATGGCCTAATCGGCCATCATTGGGAAGAGAGGCCCCTTGGTCTTGCAAACTTTATATGACCCAGCACAGAGGAATGCCAGGACCAAGAAGTGGGAGTGGTTGGGAGCAGGGGCGGGGGTAGGGTATAGGGAACTTTCAGGATAGCATTTGAAATGTAAATAAAGAAAATATCTAATAAAAAAATTTACTTAAGCCGGCTGTGAGCCAGGTACTTCCCCATTATTTATAGACATCGGGTGTTTACAGTTAGGTGCATCCACTCACTGATTTTTCTTTTAAATCATTTACTGAGTGGGATGTAAGGGGCCTGACTGATTTCAGTGGAGAAAAAAAAAGGCACAGAGTTATTGCATTCATGTCCATAAATATATATTTAAAATGCATTCAATTTTATTGGTATACAGTTTAAAACTTGGTCTCAGTTACTGTAGATATGACTAAAAATAAACACATAAGGAGTTAGGATTATAACAAACCAAATATTGTATTCTGAGTTGTGAGCAGAGTTATAGATGCTTATTTCATTAAAGTGATGTAAAAAGAAAAGATTTTTAGTTGGTAGGTAGAACTTTCTTTCATTCGAGAACTTAGGCTGTTTTCAGTTTTCTATTACAATGGGTTTTCCAGTCCTTACAATAAAACCTTAAAAAGAACTAAGCCAGAAAGTAGGAACATTTTTAACATTGTTAGCACAGTAGACTGCCATTCTGAAATTCTATTGTATATATACTTGAATGCTGTTTTTGGTTTTTAGTGCTGAGGATTGAATGGAAAGTATGCCCTGCTACTTAGCATCAAGCCCAGCCCCTCTGGGGATATAATTTTAATTTTACTTTTGTGTGTATGTGTTTCTTTATGTGTGTGCAGGTGATCATAAGAACCTGAAGAGGGTTTCAGATTCCTGGTTGCTGGAGTTACTAGTGTCTGCTGATGGGTGTTCTGAGAACATAGCATAGGTTCTCTGCAACATCAGTATGCATTCCTTTATCCCTTTGACTGCCTTGCTTGGTTTCGTCCTTTGCTGGCATTGGCAGTTAATGGAGCTTTACAGTCTGAATTATTCTTTACTTTAAACATGGAACCAGATAGATTAAATTATGTATAGGTAGAATACAAAACTACTTCTGGAACCTTTAAGTGAAAGATATCCTTTGTGGGGAAAATGTTGATGTCACAGACACACCTTGGCTAAGGAGAGCAACAGATACACACTAGCTGTTTACTAAGTTTGCCTCTCAAAGGGCTTTACTAATAATGTACAAGAAGTTCTATTTGCTGTAAATGCATGGGTCATGTACTGAGCCTTTGTAGTATATAGAACCCAGAGATGCTAGTTCTGCCCAGTAGACTGCCACAACTGCCATCCAAAATGCTGTGGGCTGATGTTGGGAAAACTCACTCTCTGTGTATTCAGACACAACTCACAAAATACATTTTCCCAGGCAGCTGTCAGACTGTAGCTTTCAGAGACCAGTGGTTTTCGCAGGTCCTTGCATATTATTTGTCCATAGAAATAAAAAAAAAATAATGAAACAACAACAACAAAAAGGGGGAAACCAAGCAACCAAATGTTGCACTTTATTATTGCACAGGAGCTGTTTGGTACTGCATCTTAACTCATTAACATTTAAAAATTGTTATGCGGCAGAAAAATAATTATGTCCTTTAACTGTTGAAACAGTATCCATTTTTCCAAGCACACTTTTTTTTTTTTAAGGGGCATAGTGCTGAAACACCAACTGTTTTACAAGTACAGTAATCATGTTGCTGTTGAGTTTATTGTGTTTTGTTAAGACACACTTTATAATGTGGAAAATGCATTTTCAAGTCATTCTTCTGGACCCCGTTATGGAAGGAACTTTATTTTTTGAAAGTGAACTTTTAGTTGCACAGTGACCCTCTCTGGAAGATTAAAAGGGCGGCATAGGTGGCCTCTCAGGAGTTCAGCATCCTGATGTATGATCTTCCCAAAGATTGAGTCTTCATAAAGAACTGAGACAGTTATAGAAGGAAAGTGGGAAAGGCAGAGAAATTAAGGGGCTCCAAAGAAGAGAGTCACTTGAGGATTCTGTTCACAATGAATAGCTTGGTCATAGGTTTCATCTTCTATCCCCATCACCCAGGAAGACCCCAGTTCTTTTCCTAGCTTCATGGTAATCTTATCTGGAGTTTTGTAGGACTTTCCAATCACTATATACATATGAAAGGTTGGTTGGTGTATGTACCCAATTGAGATTTTTTTCTCATGAGAAGTGTTCATAAGAATTTATTAGATGTTTAAAAGGACTGACAGCAAAAGTTTGAGAGAATTTGTCTTTTGGAACAAACACACACTACTATAAATGGGGCTTTGAAATCCATGTGCTTTTAGGAGAAGACAGAAGACTATTTAGAAGGAAACTATGATGAAGGGGTCTCTATTACACCTCCCAGTTTGTAGGTTTGGTGTGAGGCGACTGGGACCTAAGATTTGCTTTTCTGTTTTGTTTTGTTTTGTTTTGTTTTGTTTTGTTTTGTTTTGTTTTGTTTTGTTTTGTTTTTCTGTCTCTTCATGAGTGCATTTAAAACTCACAGGCCTTATAGCAACAGGCACCATCTCTGCTTTTGCTCTGATTTGCAGAAGATAAATTGTGACCTTGTTGTTTCACACAACCCAGTCTACACATGTATTTTTCAGGCTTGGAAATAACCTAGTATATTATAAATTAATATGTATCTTTTGTAGATGGGATTCAATATACTTTATGTAAATGCAAGGAAAGACTAGAGAAAGGAGAATATAGCTACCTGTGTTCTTCCTCTCTCACCTAGACTTGATCACCCCGTTGGCCTTGGGTTCTTCCTAGCTCCTGAATGAGTTAATTTGGCTTCCTCCCAGCTTCCTGCTGGCAGCGGTACTGGCTGCTCTCTCCTCTCTGTGTTCTGAACAGAAGGGGGCGGGCAACGGTGGCTCCAGAAGTTTACTTTGGAAACATGCAAATTTGCTTTCTCCTATGATATAATTGAGCAACAGCCGGGCATGTACTAATCCTTGATTTCCCTTCCTTTAGAAGATGCCAGCAGTGTCTAACTCTGCTCTGATGCAGTTTGTAGCCTCACGTTTACGAGATTCCTCATTGAGGGTGTGGAGCAAGGCACAGCAGACTGCTGTGTTATTAACATAATATTTTCCTCCCCTCGACATTTCTGTGTTCTTGAAAGAGGATTATGTGATTTAAGTTGGTATAGTCACAATTCAGCAAGGGCTCCCAGACTCATAAAGAGGTAAACCCTGATCATAAGAATAATAAAAGGGGTAAACTTATATTTTAAAAAAATATCTCAACTATGGGAAGCCCCTAAACTAAGCAAATATATTTTAAAATGCATGTATTCCACTATGAGTTATTTTCATTTTAGAATGGAGATACTTCTTCAGTACTATACACAGGGATATATTTCTTTATATTAGTTCTTGATTATAAATCTTGGGTTTATAATATTTGATCTGTGCAGAAATTGGAAAATATAAATACTAAATGATGGTGCTTATATCGTGCAGTGTTCACCTCAATAACTTATTACGAAGATTTCTTCTGAGGATATGAACAAGTCAATACCATCTCACTCGGTAGTCTGACATAAAAGTCAGAGTTAAGTGTGGGTCACTAGTATGAGAAATTGGATGCATTTTCTCTTTTCAATTTCAATATTATTTGAAAAGTCGTCTTTTCTTTATAAGGGCCTTTTTTTTTTTTTAACTTCTGTAAAGTATAAGAACACTTTTGCACTTTGTATTGACTTTTGCTTAGGCTCTATGATGCTCTAGAGAGGAGCCAGTCCAGTCTTTTTCCAAGGGCAGGTGTGGGAGCTCTGGGAACACAGGTGAACTCAGGTTAGTGTTGCCTCAGATGAATTAAAAAGTCTTGCGGCTCTACAGTATCCTCGTTGTTCTAGTGGGCAGAATGCCAACTTGGTTAAACAAATACAAAGGAAACCACACCAAATTATCGACTTAAGTTTATGATGTGGCCTTTTGACGTGTCATTTACATCAATAAAAGTAGTATATCAACTGCATGGATATAATCACGTTGGAGAAATAGGGGTACTACTTGTACAACTTGGATTCTCTCGTTGGTTTTGAATTAATTTATGAATTGGGCTCCCTCCCCCCAAGTAGTAGTTCTGTCAATGGCACCTGCCTAAGGAAAGCACTTTGCCATAATCTCATTGTCAGTGTTATCATTTGTATAGTTTCAAAAGTGTCTAGTGTGTGTTCACTACATATGTATTTGCTACAGATGAATGTGATCACCTGTGGACATTGCTTTGCTACATGTTACAAAATAGAGGGTCTGAAAAAGATACACTGTGAAAAATCCCAACAAAGTAGCATTCTAAGCGTGCTCTTTGAGGGAACAATCTCTTAGATGACAATATGTGGCATGGAGCAAAGCAAGAGAGGCTGTTTGTCTGTGACAGAGGGAAAGCTTTATTGGCATGAAGAGACAGGATTTCCATTTCCATCTTAGGAATAGTATGTAGGCTCTCAATAGGAAGGAGATGTAAGTGTCCAGATTTAAAGCAGCAGAGTGTGTGGTCTAGTTGGAAGACATTGCCCAAAGGGATCCAATGGAGCTGAAACATTTTGAAGCTATTTTAGCAGAAGTAGGCTGGACTTCTTTCTTTTGGCTGCAGAAAGCCTTAAACAATAAGCCACAGAACTCCTGTCTTACTTTCTGTTTTATTCTGAGCCCCTCCACCCCAAGATCTTTCAGCTGTCCCCTGCTTAGTGGAGCACTTCCAATAACCTTGTGCAGTTTGCAATCTCTTTGTGGAATAGAACATGTGCTTAGACAAAGTCCACAACCCACTAGGTTAAATGAAGTGAGGGCTCCATGTCAGAAAGAAACAATGGAATTACTTTTCCCTAATCTAAAACAGGCTGATAACGTATCCTTCCCAGGAATGAGCTAACTAACTACAGGCACACCGTTCTCCAGAAATCATTGTCTAAACACACCCCTCCGTCCACCCAGGTCTCCTGTGTGCACAGTGCTGTTCCCTGTTTGATTTGTCCCACAGTAAGCTGCGCATCACACCTGTCATCAACCACCACTCATACGTGCGTCTCTTAACTGCCACTTAAAGGTCTCCCGAAAGTCACTTCTTTTTTTTTTTTTTTCCAACATAAAATTTTTATTAATTATTTGGGAATTTCACACAATGCACCTCAATTACACTTACTTCCCTCTCCTTCCACATCCACCCTTCCACACTTGTGCACCCCGACAAAAGAAAAAAAATGCACCAAATTCAATTTGTGTTGCCTGTATACTCATTGAGGTATGTTCAAATTCCCAGTGGCCAACCTCTTAAAGGTAACTAAGTCTTCACCACCCCCACCCCCACACCAGAAGCCATCAACTATGAAGAACTACACTTCAGAATTCCTATCACAAAAATGGATTCTCTGCAATGGATTCCTGTCTAGACTTTCTTGCTTTCCGAAAGTCACTTCTATGTGTTGCTTTTTTTCTATTAAAATTGCATGTGAAAATCCCACTTTAAAAATACAAAAGAATGCATGCTATGAACCCTAACTTTAAAAAAACAACAACCTGTTCCTAATTTAAAACAGTAAGCACAATTATGGCTGGTTTAGAGTTATAATTTCAGTTTTAAAGACTTCATACTTAGCCCCAGAAAGGGACAATCAATATTTCTAATTGCAGAGACCACACAATCTCATCGAACGGTTGCGTTTCCAAAGGGAGAAAAGATGGATGGGTACAGCGGTACTTGTCTGTATTCTAAGCACTTGGGACACTGAGGTAAAAGGATCAAGACTTTGTAGCCAGCCTAGCTACCTAGTGTGACCTAGGTAAGTCTCGCCTAAGTCGTGAGCTGTCACCTTAAAAAGTGAGTAAAAACAACAGAAAACAAAAGCAAGAATGTAGATCCTAGGTAGTATAATTTGATGAAGATAAAGTAAATTTAAAACAAACTTCTAGATTGAGTTTTTTAACTGAAGCTCAATCAGGGTTTAAAACTTGAATTCTTGACTATTATTAGCTGCTGTGCTGGACAAAGGAATAGTTATTTTTAGACTGCTTCTTCAATAGCAGTCTACTTTATTTATTTATGTTTTTGAGACACAGACTCTCACAAAACATGAATCTTATAATTTGGCTACACTGTCTGGTTAGCAAGTTCTGGGATCCTACTTATCTCGATCTCCTATCCTATCTCCCCAGTGCTGGGAATACAGATGTGTACCACCACACCTGATTTTTAGTATGGGTGCTGGGGATTCAAATAAAGGTCTTCATACTTATACAGTGAACACTTTACTGACTGAGCCAGCTCCTTTGACATATACTCAATTCTGTACCAGGCCTAATACCAAGATCTATCTGTCTATCTATCTATCTATCTATCTATCTATCTATCTATCTATCTATCTATCTATCTACCTACCTACCTACCTACCTATCTCTATGTCTATATCTATCTGTGTGTGTGTGTGTGTGTGTGTGTATGTGTGTACAAAGAGTTGTACAGATTCTGTCCCTGTGGGGGTGATGACACACACTGAAGAATGCGCACAAACAGAACTGCAACTACCCAGTCGGAGCTCTCTGCAGAAGTGAACACACAGAGACAAGAACAAGAATTTTTAAGGTGCTCCTACAAGGCATTATAAGGAAAGGCTCAAGTAAAGGACTGATGGAGAGATCTCCATGTGCACATGCTCAAGTTAATTTGTACACTGAAAATTGTATGTTATTTTCCCTCCTTGTTATGGTGGGATGGTTTGTGGTGGCACACAAAGTTGACATTTCTTAGGTTCAACAACAGTAGAAATTTCCCTCTGGTTCTAGAGACAGTCATAAGCAGTACTTATGCTCTGCTCTTTGTAGGCATCCAGGGACCTTACTCTACCATCCCCTTCAGGAGACTCTCTTAGCCTCAGTGGGATTGAGATAGTCTGCTTTGCAGCATTGAGCTCTGCACTGTGGAATGTTGTTCATAATTACTGATCTGTCCTCCCCAGCTGCCAGCAATATCCCCCAGGTGTGGCAAACATGAGTACTATCATTGCTATGTTTCCTCAGGGGAGAAATATCTACTGGTCTGGGGTCTTGCTTCCATCTGCATTCAGCACACAGTATATGAATGAAATCTCAGACTAATAAATAGCAGGCACCTCTTTTCCTCTCGTTGCTATGGAGTAATGGCACTCAGGTGGCTACATACACATTCAGGAGAGCTGGGAATTGTAGTCTAGTATTGTGACCATTAGAATTTTGTTATTATAGGAAGGGAAACCCCCTTAGATTTTTGTGGAGTTCTAATGGTCTCTGACACATGTCCCAAGCAAGAAAATCTATAACTCTATCCATGCTTGTAATTCATGAGTCCTATCTTACTGTGCTTGGTAGAACAGCTCTGCCTTTGAACCATTTTCTTCTCTCATTTGTTTCCAGCTGTGGCAGGACAGAATCACTTACAGGCCAATGGCCTGTTTCCTCCATAATCCTGAGGAAAATTTCAAAAGTATATAATGTGGCCCCCTCACACTGATTGGAAATTTTCTTTGAATATGCCTGGCTTTAACTACTGCATTTTTAAAGGTATGTGGAGAAACCAGTACTAGCCTGGAGGAAAACAAAAATCATTACCGGGAAAGGAAACAGGCCCTCCAAAGAAGATTAAAAGATCTTTGGATATTTAGCTGGTAAACATCTCTCATTATATAAAGGAGTTCATTTTTTTTTTAAAGATGAAGATGTAAAATTTTCCTCATGGAAAACTAAAGTATAATATTCATAAAGCTGTTAGAGTGGGCAAATTTTATTTCAGTCTGAGCGAAGAATTTAAAGTTCATGGCAAGAAAATACTAGGGGGACAGGGAGAGAGGGAGAGGTCATGGGTGTGTGTGGGGAGAGAGAGAGGGGGGGGGGAGAGAGAGAGAGAGAGAGAGAGAGAGAGAGAGAGAGAGAGAGAGAGAGAGAGAGAGAGAGAGAGAGAGAGAGAGAGAGGCCCCACTCTCCAGTGACCATATCTTTTTTTCTCGACACCATGGCACGCATGAGTGGCTATGAAATTGAGTTGAACTAATATCAGTCCAGAAGGTTCATTTGTTTGAGAAAAATAGAAGAGAGATTACAATAACATTCTGAGGAGTTTTGGTTGACCCATTTGTCTACTCATTCGATTATTCGAGGCATGGCATTCAATGAACAAATTTCTATAAAGCTATATATTTTTTTTTGTTAGTGAAACTTCTTTTCTGGGTATAGTTTCTCAATTAAATGGTGTTTTTTTTTTTTTTTTTAATGTAAGAAAGATAATTTGCCTAAAGTGAGTTGCTTGTTTATTTCCAGAGAAAGATCTCATATTACACTTGCTTCTAAAATCACATGCCAGAACTTGGAAACCCACATCTCTTCCACTTCGCAGTCTTTTTTTTTTTTTTTTTTTTTTTCCTCTGCAACCCTCTGGAAGCCTGCTCCTCAGACCTGTTCTTTCACCTGGAACTAAGATTCTTATTAAGGAACCGACTGACCCACCATTGGAAAACATCCCTCTCGAGGGCGTAACTTGGCACTTAGATACTTGTGCAGAGCAACAGGATGTGACAATTTAGGACATGAAAACAATGGTATATATTGTCCTACAAAAGAGTTTGACATGATAGAAGCCGTGTGAAGGCCAAATGTAATTTTCCAAGGCCACCTGCTCTTTAAGGACTCAACACGGATTCTCTCGAGAAACAGCTAGTAGGGTTACTTAAAGCAAGCAAGCAAGACGCAGGATTTTCTTAATTTGCAAAATTAGTAAGTGGGAATAATTCTACTATTAAAATTTATAGCGGAGGAAGGGGCACAAGTGAGACAGACTAAAGCCGAAGGCCGTGAGTTCAGTGGGACAGCTTGTTTTTTTGGGGTTTGAATTCTCCAATGACTCTGAGAGCATCCAAGTCTTAAGGGGAGAATGGCAAGTTATGGAGAAAGTACCACACGGATGGTAGGGATCCAAAGAACTTTGGGAGTGTCCTGGTAAAGAATTCATTGCTCTCTCCTGTGTCTCTCTCTCCGGATCCTTTTTACGTGTCAGAAGCCAAGCCTTTTCCAGGGCTTTCCCTAGCTCCATCTCCTTGGTAGGCACTTTAGATATTTTATGTCAAGCATCTCACCTCACTTTATTTCTTTAAATTTTCAGTCTGTCTTCACCTCTCTCTTGGTTCTGAGGCATAACTGTTTATGTCAAGCATCTCACCTCACTTTATTTCTTTAAATTTTCAGTCTGTCTTCACCTCTCTCTTGGTTCTGAGGCATAACTGTTTTCCTCTCCTTATTTTGGTCCTTTTTCATATTACCTTGTGTTTTCAATGTCTGTGGGACAAGAGGTGAAAATTCACCCAAACCCCACAAGCCATGTTTTCCAAGTTTCTTTACTTTCTATCTTATTCTCCTAGAATGTTTTCATCTTCAGAGCTTCACACTCTGTGTGTCTTAGGGGAACTTTAGGTGGTACCATCTTCAATTCTCACATCTTTGCTCCATCGTTCCTTTTTATTATTTTACTTTCCCAGAGCAATTTGCTAGCTCTGGCTTTTCTTCTCCCCACGGGCTCTCTTTCTGTCATGGTGACACTGGGCACACTTAGCTAGCTCAAGAATAGCGATGCTGTTCCTGTCACGCCCGGCATCCTCTACTGACTAACTCCTACAGTCAGTCTCTATGTGCAGAGTGCTTCAGGCACAAATGAAACTTCATCTTCAGACCCCCTCAGGTTCTTGACTTCCAGTTTCAGCTGATCGCTTGCTACACACTTCCTGCCTTGAGTCCATCGCCATTCCATCTCTCGGTGCATTTTTTAAAAAATTGTAATTATATTTACGTATATTAGTGTGCATTTAACCCAATTTAGTGTCGAGTTCTTAGCCTTTGCCTTTTCCAGCTTGGCAATGCGAGCCACAGACTTAGGACCCAGGACGTTGCCTCCCCAGTGGCGTCGGATCTCATCATATCTGTCATTACAATTGGTCCTAATAGCTTCCACCAGCTTAGCCAGAGCACCCTTGTCTTCCGAGTTAACCTGTGTGAAGGCCACCGTGCTGCATATCTTCCTGTGGACCAGGCACCCCAGCTTGTTCTTTCTCTTGATGATGCAGTAGGGCAACCCCATCTTTCGACACAGGGCAGGCAGGAAAACCACCAGCTCAATGGGGTCTACATCATGGGCAATCACCACCAGCTGAGTCTTCTTGTTCTCCACCAAGCTGGTGACTGTATTGACTCCTGCTCGGAGGACAGGTGGTCTCTTAGTTGGGACGTCCACTTTGCCAGCAGCTTTTTTCTCAGCACGGGCTAGTAGCCTTTGCTTCTTCTCTTGCTTTGCCTGTGGTCTGTACTTGTGGGGAAGCTTAAGCAGCTGAGTAGCTGTCTGCCTGTCCAGGGCCTGGGTGAACTGGTTAATGGCAGGAGGTACTTTGAGCCACTTATAGGATGGCTCTGCCACTGCAGCCTGATGTAGCGGGGCCATTTGACAAAGCATGTTAGATCTCTTTTGGGCTGGATGTCCTGCCCAATGCTAAAGTTCTTGGGCCTTTTCTCAAACAAAGGATTGACCACATTTTTGGCCTCCTGTTGGTGGTGGTCAGGGCCACCTTCTTCCCCTTGGCTTTCTTTCATTTAGGCATCTTGCTCGGCTGGTGGAGAGAGCCTCTTGGTGCATTCTTAACTAATGCTGGTGCTCTTGTACATGATGTTTGCATGACCTTTCTTCTTCTTCTTTTTTTTAATTTCACATATTAGGTTTATTCCAAGGTATTCTTAGGCAATTGTGAATGGGGTGTTATTTAATATTTATTTTATTTTATCTTATTATTAGATATTTTCTTTATTTGCATTTCACATGCTATCCTGAAAGTTCCCTATACCCTCCCCCCTCACCCTGCTCCTCTACCCACTCACTCCCACTTCTTGGCCCTGGCGTTCCCCTGTACTGGGGCATATAAAGTTTGCAATACCAAGGGGCCTCTCTTCCCAATGATGGCCGACTAGGCCATCTTCTGCTACATATGCAGCTAGAGACACAAGCTCTGGGGGTACTGCTTAGTTCATATTGTTTCAACTATAGGGTCTGCATGACCTTTCTGCTTTGTGTATTTTTGTTTCTGTATTTTTTCTCTGTTACCAAATTAGATTCTTACATTTCCCGCACCCACAAATTTCATTACACCTTCCCTATAAACTGTGTGTAATTAAAAAAAAAAATACTGTAATTCAGCACTGAATACAGTCTTTATTGCTGAAGTAGGAGAGAATAATAACTTCCTAAGTATCTTCAGAAGACAGAGTAGCTCCATGAAATCAGGAAAATGAATTGACTGGGAATACTTATTCTCCTTTGGCTCTTCCAGTTGCAGTGCAGCCTTTCATGAAATATTTTCTGAACCCATTGGTTATAGAGTTTCACTTAGGATTGATACTAATAAAGTAATATCTTCTTTTCTTTTTCAACTTTTTTTATTAGATATTTTCTTAATTTACATTTCAAATGTTACTCCCTTTCCTGGTTTCCCCTCTGAAAACCACCTATCCCTTTCCCTCCCCCCTGCTCACCAACCCACCCACTCCTGCTTCCTGGCCCTGGCAATTCCCTTCACTGGGGTATAGAGCTTCACAGAACCAAGGGCCTCTCCTCCCATTGATGACTGACTAGGCCATCCTCTGCTACATATACAGCTAGAGCCATGAGTCCCTCTTGTGTAGTCTTTGGTTGGTGGTTTAGTCCCTGGGAGCTCTGGGGGCACTGGTTAGCTCATATTCTTGTTCTTCCTATGGGGCTGAAAACCCCTTCAGCTCCTTGGGTACTTTCTCTAGCTCCTTCATTGGGGACCCTGTGTTCCATCCAATGGATGGCTGTGAGCATCTACTTCAGTGAGTAAATATCTTCTGGTTTATTATTTTCTTAGTGTTTGCCTTCAGCCAGTATTTTTTTTTTATTGCTGTAATAACTATTAAAACTTTTTTTAAAGTATAAAACAAAGCATATCCTGATATTAATATAAAGCAAAACGTATTTAAATAAAAAAACAGAACATCCCTGCCTCTTGCAACCTCTATTTGAAATGGAAACTGAAGCAAAGAGGATCACTCTCTTTCTAGCAGAATCGACAATGGTAAAAGCAACCCACGATACTTATCTTCAGTAAGTTTCCCCATGGATGGCCTGAGTTGTGATTTTAGTTACTGCTTTATTGGTGTTTTACTCCTTAATCCAAAACCAACATCAGTCCTGTCTGTGTAGGTAGCTTTCACCACACTGTTTTGAAACGTGTCTTAACGGACATAGAAAAGGACAATAACTGTTATCACTTCAACAGCTTTTTTTGTGCCCTCAACTGCCAAATTTTCTAATTAGACCATCCTAGAAATACAATGAGGAATTCCATTTTGAATCAAGTCACACGAAACATCCAGTTCTCCATGCTTTTTGATAAATGGGTTGAAGTGTCTACTTTGAGCTGTCACTCTTTGAGAATGTTCTTGTCCTGCCTTGCTGATGTCTTGGTGCGTTCACATCCTGGGAGAGGTTTACAATGAAAGCTGAGGTGTATCTGATTCAGCCCCGAGGCAGAAAAACTGGATGAAGCAGTTTCCCCCCCTCTTCCCCTTTACAGGGCGTGTGATTTGTGCAACAGCTTTGGCTTTGCAAACAGGGAAGTGTCAGAGTTAAATCAGCTTGCCTGCAAAGTCACTGTGAGCCTATTTCTCAGTTCAGTGATACCTAGATCCAGGGCCATTTCCTTTCAAGTGGAATACACACTCCAAGCAAACATTCTCAAGGTCAAGTGTACCTGTACTTTCAGTTCTACTGCGAGAACCGTTTCATCGTTCAGCAAGAGGCCCAGAACTCACTCACACTACAGAACATTAAACTCAATGGAAAAAAAAAAAAACATGTTTAGAGAACCACTTTAAAAAAAAACGTAATTGATGTTATGTAATCAGTGTTTATGAGATAATCAAATATGGCAGGGGAGGGTGCTTTCCTGGTATACCTTCCTGAGACACGGTTTGCAATGTACTCGTTGGATGGCCAAGTTTCTAAAGCCTAAGGAAGTGAACAATCGAAGCAACTAACTGTATAACTGGAGCAGAGTTTCCAGTCGTTTCTTCAATGAGCTCAGTACTTCCAGCAGCATCAGACATGGTATCTTCATGGGTCAAATGGGCCCAGGAGAGCTGCAGTATGCCTTTGCTTTGTGTTCTCTGTTGGCAGACGAGCTAATGCCTAAACTGATAAAGGATTTGTGCATGTTGGGGAGACACTATTCTTGTTATCACTAATTTTTCTTTTGCAGTTTGGTACACGTTATTTCTAAGCAAACAAGACTTGGCAAAGTAGTAGAGGTGACCTGAATTGTTGACTTGCCTGTTTGGAAAGTGTGATTTTCCATTACAGAGGGATAGATTTCACACATGCCAGCCCAAGCAGGTATCTCTGGTTTCCCCGCACCTCCCCTCCTCAGTGCGGAGTCCCGCCCCCTCCTCAGTGCGGAGTCCTGCCCCCTTCATTTCATTCAGGTTGCACTGCTTTGTATCTTTCACTTTTATTTTTTTCCTCCTCCATTTTATGTAAATTGTGTGTGGATAATGGAATAAAATGCTCTCCGTGGAGCTGAACAAATATAGGTCATATTATCAGGAACTTTTTCTCTCTTGAAGTACACAGATGACTCTGCATATAATTCTAATTATTCAGTTTTATGCGTAGGACTGAAACCATGAACAAAGTTGAGCTTCCGGTGTGGTAAACTTTCATTTTCCTTCATACAGTATGGCTGCATAGACACCGAAAAAACCCAAACTACATGAAAACAGAACTTTAGTCTACATATAGTATAAATTAGACAGGAAACTTGAGTTTTTTAGAAAATAGATTGGATTATCTATTCACTGAGCAATTTTATACTTCACTTATCTGTGAATCTGCTTTAAATCTCTAAATGTTTCTATTTTATAAACTTTGCGTGCACTTAAGGAGCTCCCTTATATACAAATTTATGTTAGTTAACTCAATAAATGCATCATTCATTCATTCATTCATTCAATAAGTAAGGTTAGCTTTAGAAGACCTGGAACTGGATACTAGTTTTATATTATTATATTTGGTTTCACATTAATAAAGTTAGTGGTCTTCCATATGAATTTCTTCACAGGGATATATGATCATTATATGATCTTACAAGAATCTTACAATACAGAATGACACTTGTCCATAATGAATGTGACCCAAAGCCTCTCACATCTCTAGAGCTTCAGAAGCTGTGTTAATTTGTTTGCCTCGCTTATCATAAAATATCGCAAACTTGGTGACTTAAAAATAATAGAAAAGATTCCCCATAGTCCCAGAAACTAATAAGTTTTACACCAAGGCCCTGACAGATTCTATATTTGGACTCATTTTTCCACCTGATTCAAAAGCTGCTGCCTTTTTCACTATGGTGGAAGGGAAAGGGAGATCTCTTTTACTTTCTTTTTCTTTTTTTTTATTTTAATTATATTTGCATGGGTGCTTTGTCTACTTGTCTATGTGTGCACCATGTGTTCCTGGTCCCCATTGTAGCCAGAAGGCATTGGGTTCCTGGGGACTAGAGTTACAGACAATCATGCAGTTATTTGAGTGCTGGGAATCTAACCAGGGTCCACTGGTTCTTAGCCAATCTAAATCCACAGGGATAAGAGTTCTGAATGGCAGGTATTTATTGGGAGGACTGAGAATGAAAAAACAAAATAAAGAAAATAAGACATAAAGAAGACAAAAGAAATAGCTGGGACCACAGGGTCTTGCATAAGCTGCAAGACTTGTGCCAGATAAGTTTATTAAGAGGTTTAGCATCATATATATTTGCAGGGAGAAATAGACAAGGTCAGTAGAGAGCTAAGTCAGACAGTGTTGACAAAGAGAAGATGGGATATCTCAGATTCAGCTGTCTAAGGACTGATGACAAGGCTACTCCTGGACAAGAACATAGGCCTGAAGTTCCCTTTGTCCTTCCATCTGGGCCTCTGAGAAAGTCTCAAGTTGGCCTCTGAGATATACTCTGAACGGCTGAGTCATCTCTCCAGCTCCCGAAACCTTATTTAGAAAGGTTCCTACCCATATACCATACCTCTTGATAGATGACCATGGCTGATAGGACTCTGATCTATGAACTGTATTGGAAGATAAGAATTCCACGTGAGAACTTCAAGCCACAGGGCATATGAGGGCCCAAAACCTTCAACATCTGATATTTAAAACCTACCAGGAGGCTGTGCAATACAACAAGAACACTAAGTCTGAGAAGATGAGGTCTCCTGAGTGTGGTCATTTTGACTCAAGGTCATCTTGACATTATTATTGATCCTTCCTAGTAATTCTCATGCTCTAGGACACTGTCACTCAAAGTTCATTCTTTTTCAATTCTTAAACCACACACTCAGACTGTGGTCTGAAGATTCTCAGCCTTTCCAACCATGTCTTTCTTTCTTACGAGGCATTTCTCTTAGGGAAGTTCTCTCACTTTGGCTTCTACTTCTTGGAGAATGCACATGAACGCAGATGCTCATTAGCGGCGGTTGTTTTAAAGAACACATTTATTGCTGATTATGTACAAAATGCATGTATTGAGCTCCATGCATGACTCAAAAATGAGCTCAGTGCATGACACAGTGCATGAATTAAACAGATTTTTATTATTTTGAAGAAGTGACAGCATTATATTGACAAGTGATCACTAGGCCAAAAGACTGAATATTGAAAACTTTTACCCCTTAAAAGAGAGTTACCATAAAAATTAATGACAGACAAAATAAAACTAAAGGACACCTTTTAAAACAATGTCATTTAGAAATGTGGCACCAGTGAATTTTCAGTCTCTCATGTACTTGTCTCCAGCATAATTTCTCAAGCAAAATGAGTGAGAAGAAACAACATGATAGGAGATTTATAACATGGACTTAATTTGGCCTATGCTCTTGCTATGGATTTTGCTAATCATAGTGTTATATGAATTAAGGACTGGATGTTAGTGCAAAGAGAAGAGGTTTTGCTTTAACAGATTTCTCTACTTGATTGAGACCTTAGACTTCGGATTAGATCCTCATTTTTTTTTTTCTTGTGCATGTGAAATGTTTTATTATCATTTATTAGCTGCCAAAATGCATATCAGTATCACCTAAAGGGCAAAACCCCGCAAGGAAACGGAGGCTGCTTAAGTCAGTTATCCAGTTATGGGTGGGTCTCCATTGATTTTACTGCAGCCCCAGGGTACCTTCCATGTGTACATGCCTCCATCTTTAGAGACCAGTTTGACTTGAATTTTCTTTTTATTTCTCTTCACTTCTGACTTCCTTCCCAACAGTAGAACACAGCAGGTTCAGGTAGTTTTGAAATAGTACTCATGGCAAAAAGACTTGAATATCCGTCTTACTTTTACCATGCTCCCTACTTAGTAATGGGTTGCTTTGTAAAGTTGTCTTCCTCCCTACTCTTCAGGCATGCTCATCTCAGAATGAGGAGACAAACATGCAGCCAGAAAACTAGTGCCTGTTACAACAGAGAAGGCACTCCAATGGAGGCTGCCGTCATTTCTTTCCCTTGGAAAAGGATGTAACAGTAAGGCATTATACTTTCTATACCCAGCTGCTGCCCTTCTCCTCCTCCTTCTTCTCTTCCTCCTCCCCCTCCTCCTCCTCCTCTTCCTCCCCCTTTTTCCTCCTCTTTCTCCTCCTTCTCCTTCTTCCTTCTTCTTCTTCATCTTCTTCTCCTCCCCTTCTCCTCTGTTTCCCTTTCCCCTCCTCCTTCCCCCTCTTCCTTCTCTTCCTCCTTTTCCTTTTGTAAACCAATTGCCTTGTAGCTTTTATTTTTACATTTATTTATTATATATGTATAAGAATGCATGTGCCGTGGCATGGGTGTAGTAGTAAGAGGAAGAACTTCATAGGAGTCAGTTCTCTGCTTCCACCATGGGACTTCAGAAATGGACACACATATCCTTACTCACTGAGCCAACTCACTGACCTAAACTTGATAAACTTGATAGTCTCTTGATGGTCATGACTAATCAATGACCAAAACTCAATTCAAATCAAATGCAGTGAACTCAAAGAAATTCTGGCAGTGTTTGCAAGTGTTGTGTCTCACAGTATACCACAGCCTTGAAATTGAACACATATCATGCGTATTTTTCCTGTTGGGACCATCACACTAAGCCAATGTATCCTGCCTGAAATACCTCAGCTCAGATTCTAACTATTTAATATTGTGAATTACAGTGTCTCTCACTGTTCTCTGTAGAAAATAATGGTTTCACTACAGAAAGCAGAATCTCATGTTTCCAAACTTTATTCTTATCATATTTGTATCAAATTGTTATGTCTTTGCATTATATTATCTTAGAATAATTTTTTCCTTTATTGAAAATCTTTTCCTCTCACATAAAATATTCTGATTATGCTTTTTCTTTCTTCTTCTTTTGTTGTTTTTGTTGTTATTGAAGACCAGCCTCAGTCTGTGATGATCTGATAATATGATTGGGATTATTTCAATCTTCTTGTATCAGTTGAGGCTTGTTTTGTGTGTGATTGTATGGTCAGTTTTGGAGAAGGTACCTTGAGGTGCTGAGAAGAAGGTGTATTCTTTTATTTTAGGGTGAAATGTTCTGTAGATGTCTGTTAAGTCCATTTGGTTTGTAACTTCTGTTAGTTTCACCATGTCTCTGTTTAGTTTCTGTTTCCATGATCTGTCCATTGGTGAGAGTGGTGTGTTGAACTCTCCCACTGTTGTTGTGTGAGGTAGAATGTGTTCTTTGAGCTTTAGCAATGTTTCTTTTACAAATGTGGGTGTCCTTGCATTTGGGTAACAGATGTTCAGAATTGGGAGTTCATCTTGGTAGATTTTTCCTTTGACGAGTATGAAGTGTCCTTCCTCATCTTTTTTGGTAACCTTTGGTTGAAAGTTGACTTTATTGAATGTTAGAATGGCTTCTCCAGCTTGTGTCTTGGGACCATTTGCTTGGAAAATTTTCTTCCAGCCTTTTACTCTGAGATAGTGTCTGTCTTTGTCACTGAGTTGTGTTTCCTGTATGCAGCAAAATGCTGGGTCCTGTTTACATATCCAGTCTGTCAGTCTATGTCTTTTTACTGGGGAATTGAGTCCATTGATGTTAAGAGATATTAAAAGCCAAAGTTATTTCCTGTTATTTTTGTTGTTAGAGGTGGAATTATGTTTGTGTGGCTTTCTTCTTTTGTGTTTCTTGTCAGATTAATTTCTAGCTTTTTCACGGGTGTAGTTTCTCCTGTTTGAATTTCCTATTTCTTATCCTTTGTAGTGCTGGATTTGTGGAAAGATATTGTTTAAATTTAGGTTTGTGATGAAATATCTTGTTTTATCCATCTATAGTAATTGAGAGTTTTGCTGGGCATAGTAACCTGGGTTGGCATTTTTGTTCTCTTAGGGTCTGGATGGCATCGGTCCAAGATCATTTAGCTTTTAGAGTCTCTGTTGAGAAGTCTGGTATAATTCTGATAGGTCTGCCTTTTATATCTTACTTGATAATTTCCCCTTACAACTTTTAATATTCTTTCTTTGTTCTATCCATTTGGTGTTTTAATTACTATGTGATAGGAGAAATTTCTTTTCTGGTCAAATCTATTTGGGGCTCTGTAGGCCTCTTTTATGTCTATCGGCATCTATTTCTTTAGGTTGGGCGAGTTTTCTTCTATAATTATGTTGAAGATGTTTACTGGTCCTTTGAGTTGGCAATCTTTGCTCTCTTCTATACATATTATCTTTAGGTTTGGTTTTGACATTGTATCCTGGATTTCCTGGATGTTTTGGGTTAGGATCTTTCTGAAATTTGCATTTTCTTTGACTGTTGGTCAATGTTTTCTATGGTATCTTCAATGCCTTCTCTTGTCTATCTCTTGTATTCTGTTGGTGATGCTTGCAATTTTGACTCCTGATCTCTTTCCTAGGTTTTCTATTTCCAGGGTTGTCCTCCTTTGTGATATTTTAAAAAATTGATTCTATTTCCATTTTCAGATCCTGGATGGTTTTGTTCAATTCCTTCACCTATTTGGTTGTGTTTTCCTGTATTTCTATAAGAGATTTATGTGCTTCCTCTTTAAGGACTTCTACCTGTTTACCTGTATGCTCCTGTATATCTTTTCTTTTCTTTTTCTTTCTTTTATTTTTTATTTTTATTTTCTTTATTTACATTTCAAATGCTATCCTGAAAGTTCCCTATACCCC
>NC_034592.1:43570577-43573945 GCF_900095145.1 Mus pahari | reverse complement strand
CTTGCCAGTGCAGACTGGAACCTAAGCGAACTGGAGCAAAGATGGCTCTCCTTCCAGCTCAGGCCTTGAGACTCCCCCCGGGTGACTGGAGCCAGAAATGGGATCTCTGTCAGAAGCTGTGTCACTTCTGCAGGCCCGCCCTCTCTGTGGCAGTGTACTGGAGCAAAGATGGCCTTCTTACAGGTTCAGGCCCAGAGACTGCTCCCGGGCAGACACCCCTCCTTGGGCGGGAAAGGTGCAGGATGACTGGAACCAGAAAAGGGATCTTTACCAGAAGCCGTGTAGCTTCCCCAGGCTGCCCTCTCCCTGGAAGTGCACTGGAGCAAATATCGCTCCTATATTTCTTGAAGGGAGTTATTTATATTCTTCTCAAAGTCCTCTACCATCAACATGAAGTGTGATTTTTAGATCAGAATCTTGCTTTTTCAGGTGAGTTGGGGTATCCAGGGCTTGTTGTGTTGGGAGAACTGGGTTTCTGATGATACCAAGTAGCATTGGTTTCTGTTGCCTAACATCTCTGGTGTTAGCATTCCTTGCTATCTCTGACTGGAGTGTGTTCCTTCTCTGAGCCTGTGAGCCTGGGTGTGACAGAATTCCTTGGGGTCAAGCTTTCTCTGGGAGGGATTAATGAGCAGAAGTCTGTAGCACAGGGTCACTTCCAGGAGCAAATAGAAACCAGCAGGATCATGTCCCAGGATGCACTGTAGTTCCTGCAAACCCTGAGCCCCAGGAGGGCCTCACCTGGGCCAGGTATTAGGGCAGTAATGGTGGTCTCACCTGTGAGCTTAGGTGTGTCAGCATTCCTGGGGGACAACCTTTCTCAGGGTGGGATGGGGTGTGGAGAGCTGTGGCACAGCCATCTCGTGGGCACAATTCCTTAAGCTGATACTTTGCTTGAGACATATGTTTGTTCTTGGTGCTTTAGCACCAAGTCAGTGTTCTCCTTAGCAGACTCTATCCATCCAAAGCTCTCAGCTGCCTGCTGCCTCTCTTTAACTTTACATTCTTCAAAACCAGCATGTGATTTCTTCCAGAGGATACTATATTTGAAAGTCTTGTTTCCTCCCATATCCTTCTAGAATTTCTAGTGGCCATTATATCATTTAAGTTATGTGACTTGACCCTAACTTTACGAAGCAATGTTTAGGATCTGGGAATTCTGTTAAAAGTTATTTATGTGACCCAGTGTCCTTGTTAAATACATTAATATAACTTTAGTTTTCCATGAATGTACTAAGCCCGAAATACCATTGCTCTAGGTAAAACTCTAGTGTGAATTTAAGTAAGTCCCTTATTCTGTAAGTCTGTGGTGTCATTCCAGAACTTTTGATATCCTGTTTATAAAGCCTTTCTAAATATTTTAAATTTTATAGTATTGTTATGTGCACATGCTCAATAAGCCCAAGACTTTTCTCTCATATGGGTGAAGACAGACAAGTGACAATTATATCAATTTTCCTTTTTGTGTTTTCTTCCATAAATAGACAAGCTTGTATCAGCTGTACTTGCTTGAATTTGTATGTGTTAATGTCTGTTTTAGCTCAGGACTGCATGCATCATTTGAAGTTGTTAAATTGTTCCTGGTGTTCTACATAGAATCAAAACTTCAGGAGATCTGCTACCCAAAGGGCGGCTATCTCTTAATTGGAGAAATAAAGATGTCTGGCACTGTGTCAACAGCTCCAGATTTGACACTTTTTCTTGGACACCCACTGGTCATGTTTTGGGATGTCACCAGGGATGTAAGTTCCCATGGTCAATTATGTTTAAAAATGGGGCATATTTGAACTGTCTATATAGTTGACCCTTATGTCTCCTTGTCCTCAAATATTGATATGAAAAAAAGTTCACAGCTTATTTTCTACAATGTGGGAAGAGAGGTTTCCTTTTTCTTCTTTTACAAAGTATTCAAACCTAATTTAAATGTCACTTTGTTTTAAAATTGTCAACTCCAAATTACAATTGATTAATTATTATTAGGTGTTGATATTTGTATCATATATATGTTGGTTTGGACCAAGAAAAAATCATAGTGCTCATGTTATGTATAAAGATAACTAGGAAACAGGAAAAACCAGTGGCTCTTCATAAAGGCACCATGAATTAATATAACTCATTTTAAAACCTGGCTAGAGAATAGAATCACTTAGACAGTTCTAAAAACCAGGATGATCTTGTCCCACTTTAGTCTAATTAAATCTGAGTCTCATAGGAATAGAGAACTATGGGCTCAAGAATCAATGTTAAAACTCCCCAGAATTCTAGTCCATAGCTAGAGCCAAGAATCACTACTTTATGTAATACTAGCTTATTCCTAATGACTTTAAAAAAAAATGAGTATAAAGGGTGCCAAGCAGTTGGGATTTCTTGTTAGTGGGTTATCTCTTGAGTACCTGTGTGAGCTGCTGTGACATTAATACCACCAAGTACCCCTCAGGGTCTAAGATGACCTATGCAGAGCCTGCCAAAGAGTCGGCCTGAAGAGTAGATTAAGTAGGCTCTTCCTCAGGCAGGTCTATGATTGCCTCAAAGGAGCTATTCTCTGAGCTTCAGGTTCCTTGGGAATAGATAATATCAGCTTGGACTTCAATATGCTTCAGTAAGAACATGATGGCACTAGGGAGTAATCAGCACTGAGCTCCTACATTTCACTCATTCACCTTTAGACACCTCCTTCTGCACCTCCAGCATCCTGGGTGACGTTTCTTTCTCATGTATCATGTACAACTACCATCTTTAAGCTACGGTTATAAAGTCATGCTTTATCAACATCATAATTTATGTCAGCAATATAATGAATTTATATAAAACCACACCCAACAGCGACAACACAAACACACAAACCCTTCAATCCAGGACATGAATTTGTGAATGCAGATTTTGTCAGAATTATTTTCTGTGAATTCTGTTTACCCTTTCCCCCAAATGCTGTGGGGCACATTCTCATGGACTCTAGATTGGTTCTGAATTTTTAAGTACCTGTCTCTTTCCTGGAATTTGTCAGTCCTTCCATGTTGTCCATGGGAAATGCCCATGTTGTATGGTAGAGATAGCTTATAGGTAGAATGAGGTTTAGATTTTCTCAGTCCTTGGAGAAGCTGTTTAGAGCTTGAGATAGCAGAAGACAGAGTAACTTTTTAATTACAAAGTAATGTAATTGTATGTGAGTTTCCTAATGTGTATCATAAACATGAACACATTGTGTGCTTTATGACATGAAAATATTTGGAAAGTCTCTAATTTTATATCCAATATTTCTGAATGTGTGATCATTTATTTATATACATGCACACATAAATATATGTTTATATACACATGCATATTATATATATATATATATATATATATATATATATATATATATATAT
>NC_034592.1:43563980-43568702 GCF_900095145.1 Mus pahari | reverse complement strand
GGTTTGGTGGCTGATGATGGGATGGATTCCTGGATGGGGTAGTCTCTGGATAGTCAATACTTTCATCTTAGCTCTAAAATTTTGTCTCTGTACCTATATCCTTTCACGAGTGTTTTGTTCCTTATTCTAAGGAGGAATGAAGTATCCACACAGTGATCATCCTTCTTGGTTTTCTTCTGTTTTGCATAATGTATCTTCGGTATTCTAAGTTTCTGGACTAATATCGCAGCTAGTACTCTTAACTGATGAGACATTTCTTTCGCCTTTTCTTTCAGTATAAAAATCATTTAAATATGGTATGCATATACTCATGAAGTGCTAATGTTATTTATGGATTGTTTTTGTGTTATTGAGGTGTATAGTATTGTATCATGAAAATTCATATATTTATTAGTATACCCTTTTATAACAGAAAACTTGTGAATGCTTAATAGAACATTCTATGAGAAAAACAACTTGTACTTTCTGTAGTAAATCTTTTTGTGTGGATAATAAATTGTCTTAAACAATATAGAATGCTACAATTTGAGAACTTCTAGAGGAGTTCTTGTGTTCTAATCCTGAAGATTAATATGCAGATCTGTAACACTAAGATATAAACTACAGATATTCTGGGGTCCAGTACCAGGGGAAAAGAATAGCAATCTGGGAGACAGCAGAAAGTTGGAGGGTTAAGCCAAGTTCAATTATAGGGTGTCAGGAGGGAGAACAGCAGAAGCAGAATGACATGGATACCAGAATTGGAATCCTGAAGACACATCAAAGTCAGGAAGTATCAGAAGCAAATGAGAGGGCAGAAGAGGCAGTGTTAAAAGGGGATGCTAATTCCAGGGTCAGTATCTTCTGAAATCACCATTGCTTTAAAATGGCTGGGCATGGATCTCTGAGGGCAACAATCAAGAGATTTTTAAAGAGACAGCCTACTACTGAACTCTGCCTCCTGCTTCATACAAAGGGTGAAGTGTACATACTTGGTATATTCACTGTTTGTTGATAAACTCATGAGGGGTGGCAACAGGAAAGAAATCTATGTCTGAAATCAATACCCTTTATTTACTTCTTTGTCCATGTCCAAGACGTCCTAGGTTTTCCTGACTAACATAGGAAGATGTTATATCTGAGAAAGATGACATTACACAGGAACCGTGGTGAGGGTGTGTTTGCTCCCGTGTAGACAGTCTTGCTCACTATTCCTGGAGAGAGGCAGAGCTGAGTCTATTTTTCTTCATAAGACTGGGAAGGGGATTATTCTTTAAACGAGGGGCTATCTAATTACGGATAAAAGTTTGAGACCCCTTCAAGAAACAAAGATAGGCCTTCTGGTTCTTATTTTGGCTAATCCATCTCTGCAGCTATTTGGAGAGGGGTGAAGAGACCTGTCAAACAGAGAAGAGAAGCATATTGTCTTACAAAGTGGCTAGTGAGGCTCAGGTGTAGATGGTCTGGGTCTTTGTAGTCTGGGAGAATTGATCTAACTAAGCAAGGACTTGCTGTAGAGGACAAAGTGACCCTAGCTCAATTCAAAAGTGGGGAAGGAATCCTTCCTGTGGTTGATATTTATAAATTGAACTAAGAAAGGTTTCCTACATGAGGTGTCAGTTGAAATGTGTTGAGCTACGCTGTCTGCTTGCTCCAACAATCGACTGTGTCTGTAGGCATACCAGAATTTGTGCATCTACTACTGAGTCTTTATGTAGCAATATTAACAGAGTCAATCACAATTGCACATGTGCTTCTTTCTTTAATGATACAATCTGGTAGTCATTACTCATAGGCGATTTTCATTACTGTCCCTAGTGTTCTGAACAAGTTGTACATTTTCTTCAAACACAATGCATGCCTTTGACGTGTGGGATTTTGTACATCCTTTTCTGTTTGTCAGCAACACCTTTCTTCTTACTTAGTGACTTGAGGTACTTTGGAGAACCTTAAGGCGTCATTTACCACAAGATGTCTTTTCATACTATGCCTCAATTCCTATAATTAGTTTAGCTATTCATTTAAAGTGAAGATACTTTAGGGAGAAATATGTTTTGGGGGGGGGTGCTACCTTAGGTATGAATTATGAGACAGCTCTCCAACGATTATCTTGTGTTTACATAGTCTCTTCCTCTCACACCTTTTAATCTGCTAATGTAGTTATGTAGGTCTTTTCTGCTGAAAAAAAAAAGGTGGGGGTCCAAGTCCGTTGTTAATAGCAGCGGATATCATTTACCTTCCATGAGCTTTGGTCTCTCT
Source organism: Mus pahari (assembly GCF_900095145.1). NCBI lineage: Eukaryota > Metazoa > Chordata > Mammalia > Rodentia > Muridae > Mus > Mus pahari. The sequence continues at coordinate 43,566,464 of NC_034592.1, read as the reverse complement.
GCCTTAAAATAAAGACTATAGCTTAAGATGTTTCAGGACTTGTACACCTTTAAAATTTAATAACTGTTGATGATTATACCAAATAAAACAGAATATAAAAGGAAAAAGAACACCTTGAAAAAGCTCATAACACACTACTTCTAGTCATTTGTTAAAAGAATGGAAATTGCATAATACATTAACGAGAGTCGAAAATAAGGTCTCTCCTTTATATAACTTTTTATTGAGATGTCCAAAATGTCTTCTTTATGAACACAAAGGAAAAAGCACTTGACAAAGATGATCTTAGCCTCTCTTTGGTGGGAAGCTGATTGTCTGTATGAAGAACACTTGTGAAACTCTGGATGACCTTGGTTTCGGCAAAGGTCTTCCTAGGCGTTAGAGGTCATCCACTCTTCCCCAGTGTATCTGGGATGGATTGATGTGTTATTGCATTTCTATCGCTTACTGAGTAAGTCTCATAAAGTCCACTCTCTTTACTTCCATATGATGAGTTGAAAGGGATCAGGAGGATTAAGAATAAGTAAGACTCCTATTTACTCTTTTGTAAAAATTTCAATCCAGGTTTCCTCCGCCATGCACAAAGCAAGGGGCTTACTCTTTGTGTGAGAAGTTTGTGCATGCTGCAGAAATCTGTGGCTTGGACTGTTTAAGGCCAGAGGTCCCGTTTCTCCTGAAATTCAAAGGTCCTGGTGTAGGAGAGAAGCATTCAGGGAAGACTCAGCTGCAAAAGGTCAGAGTTGGCCTCCTCATCTGAGGCAGATACCATCACAGGGCAACAGGGGGTCTTAGGATCTGGGGGTTGAATTTCCTGCCTCTCTTTAGGGGCCTTCAAACTTACAAAAAATTAATCCTTTTGATTGACTCTGTCTCCTAATCTGGAAGATAAACTCAGAACATTTACCAGTTCTCAGCACTGCTTACCAGGCCGTGTCTTAGTGCCAAATTGTGAATTTCATCGCAGTGACCTTTCCAATCTTCCCTTTTTACCTGCCCACTTGGTAGCTCACAAGGTCCTCCATCCTACTCTGAGGAAACTTAGGTCAAAGTGTTTGGGATTGTGAGGGATTTAAAGAGATCGAATCATTCAATCTTTCCATTTTCAGAGGAGAAAAATAAGATCTAAAGAGGTTATATGACTACCCTGCAGATATGTTTTTAAATCCTCTTGGCAATTTCAATATAAGGCATCATAGTTATTGAGGTTGAGGAATCATGACTAACTTTTTATATGTAGATCAGAGTGCTGCAATTTGACATATCTATATCATTTCGGAAATTCAATTGTCAAAGAAGGTTGTTTGAAATGTCCTTAAATATATGATATCTTCAATCATTCTTTAAAAATTTCTCAGTCATAGGCTTTTGGGACATAAGCTAATATTTTGTAAAATTTAAGATGCAAAAGTAAAAGTCAGTTTCTACCAAAAGAATATAGTGTGTAAAATGAAGAGCTCAGAGCCTAAAGCAATTTGTAAGCCAATACCAATGATGCTTTAGTGATTCCAATCATGCAGAGAATGAAGACAAGTATTGAGGTATTGAGGAGGCTACTGGGAAAATCAAGGTTGTTTGCTCTTAGGGAAAGTCATGTAGTTGTCTCTTCTTAGGTCTGGGATGAAAAATGAATAAAGAGGCAGACATTTTTGGCCAACTATTAGGGTATGCATTCTTGTGCCTAAGATAAAGATTTAACTCAATAAATTTCTTTTCCAAAGTTTATTGTTACGTTAAAAATGTTCTTAAAATAAATACTTTTTAAAATGAGTAACTGAACACATGTTCTCAAAATGAGAAATAATCACTCAACTCTATCAGGTGTACTTAATTATTGGCAGAGCATGTGATTATTTGTAGTTTAAAACAAAGATGCCATGTGTGTTATGGGTTGACACTATAATCCCCAAGAATCGGACCATTATGGTGTCTTACTTTGCTCTATTTTCTCTTAGTGGACTGTTTTCTTCCTTAAGCACCATGATTTAGGAAATGAATCTCCACAGGAGAAGCCTTTAAGCCTTTTTCCTTCCATGTAGCCACATATGTTGCTTGTACACTTGAATAATTTGCTCAACATATCGAAAGCACATCTTTAAGGAAACAATGTCTTGGATGTACATTTCCCAGCTTGTACTATTCGGAAGGCTTTGGAGACTCTAGGATGTAGAGCCTGTCTGGTAGAATTACTCTCCTAAGGGTTGGTCTTCGAAGCACACTCCAGCTGTTAACTAACTCCTAGGTCTAGCCTGTTTTCTATTCTTCCTTGTCCATAATGAATTTCTGCCACCATGAGCTGCCTCGTGCCTTTCCTACCATGATGGTTCCCTCAAGTTAGTCTTGTCAGGTGTTTGGTTGTAGAGATGCACAAGTCCAAAAAACTAGTACAACTTCTTCTTCTTCTTCTTCTTCTTCTTCTTCTTCTTCTTCTTCTTCTTCTTCTTCTTCTTCTTCTTCTTCTTCTTCTTCTTCTTCTTCTTCTTCTTC
>NC_034592.1:43545889-43563935 GCF_900095145.1 Mus pahari | reverse complement strand
TCTTCTTCTTCTTCTTCTTCTTCTTCTTCTTCTTCTTCTTCTTCTTCTTCTTCTTCTTCTTCTTCTTCTTCTTCTTCTTCTTCTTCTTTAAATAGAATGGATAATGTTTGAATAAGTGCACGCAATGAGAAAATGAAGAAATGGTCGATGAACCAGGAGGAGTAGGCTCGTTATTTCATTCCTTCTGCTATTGGATATTTTGTGTTAGTGTTGTCATATCACTTGGGATAAGACATTTTTTTTTTCTTACAGTGCATATGGAGCCCATAATAGGTGTGACTCTGGGTCAGATGTTGTACAGAACCTGAAGTGTTCTAGTACAAGCACGAAAGACAGTGGCCTTATTCACTAGAAGAACAGAAGGTTCTACTGAGGAGAACTGAATTGCTGCTTTATGGAAGGGTGCCTAAACTTTGGACTGCCAAGGGCTGAATTTTACTCTCTCATGCTTGGAGACCTGAGAATATTCCCATTTGTAGTTGATATAAATGTGTTGAGTCTTCACTGGAAAGCTGATAGTGAGTTTGCTGGAAGTCCTGTTCTGAGTGGAAGATAGCGTTGCCAGCATAAATCCAATCAATACTTTTTTTTTCTTTTTCTAATAAAGTAGCATGGGTATATTTAGAGTGCATGTCATACATATACAAGCCATATACAGGACCCTTAAACATTTTATTTATTGAGAAAGGTTCTTTGTATCTCTGGTTGTCCTGGAACTCTATATGTGGACAAGTTTGGCCTCAAACTTACAAAGATCCACCTGCTCCTGCTTCCTGGGTGCTGGGATTAGAAGTGTGTGCATTATTCCATCTGTGAAGAACTCATTTTGTAAAAGTTTAATCTTATCATTTATGTGAATAGCTATTTTGCCTATATGTGTGTTTGTGCACCACATTCATGGCTGGTGCTTTTACAGGGCAGAAGGTAGTGTTAGGTCTGAACTGAAGTTACAGGCACTTCTGGAAGAACAGCTAGTACTCCTAACAACTCAGCCATTTCCCCAGCCCCCTATGGCAAGATTTTTTCTTCTTTTTTTTTCTTTATCTTTTTGAGAGTAAGGTTGACAATTAGATATTACTAGAATACTCCTTGTCAAGGCTATGAATAGCTAGCTTCTGATGTTAGTAGACACCTTCTCAGGGGTGTCTACTCTCAGGATAGACAGAGGCCTATGACATCCAAACTGAAACTTAGGAAGTTATTCTCTAGAATAAAATCTTTCCCTCTTGAGTCTTCTGTCCCAACAGCATTTTAAAGACAAAGCTATTTATACCCATGAACTGTTAAATTTTTCTTCAAATGAGAAAGTCATCTCTTCTTAAATACAAATTCCTTTTATGTATCAGGAATTGTAGTAGTAGTTTATGTTCTGGTTTTCAATATTTTCCATTTCTACGCTTGATAGAAAATACATATAAATGTTTGTGACTTCAATTTTACCAGCGGATTTCTTTTCTTTTTTGTGGGATTGTTTCTTTGTGTTTTGTCACATATTCAGTACATAACCATTAGTGTTATTAGTGGTTTATTTTTCTCAGCTAGAGTGATCTCACTAGTAAACTCCCAGGTTAAAATTATAAAGATACTTGTAGCGTAATATCTGATGCAGACATTTTACCAGCAGCCTTGGGGAACTTGTCTAATACTCAAAAAGAAATTCTTCACAAAAAGAAAAGAAAAGAAAAAGAAAGAAAGAAAGAAGGAAAAGAAAAAGAAAAAAAAGAAAAAATAGTATTTGGAATAGAGAACATGATCTATTTAGGTTGCAAGGTTTGATACACAACTCTACTGGAATAATAAGCATGCCTTTGAGCTTCCAGCTCTTAGGAGTAATAAAATATCCACATATTGACACTTCTGGACAGGTTCCAGGTTTCTGTATCCTAGAAGAAGGAATTGGAAAGAGAGAGGAGAGATAGGAAATGCCCCCCCCTTTTCTTAAAAATTGATGTAGACCTTGGTTGCCACCCAAGGTTATAGGTGGACTTCTTTTTTTATTGGTTATTTTATTTATTTACAGTTCATATGTTCTCTACCTTCCTGGTTTCCTCCCTGCAAACCCCTCATCCCATATCTCCTACTCCCTGACTCTATGAGGGTGCTCTCCCAGTCACTCATCCACTCCTGCCTCACCACCCTAGCATCCCCCTACACTGAAGCACTGAGCCTCCACAGGACCAAGGGCTTTCCCTCTCATTAATCAAGCAATCCTCTGCTACATATGCACTGGAGTCATGAGTTTCTCTGTGTGTATTCTTTGGTTGGTGGTTTAGTCCCTGGAAGCTCTGGGGGGTTGGGGTAGTTTATATTGTTGTTCTTCCTATGGGGTTGCAAACCCCTTCTGCTCCTTTAGTCTTTCCCCTAACTCTTCCATTGGGGTCCCTGTGCTCAGTCCGATGGTTGGCTGTAAGCATCCACAAAAGATAGGAGATTCTTTACTGCCAACAGGGGGTTGTTACACAGACAGAAACTTTAGTAACTCCAATAGAAGGTGGCATAAAGGACTGAAGTTTTTATGCTATGTTGTGTAGGGTTTGGGGGATTCTAAGCACAATGTAGGCTTTCTCATACATGTTCTATCCATTACACACAACTTTGTGCATCACTTGATTCATTAGCGTCTTAGTTAGCTACTCAAGAGTGTATACTATGGTATTATAACCAACTATAAGTTATTGGTAGACACCTTGGAGTGGGTCTTTAGTACTAGTGGTTCTGTCAAGTTCTAATAGCTCCCTCAACTTGGGAATTTCAACTCTTAATCTTCCAGTAGGTTTTTCTAACAAACGATTTTTCTAGACTTCAAGACCTCGCTCTCTATGCTATCCTCCAACCTTAACCCTTACCTGTGAACTGTGGTCCAGGAAACCTCTCAGGAGAGCTGAAAGATGATGACTCATCTCTTTCTATTCACTTCCTTCTGTTGAGGGATGCAGACAAAACCTCCTCCCCGTCCATCAGTTGGCAAGGAAGATCTGTAGTAGGAGTTGGCTGAAATCCCTTTGTACAAGTTTAATTTGGAATCTTACTTTCCTGAAAGGACACTTTAAAAAAAATTATTTATTTATTGTATGTCCCTGTCTTCAGACACACCAGGAGAGGGCATCGGATCCCTGTTACAGATGGTTGTGAGCCACCATGTGGTTGCTGGGAATTGAACCTAGGACCTCTGGAAGAGCAGTCAGTGTTCTTAACCACTGAGCCATCTCTCTAGTCCCCTGAAAGAACAGCTAAGGTAGATACAGGGACAGAGCTTGTCATGGCTGATGTTTCTCTCAACCTACTGTGCCATCTTTCATCTCCTCTATATTTCTTGTTTATATTTTTATGTATGTTTGTCAAAAAGTAGGTCCTGTGCCTGGAGAAACAAAGCCAGAAACAGAAGTGATCTTAAATAATTAGAACCTGTCTATTTATACAGTTTGCAACTCAAAACTATGGACTCCATATGAAGTTTCAAACTAAAGTAGAGTTGGGCTTCAAACTCCAATGTGAACACTCTAATTTGGTTGGGGCTTTATAATTTCAGGTGGGAAAAGTAGACAAAATCACTATCATGTTAATACAGGATAGACACACTTGAATGGTTTAATAGTGGTTGATTATAGCATGAAGGCCGCCTGGCTTATATTTGTCAAGCACATTCAGTTTTATTACTACTCAGGATGTGTGTGAGCCTAGACAAATAATTCATTCCTCCTAGCATCCTCAGTTTCCTCACTGAAAAAAAAAAAAGAGCAAAAATAATTTATATTCCATAGATAGACTTCATGAGAGGATTAAATGAGATACATTTATGTTAAAATTTCCTGCTTTTGAAAAAATATAGTGCCTGATATAAACCATCCTGACAGCTCAATTTAAGTGCTAGCTCTTATTATAAGTACTAAGAATGAGGGAATTGAAAGACATGCCATCCTGGGAAGGGTTCAAAACTAACCCCTGCCATGGAGGAGTACAAGTTAAGACTACCTGGAGGAAACTTCAGACTCTACATACTGGTAAGTTATGCAGGTTTTACAGTCTGTTATTTGGTGACAAAACATGATCTTACAATGTCAATTAAAACAATCTAAGGTACCAATGTAATGCATCACAGGTACCTCTGCGAGGACACACAGTTGATGGAGGTAATTTCAGATGGTTATGCTCTTATGAATATTTTAACAGGTAAAAGTGAAGCACCAGTAAGGTGTAATGATTATAGTTTTAAACAGACACCTCAGAAATCTAAAAACTATCAGGTAACGTCTCTGTAAAGCTTATGATAACAGAAGATGTCTTTCACTCTGTGATGAACTTCTGTCTAAATGCGGTGATCCCTGAGTGAGTGGTGTTTTGTAACAAGTACTAACAGCGTCACTTAAAACAGAAATAGAGTCTTTTAAGAATTTCTATTATTTTTATTTATTTATTCACTTTACATCCCACTCACTGTCTCCCTCCCGGTCATCCCCTCCCACAATCCTTCTCCCCTCCCTCTCCCCTTCTCCTTTGAGCACTTACCTCCAGAGTATGCCTCCACCTTGGCTCATCAAGTCTCTGTGAGGCTAGGTGTATCCTCTCCCATGGAGGCCAGACAAGGCAAATCAGCTAGAAGAACATATCCATGGACAGGCAACAGCTTTGGGGATAGCCCTCACTCCAGTTGTTGGGGACCTAACAACTGGTAGATGAAGTGACACGTCTGCGACATATATGTGGGAATGCTTAGGCCCATCCCTTGTATGCTTTGGTTGATTGATGGTTCGGTCTCTGAAAGATCCAAGGGTGCAGGTTAGGCAACTCTGTTGGTCTTCCTGTGGAGTTCCTATCCCCTTTGGGGCCCACAAACCTCCCCCTTATTCTTCCATAAGAACAGCATCACTTATAATATATAAAGAAAACCTCGTAGCTGTCAATTGCGCATCATTTAGGTGGCCATGCTGGGGGCCCAGAAGAGCAGGTGACTTTGAGATGATGTTAAGAAATATCTGCTTTCTTAAAGTTCATTCAGGGAGACGTTTAAGAGCAAAGTCAGGTGCTCCCATGTACTCTATCACCACAAGAATTACTAGTGATAGAAGACACTATGAGAAGTAGGCTTGTTTCAAGTTGTGGTTGCAGCAGAGGAACTCAGCATCCTTAGAGATTAATGGAGGCTTTCAGTTTTGCTGGCATGGCTCCTTTATCATTCATACGACTAAGCAGACAATCAATTTAGTGGCAAAGTATGGAATGAAGGGAAAGAACAAATAAGCTCTGAGTGATGAGAACAGAAAAATCAAAACCTCCCTCCCTTATTCTTTTTTAATGACTAATACCAACAGGGACAAGACCAGTAAAAAGAGGTTAATGAATTGCCGAGATCCTTTGGAAAGTGATTGACTGGTATTGAAGCACAGTCAAATCAGTCATAAATATTTACTTTTATTAGCAACAGTGGGTTGCCTGTTATTTTTGATTGATTTTTTTTAAGCTGGCAAAAATCTACTACTGTGACTATTATCAAATGTTTTCAATTTTGCCAATAGTTCCTTGCTGTAAACAACCCCAGAACACACACAGTCTTCTAAACCTTCACTTGCAGAGTGTTTTTTTTTTTTCTTAGCACCATTTCTAAATGATTACAAATGACAAGGTAATGTGAAGTTCCCTATATAATTAAGAACAATTATAATCTTTTCTTTTTGACATTTGTTCAAATGGATAGGATGGCGGCAATTGTGGGATTAATGTCCTTTGATAATCCATATTCCGCTAACGCCGACTCTCCAACCTGCACTTGTGTTATTTGCCTTCCCGATTGAGAAAGAGGCGTGCTAGAAATCTCTGAAAGAAATTGCAGGCAGTGTAGCGAAGGCTAGAAGAACTAGAGGAGTTAACAGGCAACAGTGTTCCAATAATACTGCTGTTCATGCTGTTGAATAAAATGCTGCTTTATTTTGGTAAAATGCAATTCGATGTAAGGGTATTTCTTGAAATTTGTTGCCTGGGCATCAGAAAGATCGAGATTGCCTTTAACACAGTGTTTGCAACATTAAGATCCAATAATTCAATTCGAAGGAACCTAACAAAAGGAATTTCCTTCAGATAACAACAAAGAGTTAACATTTCCCAGGGCAGACAAGTTTCCAATTCAATTAGTTTTAATGAACCTTCTGCTCACTGGTTACTGAACTAGAAAGAACAGCAATAAATGCCCAGAGGAAAGAGAGAGAGGATATTAAAGGAGGGTTAGTGTATAGTATATAAATTTCCAACTTGACTGAAAGAGCAGCCCTGGTGTAGTTTTGGGGGCTAACGCCACAGAATCAGACCCATCTGCTGAGCTTCGTGCACAGGACAGCAAACCTCAGCCAGTTGTTCTGTGTGGTGAAACAAAACACCAGTGTACAGCCTCTGTCTGATAAGACAATAGATGCTACAGCAAACAGATCCTTAAATGAGAGAAGAGCATCCCTCAAAGAAGCAGGAAATACATTTTCTTATCACCAGAAAAATAATATTTGTACTTTATGCACATCTAAACACACACAAATATATAAATGTGAACATATCTTTTAATTTTTAACCAAAATTGTGACAATCATTTTAGTTTGCATATAATGGAAATTAAATACATTTACTTCTATAAAGAACAGTAGAGACATAAATTATGAAAGCTTGTAGCTGCCACACACAGAAATTTCCTAATTGGGATACAGAAAATGAGGTTTACCCTAAGAATTTAATGGCATTCATATTTTTATTTGATTCCGACGACCACCTAAAACCTGTCCTATATATAGCACAGCGAACTTGTATTTCTAGGATCAAGGTGCAATTCTTAACTGTGGCTAAACACAGCGCCTTCGCATATAGGATTGTAGAAATACACAAACGAACCCCAGTTCAATATTTGAAATAAGTGATAGAGTCCACCCAGAGCCTCTGCATCTATGTTTCAAGTCAGCCTTGTCAGGTATTTTTTTCCATTTCCTGAACTTTAAAGTAAATTTGCCTCTCCAGCTGCACTCTCCCTCATTATGCTGAACTGTCCCTTCATTCTTAGTTGCTGTGCAGTCTCCTTTCCAGCAAAACTTTAACTGGATGCCGACTATGAAAAGTTCTAAAGACACAGTGGTAACCAGACCCTATGCTTTCTATACCACGCAAGAGTCGCTGAGTCTTGAGGCGCTGTTTATTTTCCCCTCATGCAGATGTGAGAACTGCACCCATGTTTTATGGTAGTGACCAGCGGCTTCCCTCTCCCGGTCAGCTTCATAAGGACTGCCTATGAGAATACGGTTACAGACATGATCAGCAGGTACATTTTGGATGATCGGTGATTTCTCCTTTGCAGGTGCATTTCTTGGACTGCCTTGAAAGTCAGGCACGGATGTCCATTTTGTCAGTGAGCACTTAGATAAAAACAAAAAAACAACAAAAAACAAAAAACAAAACAAAAAACAACAACACAGCATCTGGGTTGGATTGCAGAGACATTTTCTTTTTCTTTAGAATCACATGTTCTGCCATCGCCAGAGCGAACTTAGGTTGATGAAGTAGGTGAACAGACCCAAGTCATACGCAAAGCTGTGCCCGAACTGCACAATATCTCTCCAGCATCCTTTAGAGGAGATTATACCGAATAGTCAACAACATCAGAAGGGACCAACATCAATCTGCAGGCATAGTTCATGCTTGCCTGTCTCACTGAACCACAGACATCTTTTAATCTTACTAGTTATTATTAAAATTTTGGTATTACTCAAGCTTTTTATTTTTTGCTGCATTTTTAAATACAAAAATGTACACTGTATAAATTTTAGAGGATGGTTGCTTTAAACATGTAGACATTAAAAAGAACAAGAAATATATTTAAAATATGAAATATAGAACAGTAATTTCTTGTATAAAGCTTTTTGTCTTACAATTATCATTGCCCCAGGTTCATAGAAATTTATTCTAAGTAATCCTACAGTGTAAAAGTGATGTGGTTCAGCTAGAAAAAAGAAATCCAAAGGAATGCTGTAGTGATCAGAATTTTGAAAATATACACATTCATGTTGAACAAAAGAAGTGAGAGTTAAAAATTTTATTTCCAATTTGGAAATATGTTTTACTACGTCTTAAACTCATTTTGAGTTCTTGTACATATGTGATTGGTTGGGTGATGTATAATGTTCAGAGTTACTCCTTTGGCAGGAATCTAAAAAATAAATAAATAAATAAACCTTTAGGGACAGAAGAGATTATTCATCAAATGCAAACTGAAATGTGAATCATGATCATCAGTATACGTATCAGTGGAAAAGCTACCTAGCTTTGAGTGTTCGGGACTCAAGGTCCTATGAATGACCTCCCTGCTGCATGGTGAAGCCAAGGGGGGAAACCCCTTTCCCCATTGAGAGACTTCCAAACAGACAGGGGTAGTCACGGGCAGAAGAGTAGTATCTTAGTTTTTAGGCGTGTAATAAGCAAAAGGACATCTCTAGGGAGTAACATACTAAAGACCCAGATGCCTGGTTTTCTTAAAAAAGAAAAAGAAACTCTAGAACTTTGCCTCTAAGGTATTACAAGAACTTTGTCAGTTGCACATGAGAAAATAGAGCCCATGGCCATATAGTAAGCAAAAAAATTCTGTTTGAGTATTGACATGACAGTTTTTGAAAGTTCAAGCAGAAAACCAATTATAATGAGCCCCGGAAAGCCTGGAGCCCTGCTGTTCAATAAATAAAAAGTACAACAAACTATTTTCCAAAAAGGTTCTAGAGAGTTTCTTCTTGTCCCACTACTTACAATCTGATTACATAAATAGTCTCTATTTGCCGTTGAATTGCCAGGCAGCTGTATTAAAGTACAAATCAAATCAAGTCAGGATTAGAAAGTAAAAGAGCATGGTTTAAAGTAATCTATCCCCCAGGAACTGTGCTCAGATTCATCAAACAGAGCTTAAAGTACAGTATATCTTATACCCCCGTGTTTCCATGCTGCATGGCTGCAAAAACCACTTATGATTTTTGATATCCAGAGAATGTTGCTTCTTGCTGAAGGAGGCTCACTTGCTTATTTAAAGGTACCATTCACACGTGCCACTTATTTATTACTTCTTTTGGTTAAGATTCGTGTGCCAGAAGTACTAACAACGACTAGATTTTTTTTTTTTTTTAACTGATCACATTCTATCTGCTGCAGCTGTGGATGGTTGTGACTGCTTCCTGTAGGGAGAGGATAGATTAATACAGTCCAGATCAGAGTACCACCTAGTTGTGTTAATAGTAAAGAAAATGTAGGTATCCTGAGACACCACTGGCTCAGGAAGAGTTGTGAATATCTCCCCTTGCCGTTCCACCTCCAGCTGGTTTTGCTCGAGGAGAAAGCAATTCTTTCATTCTAAGCTTTAACTGTGTCTCAGAAAAATTCTCTATGTAGTTGTCAATGTACTTGCCATTTTTGATATTTACAGAATTTGTATCATCTTTAAGCAGAATGAATAATATGCAATCGTTATATATCGCAGCATCATTGGCTATCTTTGTTTTATTGTCAATAGAACAATTAATTTAAATGTACAAATATAAGCTTTACAATATCCTTCACATTTATATAATGCAACATGGTTATTCAGAAGTGCAGTGGATATAGCTATGTATTCTACATTAATCTTCGAAAGACATGAATGGGACCTATGAAGATGGATATATATATATATATATATATATATATATATATATATATATATACAGCATGTCACATCGAGAAGGAAACACTCAAGAGCTTTTCATGAGACTAGGTAATGTGTTTCCAACTAGGAATCCCAATGTTCATTTTTCTTCCCACATCTCTAAGCTAAGGAAGAAAAAGTCACTGGTTGCCATTACTTAACATTTCTCTTGTAAGTAGCTTTTCCTTGCAAATGATGCCACATTAAAGCAAGCATCCAATGTCATCAGTGTGCATAGGAAGTAGGAATGCTGCCACTTCCCCATTGGACTTGGAGGATTTTCAGACCAATTTAATGTTTAGTTCTCTGCACTTTGCTAACCTGATCATTACCACTGACACAGGTCACCTGTAGTACAGTGTAGCTGGGCGTCTTGGGCAGCTATGGGAAGAGACCTGTATTCATACAGGATCCTTGGCACTTCCTCTGTGTGGAGACAGAGAATCCTGCTTGAATTGTTTTAAAAAAAAAAAAGATGGGGAGGCTTAATAACCTTACCTTCCTCATCCTCATCTAGATTTATCATGAAAAGGTCAGAATTGGAATTTGCTATTTATATCTCCTTTGAGCCACACGTGTGAGCTTGCCGTGGTAGCCGCATACCAAGGCCCCAACATTGTGCGTTTGTGAGGTTGCTGGGTGCTCACGGAGGCATTTTGCCCAGAGTCAGGAAAGTTTCTGAGAAACTGCCAAATTTTTCTGGATCTGTGTTTGAAACAAACAATTTTTGAAAATCTTTTAATGAAATATTGATTTGACCAAGCACATCAAACTAAAGGCAAATGTACCATGTGCCATGATTAAAAAAATAACAATCTATTACAGGTAAACTAAGATAAATGAGTTAAGTGCTCAGTTTGTGGTGCAAATTGAAACCATACATCACAACGTTTCATTACATTGCATTAGCTGCAGCGTGCAGAATATGGAAGTTGATTGAATGGTGATATCAAATTAGTAGGGGCCTCTGCTTCAGTTGATGGTGGATTCTCGAATGAAATCATTTCCATACGAAAAGTTTCCTAAAAAATATTTTTTAAGTGAGTGTGACTGATAACCAAGAAGGCCCGTGGCACCCTGAAATTGCCCTTCCCGGATCTCACATGAAGAAACGAAGGGATCTGTATTAATTTTAAACCTCCCTTTGATTGGGTGAACCTGTCTCCGTTTTCTATGACATTGTTGCCACAGGTCATTGCCTGGTGCGGTGTACCATGAAACAAACAAATAGAAAAAGCCACCTCTGGCACTTTAAGTCTCACTGCCTTATGACTGCTACCCTCGTGGCTCAGAATGATGAAACGCAGGGGCTTGGAGAAATCTTCCTATGGTTAGATGGGAAAAAAATGAGCATGAAGATCACTTGAAGAGGGAAGGGCAAGACAGCCAGCCAGAGTCACACCAGAGCTCACCAGGGGAAGGAAGGCGAGAGGTCACAATTATATTCGGGTATCACACTCCCTTTCACCGAGATCTGATATATTCAGTTTGTTCTCGTACAGTGCTTAGGGAAGTTCTAATTAAGGGAAGAAAGAATTCTGACACATGTGAAGCAGAGATCAATATTTAGCACCATAATCAGCAATTCCTGATGGTTTGACAATGTCACTATACACACTGTAGCTCTCCAGTCTCCTCTCAGCGAGGAGAGCCAGGCAGAGGCTAACAGGCTTACGGCAAGCCATCATGAATCACATAAAGCAGTGTCTCCTATGCTTCTGTTTGCCTTGCATTTTATCTTCATTCATCCTTACAAAGAAGGCCGCTCTGCCACCAGCCTCAAAATGCCAACTCACCTCGGAACTGCAACAATAGACAGCAAAACCCGTCCCTACTCATTCCATATGATGTTCAATAGTTATTTTCCAGACAAATGAAAGGAAAAAAAAATTGGAAAAGATGAAGAGGTGGCTGTTTACTCTCTGAAAACACACACTGTATTCTGCCTTTATGTTTAACCTAAAGGTGCTTTATTAACCCCTGGGAAAATAGTAACTTTAAACATTTTGTGGTGAGGTTATGTTTATAGTAAGTTATAGGTTTTGAATATATTGTTTTTTTCTTGTTTTTTTTTTTTCTTTTTTCTTCTTCCTCCAACTAACCAGTGTCTGCTACATAACAAAGAAAACCCTGTCATCTTGGGGATGAGGAAGGTGACAAAGTAACAGGTTCACATTTTTATTTCTTAAGAGAGTTACCAAGCTTTGAACTGAAACACAAAAGTTTAACTTTATAAGGCACAATGTCCGCTTAGATTTTTGACCAAGAAGTATGCTATTAATGCACCTACTTGAACACAATTTTCTTTCTATTTTTAATATGTGTATGGTTTCAACAACATAGATGTTAGCCATTTTTTTAGCACATTTAAAGCCCATTCAAAGTAAAAAAAAAAAAAACCAAATTCACTTGAACTTAAATAAAATGCACTCTAGTCTTCCTTTTAAGAACTTTGAGAGCCATTATTATGTCTTCCTTTAAAACTATCTAAAAAAAAAAAATCATAGTAGGTCCGATGAATAAAAGAGTTAATTTTCAGAAAAAAATGATTTTAAGATTCATTTCATTTATTTTTTGCACATTAGCATCTGATTGAGTAGTATGTACCTGAATAACTTAAAGAAATAAACACCCTGTAAAACGTGATGGAATAATTTGACTCCAATTTACATAGGGAACATCTTTTCCAACATTTCTCATCCCCTCGTGGACGTGCGGTGAGCATTGTATGACTGTAGGTGGGAGCGGAAGACCTGGTGTCTTGCATTTCAAACTGTCAGCTGGTCCTCATGGCTCTGTTCCTGTTTAAGTGAGATGCTGACACAGGCTTGCACACTGACTATCCCGAGTAGCACTAATTAAGGGCTGTCCAACTGTGCTTTCTGTTGAGCAGTTTGCTACAGTGGGTGACAGGAAACAGCCTGAGCTCTGTCTGCAGAATGACATAACAAAGACTTTTTTTTTTTTTTTTTTTTTTTAAACACAGATCTAGAGGACGAGATACAAAGGCCTAAGAGAGATCTAACTTGCCTATTTGTTTCCATTAATATGTAATTTTGAATTAAGAAACGTCTGCTAAGTCACTGTTTATTGCAAGTTTATCAGGGTTTTCTTAGAATGAGTAATAGTCATAGTAAAAGAGGTGCCTTAATACAGATGATGGGGACCAAGTTGTTCTCTTTGCAGAGATGTTACCATAAATCTCTTATAAAAATGGTGGTCAGCTGAATGATGGCATGGTGGTTTAAAGGCGTTATGTGTAATGTATAGATTAACCTTAAAAAGCAGACTTAAATGGATTGTATCCCTTGGATATCACTGTGAGTGTGTATTACTGGTGACCATATTGATCAAAAAAGTATTATAAAAAGAATTTTAAAAAGAAAAGATCAAGATGAGAGAAACAAAACAAAACACAACACAACAATAACAGCAACAGCAACAGTAACAAAACAAAACACCAGAAACCCAACCCCAGTGTAGAGAAGTTAGACTGTGAGTAGAGCCAGGTTAAGTTTGAGTTACATCTTTCCATTCATTCTCCTGAAAACTCCATTGTAAATCTGGTGTTAGAATTTCTCTCTATTCTCTGACCCCACATGCACAGGAGCCTTGGGTGTATAGTCACCCAATCTCAAACTCCTGATCGAAGTGAAAAGAAGCAGCCTAGCCATGTGCTCTCAGGGGACACCCGGGGATCTAGTCACCACATCTACCAGAAGATATGGGACTTAGAGCTCCAAGAGCGGGGCACCCTCCTTGACAGAGCTGAGAGGGAACGCCTGCTGGCTGCTGCGGTGGACTTGAGAAATTGGCTGGTCCACGACTGTCCTTTAACAATGGTTTCATTTAATTGTGATCCAAAGATCAAAGGTCTGTAACTCTTTAACCAAATTCCAATGTCTGCCAAATTCAATAGCTGTCATTCTTATAGAAAAAGGCAGTGTAATATGTGTGTCTTGATCCAATTTTATAGAAAAAGACACAATTTACATACTGTTTATTTAGTTAAGTCCCTAAAATCAATACCTTTGTCTGTACCTCTTTTGTTTAAAATACATCACAACATGGCAAACAGCTATATAAATGAATTTTTCTAAACCACACGCATTGCTAATGTTTCTCTCTTTCACATCCAAAAAATAGGAGTATCAGATATCATAGCATTTGATAGTTCAACCTAAATGTATCTTAATATTAAATTACTAAAGAATGTTAAGTTTTACATTTCTAAAATTATAAATTTTCTTTGAAAAGGTCAGTCATTTTCCAGAGCCACATTTACTAACAGGAGGACATATTTCAACCATTAAAATGAGAGAAAGAGTGATTATATTCAATATTAAGACAAAATAATTGTTAAAAATGTGACTTTCCACAGAGCAAATAACGATGAGCTCCCAAGAAGGTTTCCAGATGGAAGAGTACTCTTCTCAAGGATGAAAAGCTCACTGAGGGCTGATAAAAAAGAAACCCATTTGAATAGTCACCTTATAGATGATTCTACAACTCATTACACACGAGGAGGAAAAATATGGTCTACTTCCACTGTCATGGCTACATCTCTTTACTGATATTCCACGGTCACACTAATATTTGTTTGCACTCTGAGCAATGGATAATTCCAAACCCAAGGCCATGCTGATGGCCTTGGCTAACCTCAGTGGGTCACAGAACAAGAGGACATGACTATAGGATGAGAATTTGTTGGGAGGAGGGGCAGTTTCGAGGAGTTGGAGGAAGCCAAGAGAGGGTGGTGGGGAGAGAAAGCCGATGCAGCCCATGGATGAAATTGCCAAAGAATACATTTAATTAATAAAAGTCATATGAAAATGTGATCAGATAACTACATTTAGAACGAAAATTTTAACTCTTAGAATAGCTATTTAGCCGTTAACAGAGACACATGGACACTAATAGAAGTTATGAAACAAATGGANTTNATAGANATCTANAGAACATTTTATCCTAAAACAAAAGGATACACCTTCTTCTCAGCCCCACATGGTACCTCCTCCAAAANTGACCATATAATTGGTCACAAAACAGGCCTCCATAGATACAAAAATATTGAAATTATCCCAAGCATTCTATCAGATCACCACGGACTAAGGCTGATCTTCAATAACAGTATAAATAATAGAAAGCCAGCACTCACGTGGAAACTGAACAACACTCTTCTCAATGATAACTTGGTCAAGGATGAAATAAAGAAAGAAGACTTTTTAGAGTTTAATGAAAATGAAGCCACAATATATTCAAACTCATGGGACACAATGAAGGCGGTCCTAAGAGGAAAATTCATAGCTTAATTTTTTTTTTAATGGAGTTTTAGAGCCACAGCAAAATTGAGCAGAAGCTTTAGAGATTTGTCATGCAGCGCCATGGTCTCCCTGGTTAGCAAATCCTCCAACAGACTGCATCATGGTTAGAACTGATGACACATTATTTACAGCCCACTGTTCACATGTACTCAGTCATGGGGCTGCACGTTCTATAGATTTGGATGGACTGTTAATGACAAAGTCCATCATAATTCTATCTAGAGTACTTTTACTGTCGTAAAATTTCAATGCATTTTCAAAATACTTTCTGTTCTCTGGCAGGCTGTAGTGTCAAAGTTGCCTGAAAATGTAGTTTGTGTAGCTCCTTTAATAAATCTGAAAGACTTAATGTCAGAAAAAGGATGCTGATTGTTGTACAACACATTCTGGTCTATTTGAGCTGATCAGTGTTTCAAGTTAATCTAAGCAGAAACAATTGTTTCTGAATATTCTAAGAGCCCATTTCAATATCCTCAAATTGAAAAAAAATTATAATACTGAAGAGATACGGTATAATGATTACTGTATCTTTAAGCCACAAATATTAGAGCAATTGACAAAACTTTATTTTGCTCTGTGATGGTATACTTGAAATAATTGTCTCTGAAGTTAACTCCATTCTACTTCGCATACCTGTTCTTGAACTTTTTAAGGAAATGATAGAACATAGACTTAAAAATGTGTATGTTCTTGATTTCTGGATTCTCATAATGAAGTTTCAGAAATAAAAATGTAAAAATGTAGATTATGTGTAAAATGTTGATTATGTCATTTTTACAGTATCAGCAAAATCCAAGAGTACTCTGCTATTCTTGATGGCTCAGTCCTGTCGATGTCTATTTTTCTGAAGAGTAAGTCAACACACTGACTTCTGGGTACATTGTAATGTTTCAGCTAGAAGGTTATAAGACAACATAGCCAGGTTAGTTTCTCTTTCCCTCCCTTCCTCCCGTCCTCCCTTCTTTCCTCCCTCATTCTCCTTCTATCTTATGTCTAGCTTCCTCACTATCCCTCTCTTCCTCCTCTTCTCTTTCTTCTTTCCAGGGACCTATGTTCTGGCTTCTTGAACTTTTGAAGAACTTGATTGAATTAGCTCTTGTTGCTTGTTTGGGACAACATGAGATGACTGAGAATAATTTTCTTTATTCTCAGACACGGAGAAGAATAGAATAGTATGGTTCTCTGGAAGTTAATTTCCGCTTTGATTTTACATGATATAGATTACTTTTTTTCTATTGTTATAACATAATGCTTTCATTGTTCAGAAATTCAATAAATGCTTAAAGTAGGAAGCAGCCCACACAAAACTGGGTTTTCTGGTATAAAACCAGGCAGCATTAATTTCTGTCACCACTATTAATTCTGAAAACAGTAACATTAAATGACAAGAATTTTATATAATGGTTAAATAAGTAGGAATTAGAATATCCTTATTGATGTGATTCAGTCAGCAGATTGTTTCAGAACTACAGTCTTGAGAATGTTCAGATCTAAGTCCGTGTTCAAGTTGGAAAAACATTTTGTGTCTAAGGTGCTCAGACCTAGTAATCAAAAAACTATACTGAATTAAAAGAAAAACAATTTACGAGGAAAGAATACGGAAATAAGAAAGGAAGAAAGGAAGAAAGGAAGGAAGAAAGAAAGAGTAATGAAGGAAGGCCATTTGAGCTACTGAGCAGGGTATTTCTCATCTCTGTGTCATGGTCAATATTATGTATATTATATTTTACATATATAACATATGTCAAGGCAAATATTATATTTATTAAGGTTGAAGAAAGACTCAGTTTAGGTACAATGTCTAAGATTTCATACACATATACACACACTCACACATTCATGGATGTGCACATGCACACACACACACACACACACACACACACACACACACACACACAGCTTAAGTGAGATATAAATTTAGGACCCTGTCATGATAACCTGTGTATTCCTTGTAGGATTGATGAAGAAATACTTTGAGAGGCTTGCTAAATGAGGTAGATGATCGAAGTACTGAATTTAAACAAACAGCAGCAGCAGACACTGTACAAGTTGTAAATTCTGAATAAAAACAGTAGGAAAAATTACTTTTTTAAAATCATGTGACAACAGCAATTGCAAGATCATCAAATTTCTGCATCTGAAGCAGAATTGTCACTTTAAATGATTTCTCGTCTCAACACTTTGGTCTTCCTTCTTCTTGAGTTTCATGTGTTTTGCAAATTGTATCTTGGGTATTCTAAGTTACTGGGCTAATATCCACTTATCAGTGAGTGCATATCATGTGAGTTCTTTTGTGATTGGGTTACCTCACTCAGGATAATACCCATGGTAGAAAATTTAATTACTGACAAGGCCTGGTAATTAAACTAATTGCAATAAAAGTAGAGTCAAACATAAAACATTGGAGGAATTTACATCCATCTTCATTTATGTCTATTTTGCTTGAAAACAAGTTCTTTAACAACGAGCTCTTTTAGAGAAAGTACCCAAGGAGCTGAAGGGGTCTGCAGCCCTATAGGTGGAACAACAATATGAACTAACCAGCACCCCCAGAGCTCATGTCTCTAGCTGCATATGTAGCAGAAGATGGCCTAATCGGCCATCACTGGGAATAGAGGCCCCTTGATCTTGCAAACTTTATATGACCCAGCACAGGGGAATGCCAGGGCCAAGAAGTGAGAGTGGGTGGGTAGGGGAGCAGGGTTGGGGGAGGGTATAGGGAACTTTCAGAATAGCATTTGAAATGTAAATGAAGAAAATATCTAATAAAAATTGAAAAAAAAACCAATGAGCTCTTTATAATTTTTTTAAAATTCTTTGTCCAATTTTATATAATACATTTTGATCACATTTACCCATAATTTCTCTTCCTAACTTCAATCATATCCACTCCCACCTTCTTAATCACCTGACGAGTCTTTCTTTTTCTTTTTTCTTTTTAAAGATTTATTTATTTATTATATGTAAGTATACTGTAGATGTCTTCAGATATCCCAGAAGAGGGCATCAGATCTCATTACAGATGGTTGTGAGC
>NC_034592.1:43540710-43545691 GCF_900095145.1 Mus pahari | reverse complement strand
TCCCTTGTGCCCTGCCTTTCCCGTGGCGTCATCTGGGGTGACAGCAGGCCGCCAATCAGAGGGTTACACGTCCTAGGCGGCGATCTTGCTCTATATAAGCTGAGGGATTTGGTTCTTCGCTCTCTCTCTCTCTCTCTCTCTCTCTCTCTCTCTCTCTCTCTCTCTCTATTTCCTTCTGAAAACCTAGCCAGCCACCTAGGGCTAGTGAAGTTAAGAATCTTGGAGGAGAACCAACACCCACCACTTGACTAAACAACAATAATTCCTACCCACATTCTAACTATTTTTCCTTGTTCCCATAGATAACAATAGTTTTCACCTCTCATTAGGGAAACTCCCCAGAGACCGTTATAGAAAACCAATAAAAAATGCAAAGGTGTGGAGTCCATTCCCAACTGATATGCTTAAAACACAGCTGTACTTAAGGTCCAGAAATCATGGTGGGAAATAGGTGGAGAGATTGTAAGAGCCAGACAAACTGGGAATTTGCTCTGAAACTAAGTATTCTACAAACACCAGAAGATACACCTATAACGTTTCACTAATATGACAATATAAACATGGGCTGAACAAGAATGACCCCAATAGAAATGATAACATGGGTATGGGAGCACTTATGAGGTTTCAACATTACACGAAGAGCCACAGGCAACTATGGAATGCTGAGAGTTGGAAAAATAGTCTTTTTCAGAAAAGAGCACACCAGTTGGTTATCCAACACCAAATGCTCAGGCCTAAAAACATGTACATACAAGTAACATACCATTTGTATATGTTGTATTATGTATTTAGCAATGCACATACATATGTGCATATACATTTATGCAACAATGATTAATGAAAACAGAGGCCATGAGTTTGAGAGTAAGGAAGGACATTTGGGATGGTTTATAGAGAGGAAAAGGAATTAGCCTCACAAACATAAAAATTAATTTAAAAGGCCTCTACATAACTGATAATAAAGAAGGGACTATCAACTTGACAGTGTGGGAAGAGGATAAGAAAGGAGCTGAAGGGAGGAAAAGGAAGGGGAAAGTGCTGTCATTAATTTAAATAAATAAATAAATAAGTAAATAAGTAAGTAAATAAGTAAATAAATAAATAAATAGAATGAAAATAGGCAACTGAATCTTATTTGTACTGCCCATGTACTCCATGGTGTGGAACCATTCACTGGAACGTGGTAGACTACTAGTGGATGTATCCTTGAAGAAAACAGACTTCTTCTTCCTCAGAACCCACTGTCTGTCCACAGCTTCTCCGCTAGGGTTGAGGGATCATGAACCTTTTCCCCTTCCATGCTGGAATGTTGACTGGCTTGATCTTGTGGAGGAAAGTATAGCTGCTGTATGTTTCTGAGTTCAGTGGTTCTGTTGAGTCCAGAAGACATGGTTGTGCTGTGGTCCTCCTCAACCTCTGTCTCTTACAGTCCTTCATCCCTCTCTTCTGAGATGGTCACAGAGTATTTGGGTGGTAATGATATAGATCTCCCTGTTTTGGTTGAGCATACTACTAATGCGTACTTTTTGTACCCTGACCAGTTGTTTGAACTCTTATCCTTTCACATAAAAATTGGGTGGATGTAAGATTTGGATTTCCTTTAAAGTTTTCTTTTTCAGTTTTTGACACAGTGCCTTACTGCACAGCCTACTGTATTTTTGGACAAATCCATATGTATTGAAAGTCTCCTTTGAGTCCATAAGTTTCTTGTCTCAGCCTTGGTAGTGCTGGGATTTCAGTTGTATACTGAAATCTGCTCTTGTTTGGATTCTTCTTTCAGATGGAGGACATTGCCCTAGTTAGCCTGAATCTTTAAAGTACCTGTCCTTGTATGTATATTTAAGAAATAATGCATTTGTTTATTTACTTATTTTTATTTTATCTGTATGACTGTTTCGTCTGTATGCATGAGCCTGTTAGACTGGAATCCCTGCTAAACCCTGCAAAATCTGGGAAACCCTGTCTGCCCTTCTTCCTCCAACCTCACCCAGACAGAGAAAATAACCTTGCTTGCTTGGGCAAAAAGAAAATTTCTGGGCTAGCATGTCATCACTCCTCATCCCTGTATTTCCTGTCCAGGAACTTTTTTTTTTTTTTTTTGTCTTGTCAAACTCTTTATTTTAAATTAAAAAATGCATTTTATGTTGAATATTTTTCTTGGAGAGGAAATATCTATTACATCTTATATCTTACAGTACACAATGAGTGGTAATCAGGACAGGAAATCAAACATGAACTTGGAGGCAGGCACTGAAGAAGAGGTCATGAAAGAACAGAATGACTATCTTATGCAATCTGATTTCTTATTCCAGCGGTTCAGGATGGCACTTGAAATAGTAAATCATCAATCAAGAAAAATACTCAATGTTCTTTTCCCTACTAGACAAACTGATGGAGACATTTCCTCAACTGAAGTTTCCTTTCTCAGTTTGACCCCTGTTAGGCTATATTTGATAAAAAAACAAAGAAAGAAAGAAAGAAAGAAAGAAAGAAAGAAAGAAAGAAAGAAAGAAAGAAAGAACAAAAGAAAGAAAGAAAGAAGGAAAGAAGGGAGGAAGGAAAGAAAGAAAGAAAAAGAAAGAAAGAAGGAAAGCAGGAAGGAAGGAAAGAAAGAAAGAGAAAGAAAGAATGAAAGAAAGAAAGAGAGAAAGAAAGAAAAAAAGAAAGAAACATTTTCTCAAATAAGCAGCTCCTGGTTTTGTAGGTTCTCTTTCTATATATATATTGTTTCTACTTGGTTGATTTCAGTCCTGAGTTTGATTATTTCCTGCAGTCTACTCCTCATGGGTGTGTTTGATTCTTTTTGTTCTAGAGCTTTCAGGTGTGCTGTTAAGCTGCTTGTGTAAGCTCTTTCCAGTTTCTGTTTGGAGACACTCAGAGCTATGCGTTTTCCTCTCAGCACTGCTTTCATTCTGTCTCATAAATTTGGGTATGTTGTTCCTTCATTTTCATTGAATTCTAAAAAGTCTTTAATTTCTTTCTTTATTTCCTTCTTGACCAAGCTATCATTGAGTAGAGCGTTGTTCAGCTTCCTGTGTATGTGGGCTTTCTGTTGTATTTGTTGTTATTGAAGACCAGCCTTAGCCTGTGGTGATCTGATAGGATGCATGGGATTATTTCAATCTTTTTTATCTGTTGAGGCCTGTTTTGTGATCGATTATATGGTCAGTTTTGAAGAAGATACCATGAGGTGCTGAGAAGCAGGTATATTCTCTTGTTTTAGGATGAAATGTTCTATAGATATCTGCTAAATCCATTTAGTCCATCACTTCTGTTAGTTTTACTGTGTCTCTGTTTAGTTTTTGTTTCCATGATCTGTCCATTGATTAGATTGAAGTTTCCCACACTTGTTGTGTGTGGTACAGTGTGTGCTTTGAGCTTTAGTAAAGGTTTTTTTTTTTTTTTTTTTTTTTTAATGTGGGTACCCTTGAATTAGGAGCATAGTTGTTCAGAATTGAGAATTCTTCTTGGTAGATACTTTCCTTTGATGAGTATGAAGTGTCCTTCCTTATCTTTTTTTGATAACTCTTGGTTGAAAGCTGATTTTCTTTGATATTAGACTGGCTACTCCAGCTTGTTTCTTGGGACCATTTGCTTGGAAAATTGTTTTCTAGCCCTTTAGACTGAAGTTGTGTTTGTCTGTGACACTGAGGTGTGTTTCCTGTGTGCAGCAAAATGCTGGGTCCTGTTTCCGTATCTAGTCTGCTATCCTATGTCTTTTTATTAGGGAATAAAGTCCATTGATGTTAAAAGGTATTAAGGAAAAATGATTGTTGCTTCCTGTTATTTTTGTTGTTAGAGGAGGAATTATGTTTGTGTGACTATCTTCTTTTGGGTTTGTTGAAAGATTACTATCTTGCTTTTTCTAGGGTGTAGTTTCCCTCCTTGTGTTGGTGTTTTTCATCTATTATCCTTTGTAGGTCTGGATTTATGGAAAGATATTGTGCAATTTTTTTTTTTGTCATGGGATATCTTGGTTTCTCCATCTATGGTAATTGAGGGTTTTGCTGGGCTGGCATCTGTGTTCTCTTAGGATCTGTGTGAGATCTGCCCAGGATCTTCTGGCTTTCATAGTCTCTGGTAAGAAGTCTGGTGTAATTCTAATAGGCCTGCCTTTATATGTTTCTTGATCTCGTTCCCTTACTTCTTTTAATATTCTTTCTTTGTTTTGTGCATTTGGTCTTTTGACTATTACGTTATGGGAGAAGTTTCTTTTCTGGTCCAATCTATTTGGAGTTCTATAGGCTTCATGTATGTTTATGGGCATCTCTTTCTTTAGGTTAAGGAAATTTTCTTGTATCATTTTATTGAAGATATTTACTGGCCCTTTAAGTTGGGAATCTTTGCTCTGTTCTATACCTATTATCCTTAGGTTTGGTTTTCTTATTGTGTCCTGGATTTCCTGGATGTTTTGGGTTAGGAGTTTTTTGCATTTTGCATTTTATTTGACTGTTGTGTCAATGTTTTCTGTGGTATCTTCTGCACCCGAGATTCTCTCTTCTATTTCTTGCATTCTGCTGGTGATGCTTGTGTCTATGGCTCCTGATCTCTTTCCTAGGATTCCTATCTTCAGGGTTGTTCCCCTTTGTGATTTTTTTTTATTGATGATATTTCCATTTTTAGTTCCTGGGGGTTTTGTTCAATTCCTTCTACTGTTTGGTTGTATTATTTTATAATTCTCTAAGGTACTTATGTGTTTTCTCTTTAAGGACTTCTACCAGTTTACCTGTGTTCTCCTGCATTTCTTTAAGGAAATTATTTATGTCCTTAAAGTTCTTTATCATCATCATCATGAGATGTTACTTTAAATCAGAGTCTTAGTTTTCTGGCATTTTGGGGGTAACCAGGGCTTGCTGTGGTGGGAGAAGTGGGTTCTTATAACACCAAGTAGCCTTTCTTTCTTTCTTTCTTTCTTTCTTTCTTTCTTTCTTTCTTTCTTTCTTTCTTTCTTTCTTTCTTTCTTTCTTTCTTTCTTTCTTTC
>NC_034592.1:43522633-43540395 GCF_900095145.1 Mus pahari | reverse complement strand
GGGTTGCAGCCCCCTTCAGCTCCTTGGGTACTTTCTCTAGCTCCTCCATTGGGGACCCTGTGTTCCATCCAATAGCTGGCTGTGAGCATCCACTTCAGTGTTTGCCAGGCACTGGCATAGCCTCACAAGAGGCCGCAATATCAGGGTCCCTTCAGCAGAATCTTGCTGTAGCCTTGGTTTCTGTTGCTTAGGTTCTTGCTGCTTACTATCTGGGTATCTCTGGTACTAGCTGGTCTTGTTTCTCTCTGACTGTGGCTTATCCCTCCTGCAAGCCTGAGTTTCAGTACTCCTGAGAGATCACCTCTCTCTGGGATGAATTTGGGTATGGAGAACTATGGCACAGGGTCAGCTCCTGGGTACAGACAGAAACCTGAATGATCTGTCCCTGGCTGTTCCTTGGTTTCTGTATCCTAGTGACTCTGGGCCGGTCCCTCTTCAGCCAGGAATTTGAACAAAAGCGGTGGTGTTCACAGGTGCGCAGACACTCCTGCCTGACTAGCTCTCTCCCAGTGGTATTTGGGTATGGAGCACTGTGGTGCAGGATCAGATTCAGGGTGCAGATGAAAACAGGAAGAAACCCGTCCCAGGCTGCTTCTTGGTTACTGTGTCCTGAGGCCTCCTGGTGGGTCCCTCAGAGCAGAAGTGGTGGTCTTACCTGTGCTCACAGGTCTGCCAGCACTCCTGGGAGACCAGCTGTCTCATGGCAATATTTGCATGTGGAGCACTGTGGCCGAGGATCAGCTCCGGTGCAGACCTCAGGTTTTTTTTTTTTTTTTTAAACCATATATGGGCACAATCTCAGTTCCTAGCTTACAAGTCATTATTCAGTAAAATCCCCTTGTTTTAGCCTAGGTTTGGGACTAGACGTTGACTTCCTCCTGGGAGTTTGGTGAACTTACTTGAGAGCTGCCTCCTAATAAACTTACCTTTATCTACTTTTAATATGGTCTAATATGGTCTATATTATTATCACTGAGGGAGAAAACGCCTTTTAGTATGTATGTATGTATGAATGTATGTATGTATGTATACTACACAGAGCCTGGAACCCAAGAACATCGGAAGGGAGCATTGGATTACTTGGAACTGAAATTGAAGGTAAATGTGAGGAACCATGTAGGTGCTGAAAATTGAATTCTAGTTTTCTGTAAGGACAGAAAGTGCCTTTACATTTCTCTAGCTCAGACCTTTTCAATATTAAAACATGTAGAAAAGTTGGAGTGCAAAAACTGATGTATTTATATTTAAGTACTATAATGGTTTAATAGGAGAATGGCCTACATTGATTCTAAGATTTGAATAGATGATTCTTAGTTGGTGGAACTATTTGGTAAGAATTGGGAAAGGTGACCTTGTTGGAGTATGTGTGTTGCTGGGGGTGGAACTTAAGGTTTCAAAAACCTAACCTTATAGACAACTCTGACTCCTATTTGCTAATAAGGATACAAGTTTTCAGCTTCTTCTCTTGCGCTATGCCTGTCTGTCTGCCTGCTGTCATATTCCACACCAGGATGGTCATAGACTTAGCATCTGAAATTGTAAACCCCAGTAAACTAATTCTTCTATAAGTTGCCTTGATCATGCTGTCTCTTTACAGCAATAAAAAAGTAACTACAAAAAGTACTCAGATTTTTTTTTAAAAAGTAATTCTGAGTCGTTGCCAGTATCATAAAAATCGAACCACTCTTGTGGAGCTTACCACAAGAAAACCGAATAGGATAAAAGAACAATTTTGATTTGTGTTGACTACTGGGGAAAACAACATGGGAAATGATCATAAGAGATGAAGAAAAAGTTAGTATTTAGTTATTATATATAAATTATTTTTTAACTTATTTTATTAGATATTTTCTTCATTTACATTTCAAATGCTGTCCCGAATGTCCCCTATACCCTCCCCCGACTCTGCTCCCCTGCCCACCCACTCCCACTTCTTGGCCCTGGCATTCCCCTGTATGGGGCATATAAATTATTTGGGGGGCATTGGGGCAGAAAGTCCTGGGAAGACATTGAAGAGATCCTAGGGTTTCATTATCAGTGCCCTTAATGGTGGTGGGCCTAGGACTGTCAACAGATTAGATTAGTCATAAATTCAACCATTGTGACAGAGCAGATTATCCTGGTAAGTACTCATAGTGGAGATCGGTTGTATGAAAACCAGGGTTTGATATAACCATCTCCTATGAGGCTATGCCAGTGCCTGGCAAATACAGAAGTGGATGCTCATAGTCATCTATAGGATGGGACACAGGGTCCCCAATGGAGGAACTAGAGAAAGAACCCATGGTACTGAAGGGGTCTGCAATGCTATAGATGGAACAACAATATGAACTAACCAGTATCCCCTGAGCTCGTGTCTCTAGCTGCATATGTAGCAGAAGATGGCCTAGTTGTCCATCATTGGGAAGAGAGGCCACTAGACTATGCAAACTTTATATGCCCCAGTACAGGGGAATGCCAGGGCCAAGAAATGGGAGTGGGTAAGTAGGGGAGCAGGGCGGGGGAAGTGTATAGGGAATTTTCAGGATAGCATTTGAAATGTAAATAAAGAAAATATCAAATAAAGGAAAAAAAAGAAAAGAAAAAAAAAGAAAACCAGGGTTTGTCAGTACATGTACTATCATAATTCCCTAGCATATAAGAAGTAGGCCTTAAATAATATAAACAAATATACAACATATGTTGTGATATTAAGCATGCTTGTTTAACTGTAAAGCTCTGGAAACATATTTTTTCCCCCAAGAAAACATCACCATCTTTGCCATTTTGTCTCAAAAGTGAAATCTTAAAGAAACTCCTTTAAAATGGGCCTGACTTCTTCCAGTATCAAAATGCTGGACTGCTTTCTTGATAGTTATTAGCTATCCTTGAGTACAGCAGAAATAGCTGTTTGTAACATGGGTGTGACAATCAGACCTTAGTAAGAAGAAGTTATAGAGTTTACATATATCTAACTTATTATTTCTATTTTAAATGATTTATTTTTAATTATGTACATGTGTGTATATCTGTGTGAGTATATGTGATGAGTGTGCAGGCTCCCTCATAGGCCAGTAGAGGGCATAACATCCTCATAGAGGAGAAGTTGCGGGAGATAGTGAACCCTTTGACATGGGTGTTGGAAACAACCTTGTGTCTTTTGAAAGTATAGCACATGCTCTTTTTCACTGAGCCAGGTCTCTAGCTCTGAATTTAGCATTTCTAAAATTTCATGTATTTTTACTTTTATATGGACATTCAAGTCATTCGTATTCATTTGGGCTGACCTGCTTAAAGATGCTGCCCAGAGTTACAACATATTGTTTGACAGATAAATGCAATTTAATATTTACCCCTCCTTTTGAATGTGAATCATAATAGTTTCACTTGGAGAAAAATTATGAATGTAAGTATGTGAACAATTCCTCTCTAGATGTGCTCCCTAAGAAATTTTACTTTAAGTGAAAAGATAGACATTTCATTTATACTGCCTAGACTTTTCCCCATTATAGAACTGAAACTTTTCTTTCCAAACATTGCAGATTTGATTAAGAATAGCCACAGAAGTGGATGCTCACAGTCAGCTATTGGATGGAACACAGGGCCCCCAGTGGAGGAGCTAGAGAAAGTACTCAAGGAGCTGTAGGGGGCTGCAACCCTGTAGGTGCAACAACAATAGGAACTAACCAGTACCCCCTGAGTCTCTAGCTGCATATGTAGCAGAAGATGGCCTAATAGGCCATCATTGGGAAGAGAGGCCCCTTGGTCTTGTAAACTTTATATGACCCAGCACAAGGGAAGGCCAGGGCCAAGTAGTGGGAGTGGGTAGGTAGGGGAGCAGGGGTGGGGGTGGGGTATAGGGAACTTTCAGGATAGTATTTGAAATGTAAATAAAGAAAATAATAATAATAAAAAAATTAAAAAAAAAAAAGAATAGCCATTCTTGAGGGCAGGGGGAGAAGAAAAGGGGAACAGGATCAGGTATGGGGAGGGGAACAGGAGAGAAGCTCAGAAGGCCAAGAGAATGAAAGGAAATATGCAGCCTCAGGGGGAGCGAAGTGGGGGGACCCACTAGAAAGTACCAGAGACCCAGGAGGTAAGAGACTTTCAGGACTCAATGGGGATGGCCTTAGCTCAAATACACAACAATAGGGACAGGGAACTTGCAGAGTCTGTCTCCAGTAGATAGACAGGGCCTCAAGAGGAAGGGCGGGGTTACTATCCATGGTCAAAATTTCTGGCCTAGATTTGCTCTTGTCTAAAAGAACTGCAGGGACAAAACTGAAGAAGAGACTGAAGGAAAGGTGATCCAATGACTGGCCCAGCTTGGCATCCACCTCATGGGGGGACACCAGGGCCTGAAACTACTATGTTATGTTGTATTTTTAGACTGGAGCCTGGCATGGCTGTCCTCTGAGAAGCCCTACCAGTAGCTGACTGAGACAGAAGTAGATATTTACACCCAACCATTGGACAGAAGTCAGGAACCCAATGATTTAGTTAGGGGAAGGATTGAAGAAGCAGATGGGGAGGGTGACCCCATAGGAAGATCTGTAGTCTCCTGGGGATTGAGTCACCAACCAGTTTGGGGAAGGGTAAGGCCTGGTGGGGTGGGGGAAACACCCTCTTGGAGGCACTAGGGAGCAAGAGTGGGATGAGGAACTATTGGAGTGGGGACTGGGAGGGAGGCAATGACTGGAATGTAAATAAAATTAATAATAATAATAATAATAATAATAATAATAATAATAATAAATTAGCCATTCTCTGATATTTTGCTTTCTTAATTGTTTTGTGACAATGAAATTGTGGAAAAACTTCCCTGGACTAGAGTTGCTCTTGTGGATTCATGGATCAGAATTGTGCCTCTCTTAAATTTGCAAAATCCCAAAAATAGCATGTAGATCAGTTTTCCAAGGATATATTCCATGGACAGAGTAAAATATGTTTATATTTCTTGGAAGGAAAACACTATGTACACATTCTGACTCAAGTCTGAAGCTTTGATCTTGATTACTAAGTATTGAGTTTGGTTAAAAATTTCCTTTGATATTTGAATGAATGTAAGTATTTATATTTTTAAGGTGAATCACTTGGTTAAAAATTCAGAGTATTTCAATTTATATTCTAAAAAAAAAAAAAAAAGAAAGCAAATGAAAGCCAAAGTTTTTACTTTTTCCTTGTGAGTGCAACGTCATTAGGGCACCTTACATTTTCAGAGACACATATATAGACATACACATCCTATGTGTCACATTTTTCTAACAAGAATCATTTGTAGGAACAATTAAAGACAAGGCACTTTTGGTGATAAATTATTAGACAATTGTCCAGTGCTTCTTTTCTGCATGATATTTTTCATTCTGGTAGTACTCAAGAAATTGGCTTAAGGAAAATTGACCTACTTCATGTCTTTACTTTTATACTATTAAATTAAGGGTATTGAATGTGACCTTGGACAATAAAATTAAAGTTTCATTCGTTCCAGGGTATTGTTCAGTACTGTATTCATGTGAGTTAAGAAAACCATTGTCATGTGGAAGACACTCAACATATATCTGTCAAGAATGCATGTTCTCTCAAGTCCAGTCCAGCCACATTTGACTAAGACTTACACAGCTCTGGGAGTTGGGCACAGCATCTTGAGAGAGAATGCTGAGCTCTGCTGGAGAGCTGAACTCACTTTCTATAGTAATAACAAGATTGGGCATGCTGGACACAGCCTGCAGCTTTAAGAGCTGTGTGTGTGTGTGTGTGTGTGTGATGTATGGATGATATGGTGTTGGTGTGATATGGTGTTTGTGTGTGTGGTGTATACATTGTGGTTTGTGTGTGTATGATGTGTGTGTGGCCTGGTTTGTGGTGTCTGCTTGTGGACGTTGTACATCGTGGTGCGCACTAGGCTCCGCACCACGATGTACAACGATGTGTGTGATGTGTGTGTGTGGTATGGTGTTTGCATGTCTGTGGTGTGTATATGGTAGTGTGTGTGTGTGTGTGTGTGTGTGTGTGTGTGTGTATATGTATGTGTATGTGCATCTGGAGAGAAAGTGCAGCTCCTTGCTAAGCTTGTAGATTCCTCTAACATCTTCACTTCTTCTACACTCATACTTAGAACAGTCAAAACTAGAGGTAGGAAATGGTCTCAGTTTTCCAGATGAGAATCCAAACCGCAGTGAAACAGAGAGATTTGCTCCACATTCAGTCTCTAGTAAGAACACATTGGATTCAAACCTGATAAATCTTGCTCCAAATCTGCACTTGTTAGTCCCTGTGATACAGTGCCTCTCTAGTTTGAGAGAATTGAGACTGGCAATGTGTTAGCTTGAAAGTCAAACCAGAGAGGGACACAGTTGGAATCCTATGGTAAAGAGGGGGCATGTCAAGTATAGGCAGTTTTAAATGGCAAAACCATACGATGTGACAACACTGATTTCAACATTGATTTCATGGCTTGTCAGTTCACATTCAGGGATGCTGACACAATCATATACACACATATGTGGTTTTATTGTTTGTCTGTGATGTTGCTAAACTAAATGTTAGGCAATATGAAATCTGTTTGATTCTAACTCATTCTCTCTGTGTGTATACATGTGAGTATAATGTGTGTTTGCTTTCTTTTTTGGGGGTGTGTGCAGGCAAACAGTTTAGACTTACCCTGAACTTGCTGTGTAGCTCATGTTATCTTCCAATTTAGGTTCTTCCCGCCTCTGCCTCCAGAATTCTGGTATTACACACATGCACAGATGCATTAGATTTTTGAAAAAAAAAAAAAGCTTTTGTATAAATTCTTTTCAGAGATGAAAGAAGAAAATTCTATAATTTGTGTAAATAACTGTTTTATTTAAAAATTTAAGAGAGGTTATGGGGGGTAGTGTACTCTTTCACACTGTTGTAAGAATGTAAATTGGTACAACCAGGGTGAAAATTTCTCAAAAATCAAATAGTAGAAATACCGTGTTATTCATGTCTGATGCTTTTAGATGTACATCCAAGTCACTATAGGATGGTGCGGCTGGAACATACGTGTTCACCGTAGCACCATTCACAAAAGGCAAGTAACAGGCATGCACAAAACACTGCTAAGCTTATTCCAATTATCATGAAAACAAATTTTCATTCTTTTCCTCAAAAAAAAAAAAAAAACCCCAAAAACCTGGCTCAGAAAAAGCAGAGCTTTTCTGTTAACTTAAACGGTTAACGCTGTTAACTTAAACTGTTAACAGTTTAAACTGTTCTTTTCTGCTTTCTCCATCTCTCTGCTTTGTAAAATTTCCATATTGTTCTTGATAAAACAAGAATCTTAACTTCTGAGTTTACACATTTGTAGCTTTCATCTGTTCTTTTTTTTCTAACATTCTTCAACATTTTAACTTTAAACTGCTTTTATTTTTATTATATTTTCTTCTTTCATATGTTTGTATGGTGTCTGTGCCTGTGTATACACAAGTTTGCATGTATATAGGATAATGTGTGTGGGAGGTGCACGTATGTGCATTTTATGTGTGTTTGGCCAGCATTTACATGGGTTCAAGGGATTGAAACTCACTTGCTTGGCAAGGGCTATATCTGCTTAGCCTTGTCGCCAGCCCTTACAAGCAATCAATGACTGCTACGAGGGAAGACTCAGTTTTCTCCAGGAACAATAATTCCCTTGATGGTTAATCAGTCTCAAGTGGCCACCTCTAAACATACATATGGACTCAGCAGGTTTTATTTGTATGTATACATAAGTATATATACACAGATATTATATAAGTACATGCATATTAATATATCAATAATAATTAAAGTAATTATAGTACTTGCATAGGAAATCTTAAAAAATAATAACTAGAAATAGACCTCAAAATATAAATAAATAAACCAACAGAGACACACATAAAATGCTTCAAGAAATTTCATTAACATCCAAATTTAATGTTTAATTTGCTTTTTAAATGAATAAAAAGGATTCAAGGAGTTCTGGAAGATTTTGATTGCAACAATGTGTCTATGTCTTGAAGTCCAGCGGCTAATTCTATTTTGGTACTAGCTTTGTTATATTTCAAAATGGTTTACCTGTTTTCATGGTCTCAACGCCTGCTATAAAAGCAACTTTCCTGTTCCTACTTTTGTCTTATTTTCCTTTAGTTCTGTCTTACGACCGTGCAGATAACTTTTCAGTGTGGGTAGGGAATGCGTTGCTGCTGGTTGTGATAAAAGTTGGTACTATTCTCTTGATTATAGACTATCAAATTCTCATTAAAATTGAGTCTATTGCTTTATTGCTAATTTTTCTAAAAGAACAATTTGTAGTGTGCAACTTATTGTTTCACAGTGACCATAGCTTTAAAATTCTGTGGCTAATATTCAGTTTCTGGATGTTTCTAAATTTCACCACTAGGCTTTACTTGCTTTCTAGTAATTTCTGTATGCATTTTTCTCCCCAATATTTTAGTTAGAAACTGAAAATTTGACTTGAAAATTATAAAATTTTAAAATAATTGGTTCGAAATATTAAGCAAAATCTTCCTTAAACTACACACTTTCAGCTAACATTCATATTTAAGAAATTTATATGAACAAAGAGGTATGTTTTTGTAGCTTATCTATAAAAATACATTTTTTTTAGAATTATTCCATTAGAGATATGGCCAGACTGTAGTCATCAAGATACATTTTAAGTTATATTTTTATTTATCTGTGTGTGTCTGTATGCCATGTGGTGGGTGTGGCTAAAGAAGCCAGAGGAAAGTTTTGGTCTCTTGGAGTTGGAGTTACAGGTGGCTGTGTGCTGACCGGTGTGGGTGCCGGAAAAGGAGGTCTTCTTACAGAACAGCACCTATCCTTGGTCAGGTAAGAGTCTCTTCAGCCTCATCATCAGAATCTTTGTTTCTTCCACTTTAAAATACTAACAGCATTTATGTCTTACAGCACCGAGTCTGTGGAGCACTTGCAGGTTAAAAAAATATTCCTTACATGTAGACTAAAATCTGAAAACTTCTTTGGGCGACACTACTACGATAAATTCTTGAGTTTTGACAGCTGTCTAAAAAACCTTTTTATTTAAATAAAACATTACGGTCTTTAAATTTTCAGCATTATTAATAAAAGTGAATTCTTTTGTATAATCTAAATTGTTAAATTACTGACCTCTTTCATTCTGAAGCATCATTTTTAAGGACTAATCTCTGTATGTGTTGTCTGTGTAGCACATATGTGGTGATGTAAGTGTGCTGTTTTGTGTGTCTTTGAACATACATGTGGAGGCCAGAGGAAGCTCTTAGTATCCTTCCCTACCCCTCTCTGCTTTATGCCTGTGCATGAGCTATAATATTGCTATTTTATCTAGATCAGCCACCCATAAAGGTCAGCGTCTACCTATCTCAGCCTCTCAAGGGTAGCATTACAGTCACCTATAGCCTCATCCACATTTTAAAAAATATTTATTTTTTATTTACATCCCAAACTCTGCCCTCTTCCTGGTCCCCACTCACAGAATTCCTCCCCATCCCCCATCTTAGAATGTGAATACTTGCCATTGGAATTCAGGTCTTCCTCCTAGCAAATCAAAACGCCTGAGCTACTGAACATCTCTCTAGCTCCATGAAACATCATATTTTGACATGCCACTGATTGCATCATTCATTCATTCATCCACCCATTCATTCATACATTCATTCATTTTTTTTTCCCATTCATTTCATAAAGAGTTACTTACTTAGCTAATAATTACTAAGCACAGACTCTTTTGGGCATATTGACATTGAACGAGATTTTTATTTTCAGTCTGTCGAAAAAGAAAGAATATAAGTGCTTAAAATTCTAGTAGAGTTGAGTACAAGATTAAAGTCCCCACGAACCATAGGAACCATGGTTGGACAAACCAGCCTTACAAAGAATAGTAAATATCTAGACATTAAGGAAGAGAAGCACAGGAGATGTAATGTTGCCTCTGTGAGACTCCCAATGAGTTTGGTACTGCAGATTCACTAATGAATGAGGGAAGGTGATCCAATGAAATGGTGCAACGGTCAAGTGCAAACCATTATACTCTTTACAGATGCTTTTTTTATAATTCGTGCGCATTCTGTCATTTTTTAAAAACCATAGCCAAACAATTCTACATTAAATCTTACAACAAACTGAATCTCTCCTTGATTTAAGGAAGAGATTACTGGCAGGAAATATGAGTTTTCAGAAATTGATAAAAATTAAAATTCAATGTTTCAGGAAATTAATAAAAAAGGGAAATAAAATGGCAAAATATAAAGCAAGGGTTACCAAAGTGAAAATGAAAACAGCAAACCTAGCTGACCTGTATACTAAAAGTCAAAGTTCTGAAGTTTTGAGTATACAAAGCCTAGGTCATTGAAAACTTAATTTGCTCTCAAGTGAAATAAATATCATAATGCCCAAGATGCTCTACTAATTCTTTTAACACTGGACAGAACTAAAGTATGTGTAAAAATTACAAGTGACCTTCTGGCTTTCCACTAGCTCCCTTGCTAGCTGCTCTCCGTTCTTTTTAATTGTGCTCCTTCAGTCACTGCTGACAGAAGTGTTGAAATAGACTCACTCATACACCAGCCAGTCACACTCCAATAATGTGTCTGTCATGATGTTAAAACAGTCATTTGCTGACATATTTTATGGTCATGAACATGTTTTTGAAACCAGCAAAAAGGATTGGCCTTTAAAAAATAAGCAAGAGCTGCATTTCCTTCTAGTGAAACGACATATAATTTGAAATAATAGAGTGTCAATAGTGACTATACAAAATTGCTGGAAAGTGGACATTTTCATGTCGTCTTTTATCTGAGAGAAGTTGTCCTTTATAAGCCAGCAAACACTTTATTGAATTAAAAGCCTCTTTGTCAGATTCTGAAAATGTTTATTGCACAAGGTTTAGAGTTCTGAACTTCTCTAAATATATGGAATAGCAATTTTGTAAAGAATAAGTGTTAATGCTCTGCAGACCAGCACTCTCTTCTCAGTACTGCCCCATTATGTTAGACCACATCCAAATTAACTTTCACATTTAATAACCTTTATCAGAAAGTATAAGGATAGTTAGGGATAATTTATAGATTAAAAACATAAACATCCAAGTTCAGCAGCTTGTGTCCAATAATCTGATTTATTGGAGAAGCCCTTGAAACCTGTTATAGATAAACCTCAATTGTTTAATAAGCAGGAAATACTTTTGAAAATAGTGCCATAGATGAATGCAATATATAAGTTAAAAGATTAAACATAAACACATAATAATTTGTTTTGTGCCATTAAAGTTGGGAAGATAAATATCTTAGTGTATATTTAAATAATTAGGTTTATAAAATTTTAGTATCTTTGCTTATAGTGATTTTTTTTCTTGAAGATACTTCTTAATCCTCATCCTGCAGTAAAACTTACACAAAGAACAGCTCTTATCCGGTTTATAACACTGTTCTATTAGGATTGGTTCAAGGCGTCCCAATATTATTTAAATATTGTTAAAATAAGAATTCTTAATGAATCATGAAATAGACCACAATTCCCCAAACTCCTTAATAGTGTATATGTGTGTATATATGTATATATGTATATATATATATATATATATGTATATGTGTGCCCACATATATTGAACACTGTTAAATTATGACAGCTTTTGCATGCAACAAGATTTGATAGTTTTTAAGCCATTATTAAAAACTCCTTAGTGTTTATAGTACATAGGCATTTAAATGCAATATCAGTTCTTTGGCAAGCCTGGAAATACAACCTGTCTTATGGATGCGTGTGTCTTCAGAAGCATTTGTCTTTTTTTTTTTTTAATAGAAAACATTATTTCTTTTTATTTCTTTTTATTTCACTTACACAGCTTCTTTGTTCATTAAGCTAATTACTCTCGTCTACATTCATGCTTTTCATCTACCTTGTTTCTCCAGCTTGATCCTTTCCCAACCCCGAATCGACTGCTACTGAACAGTTGAAGCTGAACAGGAAGGAATTGCAGGTGTCAACTCACAGTTTACAAATATGACATCTCCTCTGGCATAGCTGGAAATATGAAATATTGATTTATGTGCAGTAAAAGGTCTTATAAAAATGATCACATACACATGAGAGATTAATGCGCAGGAGATCAATAGAAATTTCATTCTTGACGCTAGACTGTCACCTATGGTGAAATGCTAAAATACAGAAATCAATATTATCTATGAAATGTCAAATTTATTATAATTATGAGGATGAAAGCTGGCCAAGTGGCTCCCAGGAGAGAAGGGAGGATAGGTTACTGTGTTGAAGCATCCTTCATGTCCCTTGTTCACGTGCTGCCAATTTGAGAGCAATATTGGTGCAGGGGCTTTTCAGGCATTATGTACTGCTGTGTAGTAACAAATTCCTGCTAGAATATTTAACTCTTGAAATTGACAACAATACGACTGTCCACACAGTCAAGAGGTACAGAACTTTAGCTCCAAAATATGGAGAATATTTTAAGTATAGATTTTAATGTGGTATGTGTATCACAGCCCACTGCTTAGGAAAATTGAGCTTTTACAGACAGAAGATTAATAAGACCTTGCTGCAATTTTATTCAAACTCATGTTCTTTCTCTCCGGTGGTAGTGGATGTGAGGGAAGTGGGGGAAAACCTAAATTATCTATTAGTAGGTTTCACATTTTTCTATAGTTTAAGCCATTAGCCTGATTCTTAGAAATTGCCATTCAATTTCCACTGCTAGGCAGCAATTCTCTGAAAAGATCTTTATGAGTTTGTGGCAGTCTACTAGTCTCATGTATCAAGTTTAATAGAGTCTTTGAAAAAGTAACACAAAGCTAAAATTTTATGAGCCTATAAGAAAACAATAAAACGAGACTTTTTTTTTTTTTTTTTTTTTTTTTGGGGGGGAGGTTTTTTTTTTTTTTTTTTTTTTTTTTTTTTTTTTTAATTTGAAGTTAAAAGTAGAGGCAAACCTACTTCTTTTCTTATATTCACTATTTCTTTTGACAAAGAGAGTTAAACCCTTATTAATGGTGTTACGGACCCTGGTAATAATTGCAGGTGCTATTAGTGAACATTAGTTATGCTATACACAATTCTTGTAGTGACCAAGGTTGGTGTGTATGAGCAAAGGGGAAAGTAAATGTATTTGACTAACAACTGAACTAGAACTCTTGGCGGGAAATGTCAAGTGCACTGTAGGTGGTATAGGTGTCAAACAGGATGTGCTATTTGGGCTCAGTTAACATTATCTATAAAATTTTCCCTGCCTTAAATTTGAATAATTCCCAGTTTGAAACGTAAGCCCTGTGCTCTGCCCGTTGTGTTGACAGGACTATGAGGACAGCATACCCATTCTATTTCCCCAGTCACTCCTTATTCGAAATCCCCCCACATTCATAAAATGAATGAATAAATGAATGAAAATTCACTTAGTACCTGCTACTGTGCAACAACACCATGGAAGGTGTGAGCTATGGCAGATTTTCCCATTTTGAATAAATACTCTGTTTATTTTTAGAAGTCTTCTCAGATTAAGATAGCACTTTGATAAAAACTCTAAGGATGTAGCCATCATTTTTGGTTGAAACATCTGGCTATTTTAAATCCCTCAGCTGTAGTCAATTTATAGTCTTCCCTGGCACTACATTTTTACTAGGATCGCATTAAGTAAGTAAGATCTGGTATCGCTGTATTACTGGAAATGAGCTTTTCCATAAAATATACTCTCAGTTTACCTTCCCCTAACTCCTCTCAGATCCTCCCTGCATCCTCATTTACCCAACCCCAACCCTTTCTTTCTTTCTTTAGAAAACAATTAGGCAAACAAAAAATTGCCATTGTCTTTAACATTAAAAAAAAAAAATAGGTATTATAAGGTTATCAGCAGTCATTTTTTAGTACAATTTTTGAATCTTCTTTGTTTGGCCTTACTTTGAAGTCTTGCCTGCTGTAGTGTTCACGCATTACTTTAACCTGATTCCTATGTGTCTCTCGTCAGGCCTCAGATTTGGCTAAAGTGGTTGGACTGACTGGCCTAACCACCAATGTCTTGTCTCTACTCTCATTTTCAGATATTGATGCTAAAATTAAACAATGCTGTTTCAATCAGTAAGATTCAGATCAGATCCCTGATGATAACTACCCCCCCCTTTGTTTCTAATCTTTCAACACAATGTCTAAAGCTATTTTTTTTTTCATGGTGTTTTATCAAATGTTACTTCAGGAATAGAATCCTAAGAGCCAGAGTGATGACAGAATGTGTCAACTCCCATGAAAGAGAACACAGAACACTAAGAACCCTAAGGAAGGGAGTCCTGGAGTTTGCTCCGTGCATAAAGCACTTGCTCTGCAAGCTGAAGGACCAAAGTGTGAATCTCTAAAACCCACGGAAGTGCTGGCCCATCTGTAATCATAGCACTTAAGAGAAGTCC
Organism: Mus pahari; assembly: GCF_900095145.1. Taxonomy (NCBI): domain Eukaryota; kingdom Metazoa; phylum Chordata; class Mammalia; order Rodentia; family Muridae; genus Mus; species Mus pahari. Next base: position 43,526,005 of record NC_034592.1, on the reverse strand, counting down.
AAGGGATATCTGGAGCAAGCGGGGGAAAAACAAGAGAACCTGCCTCAGGGGGAAAAAAGTGTAGAACAACTGAGGAAGATATTCAATGTCAACCTCTTATCTTTAAATACCCAGGCACATAGGTATATATATATATATATATATATATATATATATATATATATCACACTATGCACACATATATGTGTCAAAAAGTCACAGAAGAGTTTACAAAGGCTGAGAGACCCCACATCATTGCCATTCAATTTATGAGCATTGATTGAATGTTTACTCTATGCAGGACATAGGGATAAAAAGACAAAACAAACAGGCAGCGTTCTTGAGAGCCACAAAGCACCACTAACTGGGTGGTATTTAGAAATGGAAACTGGTTAGAAAAAGAAACTACAACACTTAGAACCTGCATAAGCCACCCCAAACCTACAGATGTTTGTATTCTCAGCTCAAATAAAAAAATTGATTTCAGTATTCTTTAGAAAAGAGGCAGACTGTAGACACTGATGATATGGTGTTCTTTCTCACCCACTGTTACTGAATTATTTACTCACCCTAAATATTATCTCTTTGGGCCAGAATTGTGGGATTATTATTACTGCCAAATATGGGGGAGGCTCATAAACTTTCTTCCAGTTGGCAACATAAACACTTCTTTTCTTTTCCTTTTTTTTTTTTTTAATCTGGAAAATAGATAAAGATTTATTTACTTTAAAAAATGCTGTAGCATTTACACAATTTATAAATAGAGATTTGTGAAGATTTTCCACTCTATAAGGCTTCTTAAGGTCCTCCCCACCCCGTTCTGTACCTCAAGTACCCAAAGCAGTTAAAGTTAATGCTTAATGCAACCCTGTTGAAGAGATAGGCATTTCTTGCAGTCAGGTCTCAATTAAGAGATAAAAGACAAAAAGTGCAAAGCGCTTGATAAAGCTAAGAATACAAGGCCAGCCATGGATGTGCTTGAAGCTGTCCATAGCGATAACTGGATAGTCAGCTGGAATCTTCTTGAATTGAAGTGGGTGCTCTAACTTATCAAATTCCACATATGGGGAAATTATTGGTGCCTACAGTGGTGATTAACACTAACCCACTGGGTCAGAAACAAGCTGGGATAAAGGTGAAGACTGTATCTGACTATCAACGCCAAATACATCCATTTAGAGAAAGATAGCAGAGGGTTTTTCTCTGTCTATATCTTCAGTTGCGCAGGTTGTCAGTCAGGCCACGCGGTTAACACCGCATGTAGAGTGCTCTCTATAATGTGCAAATTGCCACGCACATTAAAATGTAATCGACTTTAATAAGTCACATGAAGATTACATTTTAAGATAATTGTTTGCGTGTTTATGTGACACACCAAAAATATTTTCCTGCTTTGTTTACAATATTTTATCTTTGCCTTTGAGACATGATTGCAGCCATTAGCAGTAAATAACTCCCTCCTTTACATGGTTAGGGATAAAGGTAGGAAGGTCCATTTTATGTTTTTTTTTTAAAATTCTTGGAAACATTATTTATCATGAAATGTACAAACATCCCTGGATCTTATTGAGCTCTTAAATACTTGTTATGATGTTATAGTCATTTAAAGATACACTGAACCAATAGTTAGGGCACTAGGCTTGAATTATGCTGAAAATTTTATAAGTTATACTCTTTTAATTCCTATGTAGGCAAAAATATTTGAGAGGTAACAATTTTTAAGTGAACATTATAACCTAGGCTCTCTGACAAGTCTATTCACTTTGAATATTACCAATTATTAATGATTTATTAGAATAGATAAGAATGAAATTAGGGGAAAATAGGTATGACAAATAACCTCCCAATTTCACATTGTTCATTCCTTTAAAAGTACTTTTCTACTCAGCCACCAGTAAAATCATTTACAAGTGATGACATTTAGCTGAAAAGATTTCCATCTTTTCCCCCTTCTTATCCATCCCATAGAATAAGTACCAATGAATACTAAAATAACCCATTGGGGTCAAGAGACAAAAATAAGTCCTTATTAGTCTATGCAGATATTGTGCCCTTATCAAGTATCAAAATGACTATCCCAGAGTTTTTAACCCAATAAGGATTCTTTAAATGAATAAATGGACGAATAAACAAAGTTTGGAAGATGTAGCTGGGCTGATTAAACTACTCTTTTTTTTTTTAATCTGAAAAATTATTATAATGAGTAATTGAAACTTGCTGTTTTTTTTTCTGGTTCACTTTACAGGGATCCTACCATTGAAGAACAGGTGCGTGGTTTAATCATGTATGACCAATTGCTGAATTATATTAATGTTACTAATGTATGGCATCTTACCCAGAAAGATTGCAATTGTCTTTGACCTGATCCATGAGACACTAGGCTAATGTACTTGATTCCCAATGATCTCCAGATTAACAGGTAAATTTTCCAATTACTTTCTATTGAATTGATTGAATGAAATTGTTTCTTACAGGCTGGAATGGAGAGTCTAGTATTTGGGGGAAGCAATAGAGCTCTGTGTTGAGAAGAATGTTTAAGTTCTAGGTGATGCAAAATTCAATTGAAATGGCAACCAGAAAACAAAAAGAAATAGTAGCCTATATCTTGTAAGTGAAAATTTGGGAAAAGATCTCAAGACATAGTTAGAGGTCTGGGAGTCAAAATAATTAGTAGACCTCAGACTTCATGACGGCTGTCTGTGATCTCCATGCTGCTTCAAAGTTCTGCTTGCAGAAACAGTGCTGACTGGGCTGCTGGGTGTTCTGCTTGTTCTTTAACATCCATTTGCACTGACTTGAGATGCAGACCTGAGATGCAGTGTTCTGCCTGCTTCTGTACTTGGGGGTAGGATCAACGTGGATAGAATCTACACACTGGGAGGGGATAGACATCGCTCCACAGGAGGCACTGAGGTACTGTTCCAGAAGAAAGAGAATAGCCTTTGGGGAGAGGCGGAAACAGTCGTTATATACTGCAAGAAGTGTAGAGACACGACAAAAGTATCAGAAGAATGACAAAAATCTCTGAAATTCTTTTTAGTGAGCAAAAGAAAGCTATAACCAAATACCACACACTCCAAGTGGTAAGTGATTTATAAATATCTAGGTCTACCAGAATATTTTTTTAATATGTTCAGTTCTGCAGTTGAGGAACATGACCAGGTAGTTGGAGTGTTGCATCTTGTGGGGGAGGAGCACGGATAGATAAACTTTCTTGCTTTTAATTTAGTCTGAGTATTTTGAGGGCAGATTAGGAGCTTCAGCTGTGGAAGTACCAGGTGGAAATAGCCTCCATTCGGAATACTGGCAATATGCTGGTCGTTGCCGCTGGTTGTGTTGAGAACTCTCTCTCTCTCTCTCTCTCTCTCTCTCTCTCTCTCTCTCTCTCTCTCT
>NC_034592.1:43497552-43522598 GCF_900095145.1 Mus pahari | reverse complement strand
CTGTTTCTCTCGCCCCCCCCCCTTCTCCACGTCTCCCTCTCCCCCTCCCTCTCTCCCTCCTTCTCCCTCTCTCTCTCTCCTTGGAACAGTGTTTTGCTATAGAGTTCAGACTATCCTGGAATTCATAATCTCCTGCCTCATCCTTCCAAAAAATAGGATTACAGGCGCATACCACCACAGCTGACTAGGCACCTTATTTTTCATTTCAGGAGAAGAAGTGCATAGCAGATTGAAGATAATAAGAAGAAAGCAATGCATACTTGATAACCTTCTGTAACTGAGCAAAACCAATACTCAGAGAAAGGCCTGGGTGGTGGTGTATGCCTCTAATCCTAGCACTCAAAAGGCAGAGGCAGGTAGGTATCTTTCTGAGCTCCAGATCAGTCGAGTCTACAGTGAGCCCCAGTCTAGCCAGTGCTACGTAGTGAGACAAAAGCAGAACAGATCAGACCAAACCAGACCAGACCAAATCAAACCAAATCCCAGAGAAAATATTATTTTTCCTTTTGTTCTCTCTCTCTCTCTTGCTTTTTATTAATCATCCCATTTGTTTACATCTCAAATGATATCCCCCTTTGTGGTTACCCCTCCACAACATGCTCCCATCTCATCTGCCCTCTCCTCTCTCCTCTTTGCCTCTATGAAGGTGCTCTCCCACCCACCTACCAACTACCTGCCCCACCCCTTTATCATCTCCCTATGCTGGAGCATCAAACCTCCCCGGGACCAATGGCCTCCCCTCCCATTGATGCCAGATAAGGCCATCCTCTGTTACATATGTATATGGTACCATTGATCCCTCCCTGTACACTACTTGGTTGGTGGTCTAGTCCCTGGGAGCATTGAGTGGTCTGACCACATTGTTCTTCCTACAAGGTTGCAAACCCTTTCTGCTCTTCCAGGCTTTCTATCAGCTCCTGTACCGGGGTCCCTGATCTCAGTCTGATGATTGGGTGTGAGCATTCACATTTGCATTGGTCAAGTGCTGGCAGAACCTCCCACAGAACAGCCACACCAGGTTCCTGTCAGCAAGTGCCTCTTGGCAAAAGTATCAGTGTCAGGGTTTGGTGTCTGCAGACAGGAGGGATCCCAAGATAGGGTGGTCCCCGGATGGCTCTTCCTTCAGTCTTTGCTCCAGTTTTTGCCCCTGTCTTTCCTTTGGATAGGAACGTTTCTGGGTTAAAAACTTTGAGATGGATGGGTTGCCCCAGCCCTCGAATTGGGGGGCTGTGCCTATCTATTAGAGGTGGTCTCTACAGGTTCTATCTCCCCTTCCCTGAACACATTTCAGCTAAAGTCATCCCCGTTGGGTCCCGGGAGCCTCTGTCTTTCCTGGTGTCTGGGACCCTCCAGTGGCTACTCCCAGTTCCTCATCCCCCAGTGCTACATAATTTTATTCGATATCCTGGTCCTTTGTACCTCTCTCCCATCCCCTCCAGTACTTGATCCTGTCCCCCTTTTTTCTTCCCCTCCTCTCTCCCTCCCAGGTCCTTCCTTCCTTTACCTCCTTTGATCATCTTGTTCCTCCCTGTATGCAGGACTGAAGCATCCACACCCTGGGCTTCCTTCCTCCTAAGTTCCATATGGTCTGTGGGTTGTATTGTGGGCATTCTGAGATTTTGGGCTAATATCCACTCATAAGTGAATACATACCATGTGTGTTCTTTTGTGTCTGGGTTACCTCACTCAGGGTGAAATTTTCTAGTTCCACTCATTTGCCTGCAAATTGTTTTTAATATTTGAATAGTACTCCATTGTGTAAATATACCACATTTTCTGTATCCATTCTTTGATTGAGGGACATCTGGGTTGTTTCCACCTTCTCATTATTATAAATAAGGCTGTTATAAACATAGTGGAGCATGGGTTCTTGTTATATATTTTGGGTATATGCCCAGTAGTGGTATAGCAAGGTCTTCAGGTAGAACTATTTTCAATTTTCTGAGAAACAGCCAGATTGATTTTCAAAGTGTTTTTTACCAGCTTGCAGTTCCACCAGCAATGAAGGAGTGTTCCTTTTTCTCCATAACCTTGCCAGCATCTGCTGTCACCTGAGATTTTGATCAAAATCATTCTGTTTGGTATTGATGTTTTGAGATTTTCATGTAAGGTATTTTGATCATATTTGACTTCTCTATTTTTCTTCTAGCTTCTCCCAGATAGAAACTCACCTCCTCATCTGTCCCCCATGTATAATGGCTTGTTTTGTGTCTCAACTTCAAATAGGCTGGAGTTATCACAGAGAAAGGAGCTTCACTTGGGGAAGTTCATGAGATCCAGCTGTGGGGCATTCTCTCTGTTGTTGATCAAGGCGGGAGGGCCCATTGTGGATGGTGCCATCCCTGGACTGATAGTCTTGGGTTCTATAAGACAGCAAGCTGAGCAAGCCAGGGGAAGCAAGCCAGTAAGCAGCATCCCTCCATGGCCTCTGCATCAGCTCCTGCTCCCTGACCTGCTTGAATCTAGTCCTGATATCCTTTGATGATGAACAGCAACAAGGAAGTGTAAGCTGAATAAACCCTTTCCTCCCCAACTTACTTCTTTGTCATGATGTTTTGTGCAGGAATAGAACCACTGACTAAGAGATCCTGTTAATCTCTGTCTCTCTCTCTCTGTGTCTCTCTCTGCCTGTCTCTGTCTCTGTCTCTCTAAGCCACTAAAGTCTATTTATGCTGCTCACATACATCTAGGGGTGGTACCACCCACTGGAGTATGATTAATCTACTAGGAGTCACACCCTTCAAAAAACACTCCTCCAGAGTCCACTTAAAAAATGACTCTCCGTTCCCCAGAGTTCACCAACTATCCATAGCTTCTCAGTTAGGGGTGTATGTATAATGCTGAATGACTTGTTCTTTTTACACATTTAGTATTTGCAGCCACAGCTGCTATGAGCTCATGAGCACAATGATCCTGCCATCTTCAGAAGTCACTGTTTTGACTTGGTCTTCTTTACCCTCAGGGTCTTAAAGTCTTTTCACCTCTTCTTCTGTGATGGTCCCTGAACCTTGGGGAAGGGATTTGATACAGATGTTCCAATTGGACCTGAAGCACTTCACTGACAATTTCTTTCTGCGCTTTGACTAGTTGTGCATTTCCGTGTTAATGAACATTTACTGCACAAAGCGACTTCTCTGCTGACATCTGATATATAAGTTCTTACCATTAACATTACATCTTGTGTTATTCTAGACTTTTAAAATAAGTAAGTAAAGATATGAAAAGATTTTTGGACTCTGGGACCTCTTGGTTGTGAGTGATATCCTTTATGTTCTGTATCTCAGTTTAGACTCTTCATCTTGTTCAACTTTCCTTTGTCTTTGGTGGTTATCACTGAAAGAAGAAGTTATTGCTTATGATGTCTTCTTTAGTGTTACAAAGCAACATCATTTTTATTTCAACTTTTTATTTTTGGCAGGCTATCAGGATGGAGAAATTTTTGCCAAACCAAGTAGTCTATTCTACTTTTAAATTATGTTCTAAATAATCTTAGGTCAAGATCTATACATGTTCAGAACATTTTATATATTGGATGAAGCTGATGGCACAGGACTTGTGTTGAATTTTTAGATAAGGCATCACTTTTCAGTGTATCTTAAATTGTTTTCGGATTTTCCCAAGCAGTTTAGTTTGGACCATTTTTATGCGGAGACATCTATGTGTTATAGTTTAGGGGTAGCCAAAAGGTCTCTGGACCCACCACTTCCTCCTTCATCACAAATTCACTTAACACAAGAACAACAGAGTTTTCTTATCTTCATTTATTGCTCCAAGAAAGCCTCTGAGAAAGGTGGCCTGTCTAACCATTACCTGAGTCATTAACATCTGAAGCCAGCAAAGGTACAGGAACTGGACAGGGAATGGTTGAGGAATTAGGTCTCAAGTCCTATGGTTGTAGAGAAAAACCCTATTTAATTGCATAAAATGAAATAATGATACAATTAAAATTCTTTATGTTTTCAAGTAGAATAGACTAAAAATGAAATGGGCATGGGTTACAGAGGCATTGTGCAGAATTTTCTGCATATTATCATTAAGGTGAGGAGGAAGAAGAGAAAGGGAACTGGAAACAATAATTTTGACTGGATGTATCAGGGCCATCTCACTGCTACATAGACATGGAAATGGCTCATTTTGTCTTGTGGCTCTCTGTACTCCCAATGATTATTTATCCATTCATTCTGTCTTACAACACTAAGTCATGCTTTCAAGTTTTCTATATGCATCAATTATAACTGTCTTATTCCTTTTAATTCCTTTAAACTTTAGAGTCTAAATAGATTTTTAAACTAGATACATTTTATGACAATTTTACAGAATGAGAAAATTAGATGGAGAGAGATCCATTAAACAATCAAAGTGATATGTTTATCAGATGCTTCTTGTAGTCTTGGTAAGATTAAAGCATACTAAAACACAAACACATAATAACCAGATATGTAAAAAATTCAGACAGTTATTGCAACAGAATGGTGGGGCTAGAAGAGACAGGAGAATAGGATTAGATGGCATCAAGGGGTTAGAGAAGGACTCAGAAAGTACAACTTAAGAGAGAAGAGTTGAGGGCATATAGCCAAGGAGTTGTGAACTTCTTAAAGTTGAGAGAAATGTATTGAGTTTGATGAAAGTAAGGGTAACTCCTGTTGTCTATGGTCAAGTGTACTCTGACAAATGCCTTATCTACTTGGAGATCCACCAAGATGAAGGGAAGTCCAAAATGGTGTGTGTGTGTGTGTGTGTGTGTGTGTGTGTGTGTGTGTGTCTTGTGATTCTCTGTAATCATCTGTCCTCAGGTACAAGAGAGTCTATTAGAGTTTCCCAGAAGGTAAGACCTAATGCAATATGTATAGATATGTCATATTGGCTTTACCAAGAGAGTTTGCCCACATTATGGATTTTCATAGAACCAACTATACCATCTATATCCTAAAGAATCAAAGAAAGCTAATAGTATAAACCAAGTCCAAGTTAAGTCCTAAGAACTGGAATATGAATAGTTTGTATTTCCTGGAGGCTGAGGTTCCTGGAGGCTGAGGTTCCTGGAACTCTGAAACTTGAAGGAAAGAGCAAATAGAAATGGGGCAGGAGAGTAGGGAAAGGAGACATGGGGGGGGGGCAGGGAGAAGAGGACAGGGGAAAGAAAGAGGAGTGAGGGAGGGAGAGAGGGAGGACATGCGAGTCCATTTCTTCTCTATTTCTTTGCTCTATTTGGATCTTTGGGGATTCCCTGACTCCGCTCACACTGATGAGTATGGATCATCTTTAGTTTATTGATTCCTTGAGAAGCATTCTGCAAGACACATCTAGAAATAATGTTCTAACTTATGATCTGAGTATCCATTGGATCAGTTGAGTTGGTAACTTAACCATCCCAGAATATCCATTTTTTATTTCATACAAGGTTTTCTCGGTGTATATGACTTATCCAAATATATATTCTTACCAAATTACACTTGCAGCCACAGCAGCATTTAACAGAGACATACTTCTTTCTGTATGTCTACGAAGTTTGGAATCTGAGTTTGATTAAGAAAGAACATATTTCCTTAACTCATAGCTTATTCACATGCTAATTGACAGGTACTATAAATACTCAGAGTAATACTAAAGTGAACTTTTCATGGGCATGCCTTTAAGGATTTAACATATAATAAACGGATGTTAAAATGCCCATGTAGAGCTGGGGTTGTAGCTGAGTATCAGTGAGCATCCTTGACTTGAATGAAGCCATGGTTCTGGGTCCCATCACCACAAATAAAAAATAAGCCTGGGATTAGACTATTTTATTTTTGATGTTCACTGTAATCTCTTTGTTTTATGATTCTACCAACTATAATACAGAAGAAACAAAGAAGTCATTATTCAGATGTTAGTGACTTTATCTTAGTAAGGAGACAAACCTGTTAAAGAGAAAGGCTTTATTGAGATGAAAAATGATTGTTTTAGTTCCCAAAGCTTACTCTGAGGTGTCATTATGAACCATAGTATGTACATTATAAGCCATGAAGAGACATTTCCATTCAAGCAGCAGGGCAGAGTCTGACCAGTCCAGAGTGAAAAGCAGATGAAAGAAGAACTTGAATAAAGACTTTTATAAGAACACTAAAGCCCTCCATTAGTACTCACTTTGACTTTGATTCTAAAAGATGATTGCATTAAAGGAAAAAGAAGAGAAGGGGGAGATAGAACCTGTAGAGACCACCTCCAGTAGATAGGCATGGCCCCCCAGTCGAAGAATGGGGCCATCCACCTATCTCAAAGTTTCTAACCTAGAAATTTCCTGTCCAAAGGAAGAACAGGGGCAAAAAAATGGAACAGAGACTAAAGGAAGGGCCATCCGGTGACTGCCCCACCTGGGGATCCATCCTGTCTGCAGACACCAAACCCGACACTGTGGTCATGGTCAGGAGGCACTTGCTGACAGGAATCTGGTGTGGCTGTTCCTTGGGAGGTCCAGCCAGCATCTGACCAATGCAGATGTGGATGTTTGGAGCCAACTGTAAGACTGAGCTCAGTGAACCTGGTGGGAGAGCTGGCAGAAGGACTGGAGGAGCAGAGGTGGGTTACAACCCTTTTGGAAGAACAACATGGGCTGGCCTGACCACCCAGTTCTTCCAGAGATTAGACCATGATCCAAGGAGTGTACCTGGAGGGATCCTTGGCTCCAGATACATATGTATCAGGAGATGGCCTTGTCAGATAGCAATGGGAGGGGAGGCTCTTGGTCCTGGTGAGGATGCTGGAGCTGTGTGTGTGGGGAGAGGGTGGGTGGGTGGGTGAGCACCCTTATACAGGCAAAGGGGAGGGTGGAGTATAGAGGGTAGATGTGGGATGTGGGATTGGTGGAGGGATAACCAGGATGTGGGCTATCACTTGAGATGTAAACAAATGGAATGATTAATAATAATAATAATAATAATAATAATAAAAGAAAGACAACGAGGAAAACCAAGATGACTGAGATAGTTGCCAAGAGGGTTGCCATCTTCTTCTTTGGAACTCTTGGAATAATCACAATGGGCCAACATATATTCATGATGCCACAGCTGTAAGCAGTGATAGTCAAATTAAATTCTTTCTCGCTTGTGCTTCCAAGGCATGCAGTGCTCAACTGCAAGTTGTGAGTGAAGAGCCCTTGACTCATTCACTAGAGAACAGAGTCCTGCATGTGAGTGGTTAGGCAAAGCAAAGCATAGACAATGACCTTTGGATGACAGTTACCTTCTATGTCTGATGGAAGGAACTTGAAAATCTCCAAATGATTCCTATCAGAAAATGAAGAAGATACTAATTAGATTCAATGGGATGCACTGTGAAATCCAAGAACATGTGGAACCTCACCGAGAATAGACGAGGGTCTTTGATAGCAGAGTCATAGACATTTTGTTTTTTTTTTTTGTTTTGTTTTTTTGTTTTTTTAAGAGAATTTACAATTCAAGGGTCTGCCCGCTCCCTAGCAAGCTCCTCTTCACACTTGGAGGCCATTTTGAGAAAAAGGAAAAGCAGTGCCTTTAAAGGGTCTTGATCTTTGAGCTCTCCATGAGTTTTTCAGAAATATATAATTATGAGAGAAGATAGGTTAACCACTATTTGGTAAAATGGGATTATCAAACTTTTACCCATATTCCTCTCAATAAAACTCCTACAGCTTCTTTTACTACCCCATCTCCTATCAATTATGAGTTAATGTACGTGTTGTGTGTGCAGTGTGTGTGTGTGTGTGTGTGTGTGTGTGTGTGTGTATGATCTATCTGTCTCTACATAGGCAAATACACATGTGGGCTTAAATATAAAGCAAAAGGGTTTGTAAGGTTTGGGTAACATTAGTTAACTAAAGAACACATTTTTTTTCATATCAAGAAATTACTGGTTTATTAAAAACTGTGAACTAGTTTTGTTTTGTTAACTTGAAAAAAGATTGCCCACCAAATTCAGTAATTTTGAAGCTGGAGGTCTTTACATTTTGTTGGTCAACTCCAAGGATTTGTTTGGATTTTGAAAACACAGTGCTTTCTATAATTAAAGAGGGATCAGTTTTAGCACTCTGGGTATGTGCCCTTCTTATTTTCCAAATGTCTTCTGTTTCTTTTCTGAACATTACAAGTAGATGCTGAGGTGGTTTTTCAGTGACTTGGGGAGCTAGTTATCTAGTAATAACAAAATTGCTTTGGGGTTTCCTACAGAAAGTGGGGTAAATGAGATCTTTTCTAAGTGTTTACAGTTACTCAAATTAAATTTGAAGCGATAGTTTAAAAAGTTGCTTCCATCTGGTAAGGGTTTGGCTTTATCTTTTGTTTCTTGTTGACACATTAAAAAAAAAATCTCTCTAACAATTGTGGTTAATCTCCTGAGGTTAGTCACATGGACTGTTCGAGATGGTCATTGACTTCTATTTCCTGTCTCCCATGAATCAGGGACACCATGGACTGTGACCAATCAATATGGCTCCCTGTCTTTTGCCATCAAGACTAGCTTGCCTAGATTGGGCTAAATAACTTGTTTGATTTATCATTTAGTAGAGATAGCACCAGCAGTACTAAAAGCTGATGTCATTGTGAATAATGGAATTTTATGATATACCAGATAATTTCTCAGGCACAAGGCATAGGTTTCCTCCCTTTCAAAGATTCTAGGCCATTATGGGAATAGAATAATTGAATTACAAAATAATTCTTATTTTGTTTGAGGAGGCATAGAAAATTTTAGGATATGGTAGCCTCATAGCAGAAGTGGTAATTAGGAGAGATAATAAAAATCAGCTGTGAAGGTCTCTGTATTCTTCATGTTTTTCATGGAAACTGGACTGAGGATTTGGGGCTCTTCTCTGTTTTCCCTTATATTTAGTACGTTAACAAAAGTTTGACAGAGACCAAGGTTCCAGTGAAACACATGACTAAAGAGTGGACAGGTTTAAGGAACAAGAACTCCCTCATGCCCATCAGAAACTCATTCAAAATGACTCACTGGGAGGTACTGGCAGGAATGACTGTTTCCAACACCATATGGAGATTCCACGTGTTTGATGGTTAATTAGTTGTGGGGCATCATTACTTTTTTTATTATCTCTAGTATAAATGGAACAGCTTTTTATTTTTTCTCTTTTTCTTCTGTGAATCATTGGCTGGAGAATTATATCACTTATTCTGTTTTATCAACTGATGTAATGTCTGACATATACTCAGTAAATGATAAAATTATAGTAGGAAAACTCAAAAATTTCATATTGTTCTTCACAACACCAAACATGAATTATTGGACAGCTGATTCCTCAAAATACTGAGGTCCAAGGTGATCAATATATAACTCAATGAAAGTATATTTAAAAAATAGATAGTAAATAAGGTTTTCTTAAAATTATAACAAAGAACTAGAAAAATGTAATTTTAGTTTTCAAAGGATTAGAATCAGACAAATTGTTGGGTTTTATTGTATATTTTTAAACTCAACAGTGGCTTACTGCCTTGTATTTTATTGAATATTTTGTTGGAGATAAATAATGACGCAAGCAATAATGTATTAATTTAACAGCATCTTACTTGCCTTCCTTTTGAACTCTTCTGTTACTGATAAATTAATTTACTTTCAAAATAATAGGGTTTATTAATTGCTGGTCAAGTTAGCAAGAAAGAGATGGAGCTTTGTGTTGGGAGGAACTTGAGGAAAGGGGAAAGCTGTAAAGACAGTACACAGATATGAAATTAAAATATAAAATTAAATTAAAACAGTACACTTAATTTAATAAAATTGTTTTTTTCCTAATGCCGTATAAATGCTGTAAAATTAAATCAAGAGTACTCCAAGTACTTAAAGGTAAGAGTTTAAGCTGTTAGAAGAACACACAGAAATGAGTCTCAATTATTCTGGATGTGGCAATGGTGTTGCATCCATGACAGCAGAAGAAAAGCAGCAAAAGCCCAACAGACTCATTGGGTTATAGTAAAAGTTTAAAGGGCAAATCACGGTGTTAATATACAGTGTGCAGTTGCTGTGAGAAGCAGTTTGGTAATTCCTTAAAGAGTAAACTCAGAGCTATTATATGATCCAAAATTCCATTTGATGTATATACACCAAAGAATTGAAAACAGGTATTTAAACAAAAACTTGTACAGGAATGTTCACAGAATCACTACTCATGGGAGCCAAAGGACAGAAACAATGCAACGTACTTCAGTGGATGCTCGGGTAAAGAAAAAGTCTTATATCAGTATTCAGATATTGCCACTCATATACAAGAGTTATCCGTTTATCTACTTCTTAGGTAACATTTATTTTGTCTTTTTGCTTATAGCCATTTGTAACCCAGTGACTACAGAGTGGTGTTTGATGGTTTGTAGTCCCTTAAAAGATAACAATCCTCTTCATGTTTCCATGTGATATATATCATTCATAACCTTGCCCTCTTCTCCATATTTTTTAATGTGTGAGAATTTCACATATCACTACAGTCTGGTTTGATAAATTCCCATTATCTTCCCTGGAATCTCTTGTCTCTCTCTATTTCAAGTATTATTTTTAAAGCCAGTCAGTCTGCTCAGTGCTTCTAGTATGTGACTACACGTGTTGTTTACTGGGTATTGGTACCCTCTCATCAGTTGCCTTCTACAAGAAGTCTGACTCTCCTTCTCCCAATAGCAATCCATTGCTGATAGATCCTCTTCCAGGGGTGGGACTTAGTGCCAACCCTTTTCCTTCATCATGTGAGTTTTTTTTTTTTTTTTTTTTTTTTTGACTTGATTTTTCTCAAGTGTTATGTATGTTGTCATAAATGCTGTGGGTTCGTATGTGCAATTCCTCTGTTGTGTCCAGAAAACACTATTCCATTGTAGTTTTCCACTGCCTCAAATTCTTTTAATCTTTTACCACCACTTCAATAATGATCCTTGAACCTTGTGAGAAATAGATGTGATACACATGTCCAATAAAGGGCGAACACCCTATGGCCTAATTTTCTGCATGCTGGCTACTTTTGTGTCTCTGTGTTACTCATCAGCATCTACTGCAAAAAGAAGCGTCTCTGACCGATGTTGGGAGACACACTAATTATCTATTGGTATAACAATATGTCATTAGGAATTCATTTATTACTATGTCTCTTTAGCATAATAATATATTATTCTTTGGGCCTATTACCTGTCCAGTCACAGGTTCTTGGCCTTGTTTACTGTGCCAATTGTAAATTTTATCTTTATGGAGTGGGACTTAAATAAATGAGAAAGAAGTTAATTACAACTTCTATGTTAGTGTCACTATTGCTCCAGCAGGCGTATCTTGCTCTGCTGATCATTGTTGAAACTATCAGTGTTCACACCTGGGTAAGAGTAATGACACTTAACTTCCCCGGCTAGTGTGCACAGCAGTTTTCAACACAGTGAAAAGTATCCGGTGGTGATGTCATTTCCAGGTTGATTTCATCTTCATTTCTCCATGATTCATAACTCAGGTAAGTGGTGTCTTTAACAATAAGATATTACCATCATGTTCTGGAGGGGAACCCAAAGCAATGGCAATATTTTTAGGGAAGTCTATGGGACCTTACTAGCCAGTAGCTGCAAAGGAGGTAACCTATTCTTTGCAGTGGGCTTTTTATTGGGTATTGTATTATTTCTAGAAGTATAGCATCCTTGTCAAAGGTAACTACATTTAAACTCTCTTTTTTAATTTTTTCTTAATTGTTGAGATTATAATATAATTAAAGCATTTCCCCATCCATTTCCTCCATCCAAAGTCTTTCACCTACCTCTCCTTGCTTTCTTTCAAACTCATGAGCTCATTTTTCATTAATTGTTGTTACATACATATCTGTATCTGTCTATCTATCTATCTATCTATCTATCTATCTATCTATCTATCTATCTATCTATAATGATAAATATAATCTGCACAGTGTGTATAACATTACTCGTATGCATGGTTTTAGGGCTGAACAATTAGTATTAGATAATTGATTGGTGTGATTTTCCCTGGGGAAGACTATTTTTTCTACTCTTATCATTTGTAAGTTGGCTATAGATTTTTGTGTAGGGTTGAGGCCTCATGAATTTTCCCATCTACTTTGGCATTTCATTGGTGTTGTCCTCGTTAAGCTCGTGATTAGGCAAATGCATTAGTAATACTTTGTGGGTATAGCTTTTGATTTTACAAGGAGACACAGGCTCAAGGTAAACTCCCCCATCCTCTGGTTCTTAAAGTCTTTAATACCTTTCTTCTGCAATGTTCTCTGAGCCTCAGGTAGGGGAGTTGTTTTGTTGATGTATCCTTCCAGTGGGACTGGGATTCATAACTGAATGTTTCTGTAGTGGTGTCCTTCTGTTTCAAAGAGAGGAGTGAGGACTAAGAATATTTTACAAGAAAATTCATCAACTAGTTGTTGTTTGATTGGATATTGGATAGTTACATGTAGAGAAGTCTGAAAGTAGATTCTAATCACTTACCCTGCACAAAATTAAATTCCAACTGGATTGAGGGCCAATGCTAGATATGAGACCCTGAATCTGTTAGAGGAGAAATTATGGAATAAAGTTTAACCCATAGGCACAGGGAAAGGATTCCTGATCAGGACCCACATTGTAGGTTGACTTTTTGACTACATTACTGGATTCTTATATCTGTCACCCTTCCCCAACCCAATCCCTTCTATGCTCTGTCCCAACCCTAGGAGGCAAGAAAGAAGGTTAGAGGGTGTCTTAGTCAGGGTTTCTATTCCTGCACAAACATCATGACCAAGAAGCAAGTTGGGGAGGAAAGGGTTTATTTGGCTTACATTTCCATACTGCTTTTGATCACCAAAGGATGCAGGACTGGAACTCAAGCAGGTCAGAAAGCAGGAGCTGATGCAGAAGCCATGGAGGGATGTTCTTTACTGGCTTGCTTCCCCTGGCTTGCTCAGCCTGCTCTCTTATAGAATCCTAGACTACCAGCCCAGAGATGGGTCCCACCCACAAGGGGCCTCTCCCCCTTGATCACTAATTGAGGAAATGCCCCACAGCTGGATCTCATGGGGGCATTTCCCCAACTAAAGCTCCTTTCTCTGTGATAACTCCAGCTGTGTCAAGTTGACACAAAGCTAGCCAGTACAGAGGGGGAAGGGTGTATAATCTTCTTAGACTAGGTCCTGAGTTGCATCGCTGGGGGTAAGTCCAATCTTTGTTGTTAGAATATCTCCAACCAGCAATTAGCAATCCAGAAAACAGTAAAAGCAACCAGCAACTAGCAGCAGCAATCAATAAAAGCTGCATCAGGAACCAGCAAGAACATGGGGAACAGCAGTTACTGAAGCCTCTTGGGGTGCTGGCATTTTTATATCCTCTTAAAAGTCCTCAGAATTCCAAATGTAAACTATGTTCAGTTGGCAGAATCACACCCCTGCCAGAGCATGAGACAAATCATAGTTAGCAGTTTTGAACAATCTGAAGCAGCATCATATTTGGCACCAGGGATTAAAATGAAAACATCATATAGTACAAGAATTAAGAACAACAACAACTGGTAAACGGGACCTCATGATACAAAAATGCTTCTTTGTAGGAAAAGACACTATCAGTCACAGGAAGAAGCAGCCTGTAGAATGGGAAACAAAATTTTGTCCATTTTTATTACTTTAAAAAGGAATAAATTATTAAAACATGTGATATCGTGGATGCTCTTTAAAATAAAACTATTTTAGGGCTGCAAAGTGGTTCAACAATTAAGGTACTTGTTGCTAAGCCTGCTGACTTGAGTTTCATCCTGGAACCTTCTTGAGGGAAGCAAAGAGCAAGTTCCAAGAAGTTGTCCTTTGATGTTCACACACTGTGGCATGTATGTCCAGATATACATGCAATAATATGAAGTATATATAAAAATTGCTAAAAGAACCCAGACCTGAAGGTCATATATTTATTGTTCAACATATATTAAATATGAGTAGGGTGTAGAATACATAATGATATATATTAGGTAATAGTGTTATGTTAGAAAAAGAAGAGTAAAGACTGATTCCAAAGTTTTTGATCTGAATAATGAAAAAAAAAAACAAAAACGGATTTTGTTTGTTGAGATGAAGGACTGAATTTTAGGGATGTCAGTTTTGGCTCCTAGAGTGATTGTAGAGTAGGTGACTGGATATAGTTGTCTGGTATTAAGGGTAATCATCTGGAGTCATCACAAAAGGGATAGTATTTAAATGAAGACTTGATTAAGGTTGTCAGGGCATGGTTAGAAACAAAGAGTTACAAAGGCTTAGCATTAGCATGTTCCAGACTTTGGAGCTTGGGATGATGAATACACCATACCTTAGTTTAGAAAGAAGCTTGAATTCCATCTATTACAATACTTACTTGTTAGCTCTTTTTCCAATAGCATCCTCACTTATCCTGTTTATATTCTGATTATGTCAGGAGCATTTGTGATTTCTTCTTCCTCGATGCTGATGGTATTCGGTGTCAGAGTTTTATATAGTCCTTACCTTGCACCATTGCAACAGGTTCCCACACCTACTTTCTGTTCCTAGCTCTTTCTTCAAATCAATTCTATGAACTATTGTTACTTTACCCTTCCTAAAGCAAATACAAGAATATTATTCCCTCTAAAATGAACATCATGAGGCATATCCAATACA
The DNA here is from genome assembly GCF_900095145.1 of Mus pahari. Taxonomy (NCBI): domain Eukaryota; kingdom Metazoa; phylum Chordata; class Mammalia; order Rodentia; family Muridae; genus Mus; species Mus pahari. The sequence goes on along the minus strand of NC_034592.1, from coordinate 43,508,002 downwards.
GCTATGTCTGCCTTTTTTCCAATATAATAATACCATTTTTCTTCAGCAAATACTAAACTTTTCAACTATGTGTTTTTTTTCTACTGTGTGTTTCTTTAGCATCATTGTCCTTCCTCCCTAATCTTTTCATAAATCTTTGACATCTTTCTTGGTACATTACACATGTGGCCCACAAGCTTAACTCTTATAATTTCTATCAATAGCCAACCCAAATATCTACCTCAAGTCTTTGAGGAGGTTTTATATTAAATTTTAATGACCCAGTGAACTTCAGTTTAGTCTGTTGAGGAGTCTTATCCCGTTCTGCCAACAACTTCTAGAGTTTCCCTTGGGAGAGGTTATTTATTATGTATTCTCCTTTATAACATAGGTGGTTTTCAGGACATTACTTTGATACAGAGACGTCATGCTTCAGCCTTTCTCAGTGATCCTCACAAAATGCTACAAGATGTATTATTGACACAGTGGCTAATGAGCTATTTGCTACCCTTTATTCTGCTAGGGATCTCAATAGCCTCAATGCTAAATAATTTTACATATTTATGTTTCTGTTTGCTTAGTACATTTTCTACCATCATAATATGAACTCTCAGAGGGCAGAAACATTATCTGTTCAGTACCTTATATGCCCAGAACATCATGTAATACTCAGTGACTCCTTGTTAAATGACTAAGAAAAATCAATACCAACTGTAGATTTGTTATGGCAGTCATTAGGAAAGGTTGGCTTATCTCTGGGGTCACAGTTTGGCACAATGAAAATGTGGAGGCTAGTCGTGGTAACATAACAGAACCAATTAGAGACAGTGGAGGCCAAGAGTTAGCCAAAGATAATGTTTTGACAACAAGATTTGTCTGGTTTGGACTCAGCTGGGCCTGGAATGGTTTAACTCCTGTGGAATTTGAGAAGTATGGAATTAAGGAAGTATGTCCCCCCCCCTCCTTTTTAAGAACCCAAAATTCTCCTTTTCTTTAAACCACATTTTGCCATTTGCAGTGTTAGATTCCAATATATGTCTTCGGCCAGTGAGCCATGGTGTTGGAATATTATTTAGATTCTCCATTAGAGTTGTAAGCTATCTGAGGTTGAAGATAATATCTTGTTCTTCCTTAAATTCCACATACTATTAATTCAATACACATTTGTCTATATTTCATAAACATTAACAGAATCAAATCTCTCATCAATAGAAAATAAAACCTTGGACTTTATTGTATATTATTTTGAAGAAAGATATTGTTATTCCTGAACACAATGTGTCCATTTTGGTGGGATGCTCCTCCACATCCTTGAACATACAAATCTCAACAACTTAAGCACGTATTTTACTACCATTTTATACATGTCATGCCATGGTTTAAATCACATAGACAGTAAAGTATACAGGTTGCATTAGAATTTTGATGTGTTGAAATTTCATTTATCATCATTACTGTGTGTGTATGATGGATAAGTTCAAGCACTTAAACTATTGCATGTGGTGGCCTGAAGGATGACTTTGTGGAGTTGTTTATTTTCTCATGATTTTATGTAGGTTTTGGGTATTCAACATAAACAAGTGCTTTATGCTGCTGTGATACATGCTGGCTCATGAGATTTTCAAATGTTTATTTAATGTATGTGCGGATACATGTATCATGGTGCAATTGTGGACATCAGAGGACAATTTGGTGAATGGGTTCTCTCCAATCATGTGATTTCTGGGAACTTGCCTATGTACACAGACACACACAAACACACACACACACACACACACACACACAAATAGCCACACAGCCACACATTCGCAGCCACAGCCACACAGCCATACACACACACACACACACACCACACACATAAGTACACATACACACACACATACACACACACCATACACACACACACACACACACACACACACACACACACACACACAATGTAAAACCAAGTACTTTAAATGAAAAGAACAGAACTGGAAAATGAAAAATTTCTTAGAGCTAGTGAAAACCCCAGGGAATGGGATAGCGCTTCCTGCACCTTGACATATATAGGACCTGACACACAGCAGTGACTCAACTATTATGGTCAAAAAAGGAGCAAAGTGAGACTAGTTACCATTCTTGAAGAAGAATTACTGCAGAAACTTTCCACTTTTGATGCTTATTAAGAAGACTGGACCTTCACTCTCTGCCCTCAGAAATAAGCTTTATTGGGTTACATTTCAGTGATATCTCTAGTCTGTTGAGATCATTTTTCTTCAGTCCTGCGCTCTGTAGAGTAGCAGAACAGCTGGCCAATACCTTTATAATTTAGATTCATTAACGTAGAAGCATCTCAGACTTATTTCCCCCTCTAGGTTAAGTAGCCTTAACTCCTCTGAAAATTCCCCACATTAATTTTTTTCCTAATTGCTTTTCTCTGGATAGTCTCCAGTTCCTCCAAGAGCCTCTTTTAAGGGTGTAAAAATTCATTACTGCAGGCTTTCCTAGACAATAACAGTTCCATACTCTGCTCTTTGGATGACAGTACCTTGCCCTGTATTATGATAACAAGAGCGCCGAAGGACCTAGATTTGTTTCTTCCCTTGCTTAAATACTAGCAATGTTTCAAAGTTTATCACTACGTAGTTTCTCATGCCTAGAAAATGTTTTTAAAGTTCTCATTTTTTTTTTTTTACAATAGCCACTAGTCCTGTTATGTAAAAGGGTAATATTCTAATCCTGAAAACACATATGTAACCTCCTTCCTCAACTTCAAGAGCCAGAGGTCAAACTCATTTAAACCTTCGAATCTGGTCAAGTAGCAAGCACCTGTTCTAAGCATTCGTATATATATATTTTTTTTCTTCCAGAAGGAGTGACCAATCTGAAACAGCTGTGGGTAATTTTATTAATCGAAACAAGCTGGAAGCAAAAGGGGGAAAGGAACGTAATTAAAATTCTTAATGAAACCCAGTACGATCTCATTAATAGACTACAAAGAGCCTGTGACTAGTGGCCTTGGTACTTGCCATGATTACCACATCATCAGGAAAGTGAAAAGTGGCCATGCATGTTATGCATTAAATACTTAAGGTAGGAGGCTTGAGGGCTGAGTAATTCTGAGTAAGTAAATGAATCCAAGAATTGAAGCTTGCTTGATGGGAAACAGCCAAGTAAGCCCATGCTGTGCTCGCCTGCCTGCTTGGTGTATGACCAAGAAAGGGCATTAAAGGTTGACACAGGAAGAGAATAAGTTTCATCATCACCCAAAACTCACTACAAAATTGTCTAGGTTAATAAGTCAGAGAGTGTTCTTGAATTCAACTCAAATTGACTGTTGCAGGTAGTTGCTAAATATCAGAGTGCTAAAAGTCTAGAAACTGTAAAGAAGAAAACATTTCAATAATCTTAATTCAGACATGACAGAGTTGAAAATACTTCCCACCCAGCCTATTGTATACATCCCAGAGCAATGTGACTTCAGTGGCTTCACCATATGGTTGAATTTACTTCTGTAGCTGCAAATTCGAGTTTGTCACTTGTTAAGCAAACATTGGAGGATCTGACTGTTGGGAGTCACCCTCTCTTGCTTCTGTGGTCTGAGACCACATGACAAAATATCCTGGAAAACAATTTTCTAGCAAGGTGGCAGAACTCATGTAAGTAGAGAATGAGACATTTGAGTGAGGTCAAAGTAGATCATCAGGTCCTTCTGGAATATATCCCAGGGCAGAACTTCCAGGCTATTCACAGAAATGTGCGAGATAATAAATTGTTTTTGTTTTAAGTCAATGAGGCAGCAGCAAAGGCTAATTAATACATAAGGATATAAATGGTTAGGTAATTAAAGGTCACGAATAAAATGTGTTAACTTGCAGAGTGATTGGGGAAACCATCTCAAGTTCAGTCCAGTTCCTTCAGTTAAGGAACAAAATATTAGAAGAGAAACATGATATAGATATTGTGTGTATAACTTTAAATTTTTTTCAAACCTTATTTTTAATGATGGTTCTTGAATGCTTTTACCTCCTTTTCAGCCTACCACCCACCAGAGGTAGTGGAAAAGAAAGGATATGAGGGAAGTGGACCTGTTTAGGAAAGGTTCTTTGGAACAACTCACATCTGTATTATCTGGAAATTGGCAGTTCACTTCACAGGTTGGCAGTGGCAGATCCACTTGCAAACATTTCACAGATATACCAGCAGTCCAGTTAGGTAGAGTTGGGTTAGCAACAATGGTGACAGAACCTAGCAGAGACAGCCAGGTCTCAGCCTTGGCTCCAGTCAGTCGGAGAGACCAGGAGAACATGTCCAGTGGGACATGAGACCCACAAGCACTGTTACAGCCAGCTGTACCTGCAGGCCAAGCTCTTGCTCTTTTAATCCACGGAGTCCTATTTAAACCCTCCAAACATCGCATGTCCTCCACGTGCCTTGTCTCAGCACGTGCCTCCAATCAGTCTGAGGCCGAGGACTGTGGACAAAGGCATCTCGGGACCAGTCCATGTACGTTGTTAGCAAAGAATTCTTCATCACGTGTCCTTTCAAATGCTTGCTTTACCAGAACATCCTCTCTCCTGTGTCTGCTTCAGCGAAATGCTCCTTCACATGTGTGCCCCAGCAAAACACCATCCAGCTGACTTTCCAAAGAACCCTCAAGTTTCCACTTCAATTATGAGGTATAGAATGACCGAATTCGGGAGTATGGTTCAGACTCCTGTTTGAATCATATATGATATTTAGTAAATAATTTACCAATATGTAAATATGTGCTTTACTTTGAGTTCCTTTTCTTGTTTTTGAGTTCGGGGAACTTTGTGGTCGTTGAATCAGTTATTATTATTGTGTCTTTTATGTTTTGGGTGTTTAATGGCACCTTGTGTTTACTTTGTCTTTTGTCATTTTTAACTACTTTGGAGCCATTTGGGATTCAGGAAAGCTTATACTGTGTTCTGTCCTCCCTTTCATGCCTCCCCTTCCTTACTCATGGAAGCTCTACTCACAATTGCAGGCTCCTTCCCTGTTATATTTTGTATCCCCCAGGACAGTAGTGTGAACTTACTTATCGCAGCCTGAGTCAAGTAGATGCCTGTGGGCCTCAGCATCATCCATCACTCCTTATTCCTAGAAAGGAGGGTTCAGATGTTTTCGCATGGTTTCTACAGTCGTTGCCACTTCTCAGTGTTTTGTGTTGTTTTTCTCCTTGGTTTGGTCCTGAGCTTTGGTGTTCATAGTTATTTTCCATCTTATCACTTCCTTCACGATCTTCTCAATTCAGAGTGTTTTTCAGCCATTGTAACTAAGCCCTTGCAACCATCCTCGAGCCTTCTTTCTTTTCACATTCATTGTCTAAGCCATGAATCAGATCTGTTGAGTTTACATGCAACGTACAGCCAGGATTCATTCATTTCTACCCACAACTTCTAAGACCCTGAAGCAATCACGCCATGCTTAGATTAGTACTGCAGTAGCTTGCTAACACACAGCTTCAATTCTACCCTTTTCAGAATAGAGGGTTTTCTTGTTTTTTTTTTTTCTGGCTTTTTATTGATTGTGAATTTCATATCATGCATCCCAATCCCACTCATCTCCCCATTCCTTGTTTCTGCTCTCTGCCTCTACCTTCAAAGTAGAGAAAATGAGACAGAACTTGCTGTGGCAGCCATAGTGTGTCACAATGTGTCACATCACATAACTTTCTGTTCACACGTTTTTGCTTGCAAATGTTCATTGTGATCAGTCATTGATCTTTTTCAAGGCCTTTGGCTTTTGCTACACTATCAGTACTGGGTCCTCATTGGGACTCCTCTTGGATAGCCTGTTGTTGCTTTGTGATATAGAGATCCTTCAGCTTTGGATTTGCAGAATGTCTCTTTCATAAGATCCAGCAGATCATAGATGGGATAGTTTTGGGGGTCAGTCAACTCAAAACCCTGGATCAGGGACTGTGAGGTAGTTAAGTTGCTCAGCCCACCAGCTCTCCAGCACCTGCATCACCAGGGTGAGCTCTCTATTCCTGATCTGGCTGGCTTTTCCAATGCCAGCAAAGGTCAGGGTCAGCTTTCTTACTCTCGAGTTCTCAGGGCTCAACCTGCACCTTCACTCCCCCAGTGCTAGCTCCACTGTGCTACTGAGGTGAAGTACAGGGTCTCATCTCCCAAGTGCTGAAGTTGGTGAGGGACGAGACAGCTCATCACAGTGTCTCTCAGGCTGCAGTCCAGAGCATGGACTTTGTTGGTAATACGGAACATTAACACACGGCCCAGCTGCCATAGGGGATCATGGACCTAGACATGCCTCCACCCCTCCCTATAGCAGCCTGGATCACTATGTCCCTATGGCCTCTGGTGGCAATTTAGGTCACTCAGATCATCATGTCTCTCTGTGGCAGCATGGCATTCAGATATTCACATGGTTTCTGGTGCATCCCAAACCACTGACATCTGTTTGGACCCTGTAGTAAACTCATGCTACAGACATCAACACAGACCCTAGCTGCAGTAGCACCACAGTCCCAGACATGGCCTCTGGCCCCAGCCTGTCTCAGGACCTCACCATGGCCTCCTCATAGCTGCCTGTTCCTCACTGCCCCTGAGTTTCCAGTTCCACATTTCTCCATAGTGTACGAACCTCTTGGCGTTGCTTTCCCATCCCTCTCCCTTCTACACAGTCCATTGTTCCCATGTCTTTTTCACACATTCATCCATAATAAGGGTACCAGCGGCAGGTGCTTCGCTATCTTTCTTCCAGCCTCCCTTGGGCATAAGAGAGGGTTTTTTTTTTTTTTTAAATTATGACAAAGGTTTATTTATTTTACCTATAATTCTAGCATGATGTGTATACAAATGATGATTCTAAGAACTTGTGGAAGTCAAGATATCCTTTCTTTGCCTCTCTGTCCCCATGAACTTCTGCACCTCAATAGCTGAGATTCGGCCACATTCAGCCACAGATGGATGTTCCAGGGACTTCTGGATCTGCACTAAAAGGGTATTGTCACACTCTACAGATATCATCTGTACATGGGTGGTTTGGGGGAGGTTCCTGCAGGTCTTCTCTGGAAGTTTATGAGGCAATTGAGGTGGAAGACCATATCTTACTGGACGCAGTAGGTAACAAATGAAGAATGTATTACACGCTGGAATCAGGAGCTTAAACTGTCAGGTACCTAGTATGAAGAGATGGTACTGTTTGGTTGGCCCAGCAAATTTCTGCTGAGTCACTCTGCTAGCATGGTACCATTTTGCTTCTTGTTTTTGAAATGCCATGTTAAAAATTAAATTTTTATAACATTACTTTCTTTCTTTCCACCCATGCCATGTGCACCCACTTCCTCTCAATTTCATGGACTCTTTTTCTTTTAGTTACTGTTGCATATATATATATATATGTAATATGTGTGTGCATATATACATGTATATGTATAAATATATAAATTCAAACCACTTAGTCTATTTTGTGTTGCTTATATGTGCTTATATGTATATGATTTCAGGGCCAAGTGGTGGTATTATTTTAGATGTAGAATTGTAGAGTTGGTAACACAAGATGAATTTGTAGGTAGATATATACTTTCCATGGTTCTGGGCAAGGCAGGTTGCATGCCTCTGGTGATTTTTGTCAACTGTCAATAATAAACTTTCAAATCCTTTCAAGAGTTTGATTCTGTTGCTGTGACTGTTTTCAGTATTTCCTGGGCCCTCATTTCCAGTGTCACTGGGGTTGACATCCTTGTGACAATGACTTGAAGCAGTGTTGATTTCAGTTCATTCCTCTTTTGCTTCTTTACTTAGCTCAATTTTCTAGGTACTACCAATCTTTTTTTCTATTACCATAATTTGTTTAAAATTATGGTAATAGGAAGAATATAATATGCATCACTTTTATTTGTGTCTGTATTTGCCCACTATATTTATTTAGAGATTCATCCATTTGATTGTGTACATCAGTTGTCCATTTTTATTACTAGGTAGTCTTCCATTATTTAAATACACAGATATTTAAGCAGTGGTGATAAAAAGGATTATTATCGTGTTAGTCTATGCATGATCATAGGTTTCTATATCTTCTGGGTAATTCCCTGTAACAGCAAGGCAAGATCAAGAAACTATTTTACCCTTTGAGAGATTGATAAATTATTTTTCTAGGTGTTTATACTATTCACATAACTATTAATAGTGCATGAGGAACCACTGTATTCACACTCTTATGAACCCTAATGTGTCCAGTTTTTAGTATTGCTAAGACTAATGTACCTGATAGTGACTATCATATTTAATTTGCATTTTCTAGTGACTAATTGTGTTAAACATTTTATTATATGTTTATTATTTACAATACTATCTTCTTTGGTTGAGTATATGTAAAGCCTTTTGACCATGTTCTCATTGGGTAGATTTCTTATTGTTGGATGTAGAGAGTTTATAAAAATATAATATAAAATATCAAATATATAATTAGAAAATATTTTCCCTCAGTTTGTGTCTTACATTTTCATTGTTTTAACACTATACTTTTTAAAATAAAAATAATTAACTTTGGATTAAGTAATATTTGTGGATTTTTCTATTCATTATTAGTTCAATATTTGGTGTTATGGCTAAGAATTATTTTCTACACTCAGAGTTATAAGATAGAAGTTTCCCTGCATTTTTCTAGGTACTTCATAACAGAAAACATTGAAATAAGGGTTTATATTTTAGAGTTAAAAATTTAAAAGGTATTTTTATTAATTCTTTAAGTATTTTATTACTTTATTTTTTGACCCCAGTCCCCAGCTCCTCTAATCTCTTTTTTTAAAATCTGTCTCTCTATCTCTCTGTCTCTCTCAAAAATGAAATACTCTGTGGTCTGATCCCTGCCTTGGAGCATGGCCCATTTTCCAGCACTCACACCTTTAAAGAAAATGGATGCTACCCATTCAGAGCAGCTGTTGAATACCAATAGTTCCTCAAGTCATTGTGGGATTTTGTGCCTGCCTCCTGACCCATGCTGGGATTTACCTGGCTCAAGCTTGCATGCATCATCTCATGCACTCACCAGAGATATGAGTTCACAAGTGCAACTGTGCTTTGTGTCTGGAAAACACCATTTCCTTGTGTCATCCACCATCTTTGATTCACAATCTTTCTACTAGAGTCAATTTTTTTTAATAGTCTTTATTTTTGGAACATTTTGAGCCTGACAGCAAAGTGGAGCAAAGGAGACAGATTAGCAATCATTTTCTTGACCTCGGAGTAACTCAAAAAACACTGTTACAACTCACTGGTGCATCTTTGTTTCCTGGATTATGTGGATTCTGGTTTGCATTAGGGTGCACTGATGATGATGTGCATTCTGTAAGTATAGACAAGTTTCTAGTGATGTATGCTATCCTACCTTGAATAAATAGCTGCACCATACAAATATGATACATGTTCTCCCTATCCATCTTTCCCTTCCCTGTAAGAGCTGGTGATACTGATTTTTTTTTCTCTTCAAGACATGGTTTCTCTGTGTAGCCCTGGCTGGAACTCACTCTGTAGACCAGGCTAGCCTTGAACTCAGAAATCCACCTGTCTCTGCCTCCCAAGTGCTGGGATTAAATGTGTGCGTCACCACTGCCTGGCTGATTATTTTTTTAAAAAAGATTTATTCAATTTATGTGAATACACTGTCGCTGTTTTCAGACACACCAGAAGAAAGCATCAGATCCTTTTATGGATGGTTGTGAACCACCATGTGGTTGCTGGGAATTGAACTCAGGACCTCCGGAAGAGCAGCCAGTGCTCTTAACCTCTGAGCCATCTCTGCAGCCCTGATACTAATCTTTTAACTTCTTCCATGCCACAGATGACAAGAAGTTCAAATCATAAACTACATGGCGTTTTCAGATAAGTTCTTTTCATTGAGTAACAATCACTTGAGTTTACATCAACTCCCTGTAACATGCATCTAAAATTTTTTCTGTGTGTGCATATCTGAGTATGTAAATGCACATGTGTAGGTACCTGTGGAGGGCAGAAGAGGGTGTGACATTTGTTGAGTTAATGGAAATTGTGAGACCATCTGAAATGGACAATGGCAACCAAACTTTGGTTGTCTGGAAGAACAAGTGCTTTCAAAATCTGAGTCATTGTTCTATCCACAACCCCATAGATGTTTATACAGTAATTCATTTTATAATTAATTAATTAATACTCCATATTTTATTTCCATCCCCTCTCTACCCTCCCACTGCTCCACATCCCATACTTACTCCTCAGCCTCCTATCTTCATGTGGATGACCCCACCCCCACCTCACCTGAACTTTAAATTCCCTTGGATCTCCAATCTTCTGAGGGTTAGGTGCATCATTTTTTTTTTTTTCAGGTTTTTCGAAAGCTTTATTGAAATATAATTCATGTACCACACAATTGATCTTTTAAAACATATGATTCAACATTTTAAAAGTATATTACAATCAAGCTTAGAACACTTTCCTCTCCCCATAAGAAACCCTATCCCCAT
>NC_034592.1:43480144-43494322 GCF_900095145.1 Mus pahari | reverse complement strand
ATGTGGTTTTTGTCTTTGAGTTTGTTTATGTAGTTGATTACATTGATGGATTTCCTTATATTAAACCATCCCTGCATCCCTGGGATGAAGCCTACTGCAGTGCACCGGAACCAAGATGGCTCACCTTCCGGTTCAGACCTGGAGACTGCTGGGCAGACACCCCTCCTTGGGCAGGGAAAGGCGCTGGATGCCGAGTCAGACTGGGGACTGGTCCTGGTCGGACACCCCTCCTTCCGGTTCAGACTTGGAGACTGCTGGGCAGACACCCCTCCTCAGGCGGGGAAAGGCGCTGGATCACCAGTCTTGAGCCAGGGCACAGGTTGCACAGATTAGCCTGTAATTTAGAACTCTTGCCTTCCAAAGGCTGAAGTTGGAGGCTTCTGTAGTTAGCTGATCCAGACCTTTTGGCTTTTTGAGACAGGGTTTCTCTGTAGGTGCATCATTTTTAATGACCACAGACCTGGAGGTCCTCTACTGTGTGTGTGTTGAGGGCCTCATATCAGCTAGTGTATGCTGTCTGTTTGGTGGTCCAGTGTTTGAGAGATCTTGGGGGTCCAGATTAATTAAGACTGCTGGTCCTCCTACAAGGTCACCCTCCTCAACTTATTTCAGTCTTTCCCTAATTCCACAACAGGGGCCAGCTGCTCTATCCATTGGTTGGGTGCAAATATCTGACCCTGATTCTTTCAGCCCCTTGTTGGGTCTTCCAGAGTGTGGTCATGCTAGATCCCTTTTTGTGAGTGCTCCATATCCTCAGTAATAGTGTCAGGCCTTGGGACCTCCTCTTGGGAGCTCCTCTTGAGCTGTCTCTGGACTTTCTTTTCTTCAGGCTCCTCTCCACTTCCATCCCTGTAATACTCTGAGACAGGAACAATTGTGGGTCAGAGTTGTGACTTTGGAATTTCATCTAAGGTCCCTCCCTTTGAGTCCTGAGAGTCTTTGACTTCCCAGGTCTCTGGTCCATTCTGGGGTCCCCCCCCCCATCCTCCTACATCCTGAGGTTGTCTGTTTTCTATCTTTCTGTTGGACCTCAGGGCTTCAGTCCTTTTCCCTTACCCAATACCAGATCAAGTCCCCCGCCCCAACTCGGCCCCCGCCCAGTTCACTTTCCCTCCTAGGTCCCTCCCTTCCCACTTGTGATTATTTTCTTCTCCCTCCCAAGTGAGACTGAGGAGTTCCTCATTTGGCCACTTCATCTTGTTGACCTTTTTGAGTTCTGCGGACTGTATCTTGTATGTATATAATTTTTGGGTAATAGCCATGTATTAGTGAGTATATACCATGCATGTTCTTTTGGATCTGAGTTATCCCACTCAGGATGATATTTTCTAGTTCTAGTTGCCTGCAGAACTCAGGATGTCCTCATTTTTAATAGCTGAGTAGCACTCCATTGTGTAAATGAACCACATTTTCCATTTCCGTTCTTCTGTCGCGGGAACATCTAGGTTGTTTCCAGGTTCTGGCTATCACAAATAAGGCTGCTATGAAAATAGTGGAACACAAGTCCCTATGGCATGGTGGGGACATCTTTTGGTTATATTTCCAAGTGTGGCATAGCTGGGTCTTGAGGTAGATCTATTTCCAATTTTCTGAGGAAACTTCAGATTGATTTCCAGAGTGGTTGTACCAGTTTGCAATCTCACCAGCAATGGAGGAGTGTTCCTCATTCTCCACATCCTCTTCAACATGTGTTGTCACCTGAGGATTTGATGTTAGCTGTTCTGATTGGTGTAAGGTAGAATCTCAGGGTGGCTTTGATTTGCAATTCTCTGATCACTAAGGACTTTGAACATTTCTTGTGGTGCTTCTCAGCCATTTGAGAATCTTCAGTTGTGAATTCTTGGTTTAGTTCTATACCCCATTTTTGTATTGGATTGTTTGATTTCAAACAGGCTGACAAAGAAATTAGGGAAACAACTCCCTTCACAATAGCCACAAATAATATAAAATATCATAGGGTAACTCTAACCAAACAAGTGAAAAACCTGTACGATAATAACTTCAAGTCTCTCAAGAAAGAAATTGAAGAAGATCTTAGAAAATGGAGAGATCTCCCATGCCCATGGATTGGCAGAATTAACATAGTAAAAATGGCCATCCTAGCAATGGCAATCTATAGATTCAATGCAATCCCCATCAAAATCCCAACACAATTCTTCAAAGACATGGAAAAATTAATTCTCAAAATCATCTCAAAAGGCAAAAAACTCAGAATAGTGAAAATAATACTTAACAATAAAAGAACATCTGGGTGAATCACCATCTCTGACCTCAAACTTTACTCCAGAGCAATAGTGATAAAAACTACATGGTACTGGTACAGAGACAGACATATTGATCAATGGAACAGAATTAAAGACCCAGAAATAAAACCACACACTTACAATCACTTGATTTTTGACAAAGACACCAAAAATATACAATGGAAAAAAGAAACCATCTTCAATAAATGGTGCTGGTCCAACTGGCTGTCTCTATGTAGAAGAATGAAAATAAACCCATATTTGTCACCTTGTACAAAGCTCAAGTCCAAGTGGATCAAGGACCTCAACATAAAACTAGATACACTGAATCTAATAGAAGACAAAGTGGGAAAGAGCCTTGAACTCATAGGGACAGGAGGAAATTTTCTAAACAGAGCTCCAATGGCTCATGCTCTAAGATCAAGAATTGATAAATAGGACCTCATGAAACTGGAAAGCTTCTGTAAGGCAAAGAACACTGTCAAAAATACAAAAAAGCAACCAACAGATTGGGAAAAAGTCTTTACCAACCTTAAATCTGACAGAGAACTAGCATCCAATATATAAAAAGAACTCAAGAAAATTGACTCCAGAGAACCAAATAACCCTATTAAAAATGGGGTACCGAGCTAAACAAAGAATTCTCAACTGAGGAATACCGAATGACTGAGAAGCACCTGAAAAAGTTCAACATCCTTAATCATCAGGGAAATGCAAATCAAAAAATTCCTGAGATTCTACCTCACACCAGTCAGAATGGCTAAGATCAAAAACTTAGGTGACAGCAGATGCTGGCAAGGATATGGAGAAAGAGGAAAACTCCTCCATTGCTGGTGGGATTGCAAGCTGGTACAACCACTCTGGAAATCAGTTTTGTGGTCCCTCAGAAAATTGGACATAGTACTACCGGAGGATCCAGCAATACCACTCATGGGCATATACCCAGAATATGCCCCAACATGTAATAAGGACACATACTTCATTATGTTCATAGCAGTCTTATTTATAATAGCCAGAAGCTGGAAAGAACCCAGATGTCCCTCAACAGAGGAATGGATACAGAAAATGTGGTACATTTACACAATGGAGTACTACTCAGCTATTAAAAACAACGAATTTATGAAATTCTTAGGCAAATGGATGGATCTGGAGGACATCATCCTGAGTGAGATAACCCAATCATAGAAGAACACACATGATATGCATTCACTGATAAGTGGATATTAGCCCAGAAGCTCAGAATCCTTCTTAGAAGGGGGGACAAAATACTCATGCAAGGAGTTACAGAGACAAAGTGTGGAGCAGAGACTGAAGGAATGACCATCCAGAGACTGTCCCACTTGGGGATCTATCCCATAAACAGCCACCAAAACCAGACACTATTGTGGATGCCAACAAGATTTTGCTGACAGGAGTCTGAAATAACTGTCTCCTGAGAGGCTATGATAGTACCTGACAAATACAGAAGTGGATGCTCACAGCCATCCATTGGACAGAGCACAGGGTCCCCAATGGAGGAGCTAGAGAAAGGACCCAAGGAGCTGAAGGGGTTCGCAACCCCATAGGAGGAACAACAATATCACCTAACTAGTACCTCTAGGACTAAACCACCAACCAAAGAAAGCACATGGTGGGACTCACAGTTCTAGCTGCATATGTAGCAAAAATGGCATAGTCAGTCATCAGTGGGAGGGAGAGGCCCTTGATCCTGTGAAGGTTATATGCCCCAGTATAGGGGAATGCTAGGGTCAGGAAGTGGGTATGTGTGGGTTGGTGAGCAGGGGGATGGGGGGTGGGATATGGGGAGGGTGTTTTTGGAGGGGGAACCAGGAAAGGGGATAAGATTTGAAATGCAAAAAAAATTTGATAAATGGGACCTCATGCAACTGGAAAGCTTCTGTAAGGCAAAGGACATAGTCAATAAGACAAATTGGGAACCTACAGATTTGGAAAATTTTCCACTAACCCCACATCTGATACAGGGCTAATATCCAAAATAAATAAAGAACTCAAGATGTTAATTCATGTCTTTTATATTTTGTACAATTCAGCTGTGTTTGAACAGCTTATCCAGGCACCCATTGAAGCTCATCCTAAATGCTTCCAAGGTTTGGCAATTCTGAATCAATCTGAACATCCCAATAAAATTCACAGTTTTCCCAGGAATGAATTTTATCAAATTTTATCAAATGGTCTTTCTGTATTTATGTATATAATCTTATGATTAAAAAAAATCATGTTTCTGTGACAGATCACAGTGATTTATTTTTTGCATACATAGGATACTATTATATCCAGGGTACTTATCCAATTTTGTCTTGGTTTATAAATCTTCTATTTCAGTGTTAGATTTAATATCCACATACTTCATTCAATACATTTTTGCATCTATATTCATTAAGATTTGGTTTGTACTTTGTCTAATTTGTACATTAAGGCAAAGCTGGATTTGAATGAATAAGTACTCCTTAATTTTATTCTCTGAGAAACAGAGAACAGAGATTTTTCTGAAGTGTGTCATAGAATTGTGAATGGATCTCTTTCTAAAGATTTTTGAGGAAAGACCAGTAACTATTGAGGCCACTTCTTTGGTATAAATTCCAATTCCCACATATGAATATTGTTCCAGCTCTAGTTTTCAAAGAGAATTCTCTACCACTAAGCTACATTCTTATCTTTATGAAAAACTAATTATGTGCCATACTCATTCCTATTTTATGACTTTCTCTTATGATTGCAAGAGTTACATATGGATGGTCCTGCCTTTCTGAAGTTACACATCATGGCACTGAATATGTATTATCGTCCTATGGAACATTTTATATGAGATTACCACATATTTCCTACTCTTCCAGAATGCAGATATTTAAACCACATTGCAGTCATTTAGTATATCTGACCAACTAAAGAAATCATGGACAAAATGGAAACCTCAATTGAATAGATTTTTAATGTCTATTCAATGAAGAGGACACAGAACTGGCTGGATTTTGAAACGACAAGAGGGTTGAGAGATTTGATAAGACATATAGAGGTATATAGGTATAGAAAATAGAATCTTGGGATTCTTTAAAACGAAGTGAGGGCATCCATTTTTATGTTTTCATGTTGGGGATCAAACACAGGTTAGCAAGTACTCTACCACAGAGCTACATCTACAGCCCCAGGGACTGTACATGCCTGGGGCTGTAGATGTAGCTAGAAAAGTCAGTCACTGATTCCTGCCTAGAATGAATACAGGGGTTGCGATTTCCTCGTCATGGTATTTGAGGAATGAAACTGAAGAGGCTGCTGGTCCCTTCTGATTCTCTGGGCTTGCAACACGCTGTGCTGTCTTGACATCTGGCTGAGGTATGGTTCTTTTCTTTTGATAACACTCTGCATGGTCTCTCAATTGACCTTTGGCCGCTGACTTCTGCACTCTCCTTGGTTCCAGACTGTCTGCTTGGCCTGACCCTCTACTTTAATTCCTGACCTTTCTGTGACTCTTAGGAGCCATGACCTGCACTCCAGCCAGAAGCCAGAAGCCTGTAGAGTCAATAAATTCTCAAAGGGAGAATGTATATTAATGCAAGTACACATGCCAGGCTCAGACCTGGTGTAGCACTCAAGGAGAGATCAAGAAGAGAATAAAAGGAGGATTAAAATACAGAAAAGGCAGGGGTGTGCAGAGGAGACATTAATCAACTGGATGAATCTGTATGGAAATATAACAGAACAGAAAATCTAGTCAGGTTGCTTGCACAAACATCAAGCCAGTGGTAACTAATTGAACTCTCAAAATTCCTTCCTTCCTTCCTTCCTTCCTTCCTTCCTTCCTTCCTTCCTTCCTTCCTTCCTTCCTTCCTTCCTTCTTCTTTCCTTCCTTATTTTCTTTCTTTCATATCCTAGGTAATTTAGGTATATGTTTGAATGTGCTTTCTAAACCAATTAACAAATAAATACATACTTCTGTTTGCGTAAAAGTGCAAATTTCAAAGTGGAAGTTTGGCTTCATCCCAGTTGAAGGTAAGAAGGAGTCTAGTGTGGACAGTGCAGTGATGGAAGCAACTGTAGAGGGGAAGAATTTAAAATGTTATGTCCTTTTCTTTGTCTTGTTTCTCTTCCTAAAATAATATGGCTTGGACAGACAGGATGTCTGCTCTGGGAAAGGCAAGTATTTTTGTGTTTTTAGTGAAGAAAAACATGTATGCCTCTTTAGTCACTTCTCTTGGTCTCTGCTTTATTGCTCTTAAAAGCAAGTAACATTTGCTGATTTGTTGTGTTCCACTTTATTAAAAAAAACAAAAACAGCTACTTCAAATGGTTGCACAACACAGTGGGGCTCACACAGCTCTTTTAAAAGATCAAATCTGAGGTTAAGAAACTGGAGCTGTGTGCTACCTGAGTAAGCGCCTGCCCTAATGGGTACGTAACCTCCTACCTCTGCAGGCACATGATTAAAAATAATCAAAACAAATCTTTATTTTTGAAAAAAAGAAAAATAGAGCTGGCAGTTAGATGTGATTAATTATATCACAATGATAAAGGTATCATTTTGTTTTTCTACAAGTAGTACTTAAAAGAGTTATTTTGGAAAGAAATGCACACTTAAAATATGTATTCATTTGTAGTGTACATAAAATTTACATGTAACTTATTGCTTCCATTTCATAAAACTAATATTTGATAAGGGAAGGAGATGATTTATTTAGAACCAATACTATCTGGACTGGTACATCTTAGTTTTTTTAACCTAAAATAATTTTGACCAAAAAATTCAAGACTCAGTGTGTAGATTGCTCTGTAGTGAGCACACATACACACACACACACACACACACACACACACACACACACAAACACACACACACTTAAGATATGGGCTAGCAGAAAGCATATTAGTTTGGGGTACCCTGCTTGATGTATGCCACAATTCAAAGCAAGCAGGTGGCCTAGTGAAATATAAAAGGCTTGCTAAACAAAGAGTTTTATTTCCTGGTTGGTGCCTGCAGGGGAGGAATTATGAAAGGAAACAATCTCTGAGAGCCAAACAGTGCAGAATTTTGAAGTGAAGCTTTTTTTATTTTTTAAATTGATTTAAAAAGGTATGTAAATTACTTATAATTTACAAACCAAAGCTTGTGAAAGTGATAGGTATTTTTAATAATAAGAGGTAAAATAGCTTTTTATATTCTATAAGAAATTATAGCTATTGCTAAAACTATTTTCTCCCCCATGACAGATTTTTTTTTTAGGAAATCAAATAAGCCGGCCATTTAAAATCATCCCTATATTGCTCATTACACACTATTTTTACATAGGGTATTAGTGAATAGACCAAACTGAAAAAAATCTTTAAGGAATTACATCACGCCAAATTCTCAGGTGCTTTGGGTCACAGATTCCAGCTGTAAGTTATTATCAAGTAGAAAAGACTATCTACCCCCAGCTAAATAAGATGTTCACTTTAGCAGCCATGGGCTATAAACAGCGTATGCTGCCTGCATTTCTAAAATGAATACTTACTTGGAGCTACACATGCTCACATTTGTTTTCTTATTTTCATAGGTGATTCCCCTAAGCAGAAGCTCATGTTAATCCCACACTCACACAGATAGAAGGTCAAAGTTGGTCAGTGAGCCAAGAAATACCATATCAGGGGTTCCTTTCCCCTTCAATTGAAAAAGGTATAAATTGTGGAATTAGTGTATTGATTGAAGGCTACAACTTCAAGCAATCAGTTTTTCTGGCTTGACAAGATTATTTTATCCCACTTTTCTTTTATTATTATGTGTAGTATTTGAGTCATCCTTCAGGCAGATGAAGTGACAGCTTGATTTAACTCAATAAAACCCACCAGTTAGGTAACCTACTGAGCCGAACAAAAGACGAAAAGGACTGTGAAGGGGCAGGTGCGCAGTTAGTTTAAGCAACCAGAGGAGTCAGAAGAAGGAAATATTAACAGAAATTATGCTCCGATCAATGCATTTCTATGGAAACTCGAGAGAAGTTTGTAAAAACCCTCTTGCTGGGTAATTAAGCAGCTAATGCCATTGCTTTAAAAACAAAACAAAAATTAACAAATCTTTAAAAACGAGACCACAAGAGTAAGAAACAGCGCCTTCATAATGGCTGGGCTCCTGTATAATTGCAGCGGAGTGCGATAATCTTTACTGCCTCGGTGGGTGTATCTGAGATGAAATGCTGCACAATTGATTTGTAGTAGTTCGGAAACTAAAACTATAATTCGTGTATCTTTCATTGAACCTAACCTTTGCTTTTTCCACATCGTATCCAATTGATGTCTCTCATGACTTCTTTAAATGAACACATCAGCACTTGCCAATAATATCAATCTGATTTTTTTCTGATAAATCCAAATAGACGAGCCAGAGTGGATACTTTGCTTTCAGAACCAGAAAAAAAAAAAAAAAAAAAAAAAAGTGGTAATTTAAAACACTGACTTAAACGGACCAACCTCTCCACTTAACCTCTTGAGGTCTAAGGACCCACATCGCTGTTTGCTTATGTACCAAAGCGTCTGCTCCTTGTGAGGGAAATGGCTCCACATGCAATCAGGAGCAGCTGGAGCCAAGTTTGCTTTGTATATTAGCAGTTTCATTAACACTCCCCTTCAGAGCTTAGAGTCCACATTGTATTCACATTATTTTAGTACTCCCATTTGAATAACGCCGCAATCCTGTAAGACTGGGTGAGAGATGGAAGGTATGGGGGTAATTTCATAATCATTCCTTCAGGACAGCACTCTTAGTTCTTAGATTTCAAAACAATCGGATCTGGGTTTTGCATAGGCAGTACTCCTTACTCAATCCAGCTATGTGAGGAGGAAATCTTGAAAGGCCTAACAGAGCATCTTCTTTTCTTTTTTTCCGTTTCCCTTTTTCTTTTTATTACTATTTACTTTATGCCCCAATTGGAGCTTCCTCTCCCTTCTTGCCTCCCAGTGCCTCCCTTCCTCCTGCCCTTCCTCTCTCTCCTCCTCTCGTTCTCCTTAGAGATATGGATATCAACCGCCTTGGTATGTCATGTTATAATTTGACTGGAGTCTCTTATTTTCAATGAACAATACATAAAACAACTACAATTTCAAAGTAAGTTTTGTAAATTTGGTATCAAACTTTCATGGCATAGCAAATAGACATTTCTTGCACACCGAATGTGACCAACTGGTAGTAGTTCTTCCCCCCCCCTTTGGTTTTTCGAGACAGGGTTTCTCTGTATAGCCCTGGCTGTCCTGGAACTCACTTTCTAGACGAGGCTGGCCTCGAACTCAGATATCCAGTCTGTCTCTGCCTCCCGAGTGCTGGGATTAGAGGCATGTGCCACCACACCCAGCAACAGGTAGTAGTTTTATAACAGTGAGGCATGCAGATGACTCTGGGCTCTACCACATCTTGGGGGATTGTAAACAGTGAGTGATCACAAGACCTCACATCTAGGTTGGGGAAGTATGGTGTGGCTTTTCAAGTACTTGTTTGTCAAAGGAATCCATTTATTGTTAATCATTTCTGTAACTTTAAACATTGCTTTCTTGGCTTTTCTCTTTCATACACATGCGGGCTAGCATAAAGCTTCAAGGTTAAGGACAGTTCCTGATAGAAAAGTGAAGTGCATTGAGGAATCATGATTCTTGGATTGCCAGTGTCAGCATCTGGTCAGCCGCAATGGCCGGCAAGGCAAGCGTGTTTTATTGCTATTTACTTTATGCCCCAATTGGAGCTTCCTCTCCCTTCTTGCCTCCCAGTGCCCCCCCCCTTCCTCCTGCCCTTCCTCTCTCTCCTCCTCTCATCCCTGTGAGTAACTTTGGCTGATACTACCTACCACAGGGCAAGCGCACCATTTACTAACACTACAAAGATTGATTTCCCCAGTGTTATTCATCTCCTTTGTGGCTAGAGGAAGCAGTTTGAAAGCTCCAGCTAATATAAAGAATAGTAAAAGGATACATTTCTTAGATCTTAAGGAGAGGGAGAGCAAGGAGCTTTTCTGCAAACTGACTCAGGATTGCTCTTTCAATCAAATATCAAATGGTTTTTATTTCATGAGCACTCAGTTGGGTGTGTATATTAGTAAGTTATATCTTTATGTAAGATATAACTCAGAGTATACCTCTGGATGATGCAAATGCGTTCAGCTTCCATTGGAATACAAAGTTGAAATTTGTCATTCAGAGAACAGAGGGCTTGTTAGGAGTTTATGTCTGATGCCATGTGATAAAAACTTTCCTACCGGGACTTGGCCTTGTTTGTGGCTAATGGGAGAATGGAGCAATCTTGGTGCTTGAAGTTCAATTTCAAAAGCTCCTTTTATATCTAGTACTGTTTGCATCCGATTTCCTAAGTTTTGGTTCTTACTTGTTCCCACAATGTTATCACTCCAGTGAAGTTATAAAACATACCTGTAACTTGGCATTTCTTTGCTCTCCTTTTATGATTGATTTCAGACTCTTCTCGTTTATATAGGCAACTGATGATGCTCTGATTTCTTTTTATATTTTCTTCTTCTTCTTTTTTATTTGATTTCTTTTTAAATGGAGTTCTGGGCGATCCTACTTACATAAATTAGAAGTTCCTCTGACCCTTTGCCTGGCTTTTGTCTACATGTTTCATCTAATTTCTGAGTGATATTTTATTCTACAAGGTAACCAATCTGGATATTGGTTACCTTGGAAAACAGACAACTGTTTTCCTAGTATTTAGAATGTGGATTCAGGAGTGTGAATTTAAAACCAGTCTGAGTTGTATAGTGAGACTGTCCCCATATTTCCCCCTCTTCCCCGCCATTCCTCTCTCACCCTATTTGAGCCTTCCTGTTCTATTATTTCTCTTTACTTCTTTATACCAGCACATATTTTTTTCCCATCAAAACCATTCCCACCATGCCTCTTTATTCATGACCCCATGACTCCTTGACCTCCAAGTGCATTCCAAATGAAACATATACATCTGAATATTCAAAGCTCATTCCTTTTTAATTTTGTTGTTTTTGTTTGTTTGTTTGTTTTTCCAGACAGGATTTCTCTGTATAGTCCTGGCTGTCCTGGAACTCACTTTGTAGACCAGACTGACCTCGAACTCAGGAATCCACCTGCCTCTGCCTCCCAAGTGCTGGGATTAAAGGTGTGTGCCACCACTGCCCAGCAAAGCTAACTCCTATAAGCTAGAGAAAACATAACACATTTGACTTATGGGTCTGTGTTGCTTCTCTCAGAATGACTGTTAAAGATGAAAATAGAAAGTAAACATGGAAAAAGAACTATTTCAAAATACTTCAGAGGGTAGAAAGGTTTGGGCAGGCTTGCTAACAGTAGACTTCGAAATTTGAGATTTTCTAAGCATAGTTTCCTGAGCTGTGATACACCCACTATGTGCACAGTATTTACCTGGTCCACCTGTATGTCACCTCACTAGACTTAGGATCCAAGGACCTACCATGACTTTGACTGTCAAGATTAATAACAACCTTTGCTCTGAATTTCTAGCCTTGTGACTTCTGTAGGCACAGATGTAGGCACAGCACAATTGCCATTGTACTAACTGCAAAACCTGAGATTTTTCAAGGTTCTTCTTTTCTGAAGGGGAATGGTGGAGAGGAGGCAGGGATCTGTGACCTGTCACAGCAATCTGTGACCTGGAGAAGAGAATGGGGATGCTCTTAACTAGCGATGAAGAAGGGACATAAGTACAGAAGAGGCAGGAAGGAGGGTAAATAACAGTAAGAATTCCTGAAAAAATCGTAAGGAATCACACTATTAACTATCTACCTAAAAATTCCTGTAATAGTGGGTCTATAAGTATACACAAATAATTTAAATGCATTGATTGGATTACTTGTTGTTTCTAATATCATGGGTTTCTGTCTTTTCTTTATTATCATCCTCCTTTTTTCTTGCTTTTGATATACTATACTTTTTCCTCCTGGTTTCTAAAGACTAAAGCATGGACTATGGATTGGAGAACTTTGGTATTTTCCAATATGAACATGTGAAGCTTAACTTTTCTCTACACACACATTTTGCATTCATAAATACTGGTAAATGATATTTTTTTTACTTGCGGGTGTTTTCAAAATATTTTGTAGTTGCTCTTGCTAAAATATTTTGACTTACAGGTTATTTGAAAGCTATATTTAATTTCAAGGTACTTGGAAAATTTTCTATTTATATTTCTATTAATTTCTAGCTTAACTATATATAGTTCTAGAATACATCCTCCATGAAATTCGTTTTAAAGTTTAATTTGTATCTTATGGTGAATTCTGTCTTTTTTGAGTCGACTATTTCCTGTGCCTTATGAGAATTTTTGC
This sequence comes from Mus pahari, assembly GCF_900095145.1. Lineage (NCBI taxonomy): Eukaryota > Metazoa > Chordata > Mammalia > Rodentia > Muridae > Mus > Mus pahari. Next base: position 43,481,772 of record NC_034592.1, on the reverse strand, counting down.
TGTTGATTAATAGGATTTCCTGTTGATATCTTTTTCCGTTATTTTATTTTCTTGACAGTATTATTTGTGCTTTTAAATGGATTACTGAAGTCGCCAAATGAAGCTGCAGATTTGACTATTCCTTCCTTTAATGCCCTCTATGCTTTACCTCTTTGTAATCAGGTGCGGCCACATTACTGGATTAATATTATATCATTCAGTGGAGTGTAATACCTAACACCATATAAATCCCTTATCTGCTGTCTTCCTTACGGTCATACTTCTTGTTTATAAGTACTTTAATATCTATTACATTGTGCCATAATTATATTCCTTCAACTACTCTTCATATTTTAAAATCCTTAAGAAAACAGCTGAGATACTGTTTTTGTCTCTCTTTTTTAAAAGTTTTATTTACTTCCTGTCTAAAGAACTTCTTTTAGAGTTATTTTAGCACTACTCTTCTAATAGCACATTTTCAAAGTTTCCTTGTTCCAAGACTATCTTACTTAGGTCTTTTCCTGAAACATATTTTGAAAACACAAAATTCTGGCCAACAAATATTTTGGTTGTGTACTGTGTTAGTGCCCAGCCTTATGCTTCCTTAAAAATGATCTATAATTTAAATTATTATTCTTCAACAGGCCATCCATATGTATAGCTGTTTTCTCTCAAGGTTTCTTTTTTGTCCTTAGCTTTTGCTTATTTTATTACAATACATGTGACACGTGACTTTGATGTTTTTCCTGAGCTTCTTAACATTGCAAGCTGATTGCTTCACAGAATTAGTGAGCAGTCCAGATCCCTCAACTATTTTTTCTTTTCTTTTCTTTTAATTCAAGGGGCTTTCTCTCCCCCCCCGCCCGTATTTTATTGACATTAATGTTACACGTTTGATTTTTTTTTTTTTTTTTTTTTTTTACCATGGGTCATTGAGGCTATGGCCATTTAAATGGCCATTTAAAAATATTTTTTTCTCTAGCTGTCAGACTCCATGATTTCTATTATTCATGATCCAAAGTAAAGAAATCTTCCCTTCTTTGTACTCAATCCACTACTGAGAACACTGTGAATTTAAAATTTTGTTGTATTATACTTTTATGTTCTTAAATTATCATTTGACATTTTTTATTTTAAAATGTCTCTTGTAAATCTCCTTTGTTTATTTAAAAATAATTTACTGTTATCTATTTGAATATGATTTTATTTGTCAATATTATTTTTAGTCTGATAATTCTAACATTTCTGGCATCTTATATTGATTATCTCAGCTGTAAAATTGTAAAGTTTACTTATGCTTTTATGCTAGGTAATTTTAGAATAAATCCTGGATGTTTAAATGTTACCTAATGTAACACTGTGTCTTGTCAAAACACTACTGAGAATATAATTTAATTTGGTCCCAATTCATACATTAAGTACCTCATCAATGATCCAGGGACTTTGTAAACAATCTTTATCATTGTCACCAGTGCAAACTGTTCCAGAATTTAACACTCTCTTTGGCAGAATGTTCTTTGAGCTCTGGCTTCAGTGCCCTTTGCTCTACCATGCCTTTGCGGTGACTGTGTATGTTCCTGTGTGTGTGTGTGTGTGTGTGTGTGTGTGTGTGAGAGAGAGAGAGAGAGAGAGAGAGACAGAGACAGAGA
>NC_034592.1:43469896-43480087 GCF_900095145.1 Mus pahari | reverse complement strand
GAGAGAGAGAGAGAGAGAGAGACAGAGACAGAGACAGAGACAGAGACAGAGAGAGACAGAGACAGAGACAGAGACAGAGAGACAGATAATATTTATTCTACATTAAAAAAAAACAAGTTTCTTGAATTCACAGAAAGTCTTCAACCTTTAGATAGCGTTTAGAGAGATATGCATCTGTTATGCTATGTTACATTCACTAGAGCTTCAGAATTTTCTAGAGACCAATGAAAGAAAAAAATTAATAACATATTAAGGAAATCATATTCCCTAATTTGTCTCGCATCTTGAAGAGGCTCCCCCCCCCCCATTCCTCGAACCTCAACTAGGAACACATCTTGGGTATACGTTCATGTTTTAGGATTAGGTACTTATGGAGCAATATTTCTTGACTCTAAGACTATGACTTTCGATTACTGGTTTCTGTCTTCATTCTCCCATCTTCAGAGTAGGAGCCCTCAGATGGCCATTTCAAGTATGTGACCCAATGCGCTGTGTTTCCATCAGTGAGAGACACCGAGAAAAGTTACCATCTGATTCTTCTGGAACTCACACTTCTAAGACACTTATGGTAATATGTGCATAAAAATAGTCTTAGGTCTGATATTTGCGTGAAAGAACTCTAGTTTAGAAACCATAGTGTGAGAAAGAGATGGAGGGCCTGCCAGTAGGGCCTGGGCAAAGTATTTGAAACTATACCTCTGTTTCCTTGCTGTAAAAGGAAGATAATAAAAACATTCCTAATGTCTTTTGGTAAAATTAGAATTAGAGTATTTGGAAAGCCTCATTTTGTGTGCTTAAGTTTCATGTCACAATGCATATCGTATTTCATAAGTGTAATTTTTTTTCAAATTAAAAAATCACTCTTTTTTTTTTACAGAATACACTCATTATACAAAGTAATGGGTTTCATTATACCTTTTCATAATTTATACCTTGCATTTTGATCCTTTTTATTTCTCATGTTGCTTCTTATACCCCTTGCCTGACTCCTTTTCCATTTTCTCATGCATAATAGCCCCCCCCCCCCCATTTTTCCTAGTTGTATGTTCTGCTACAGACTTTCTACTCGGTGATAATAAACATAAAGTATGTATGTTTTATATATACAATATTTAGTAACATATTTTACATTGATTTACAAAGTCTTTGTATAATATCTTTTAGATGCTATAGACAATTAAATAGACTTTCAAAAAATTCAAATTACAACTAATGTAATTTGATAGTTACAGTTAGATATCAAAGGAAAGATAGACGTTAAAGGTGCGCCTTTGATGGCACCAGCATGTATAAACTGGGTAAGATTGTATTGCGACAATATGTAGATAAGAAAGGGACACATATCTGTTGGGAAGATGGGAAGGAAAATGCAAAGGAGTCCAAGGAGACCAAAACAAAACAAAACAAAACCCAAGGACTATGTTATTTATGAAGCCAGCTGAAGGTAGAGTTTTAAGAAGAGTAAACATATTTTAACACATTCTGTCAGTGCCTCTGTCTGTCTGTCTGTCTGTCTGTCTCATTAAGTCTTAAATCTACCAATCCTTCTGTGGCTGATGACTGTTTCCAAAATCAGAGGCAAGTACTCATTTGAGCATGATACAGACAACAAATGTTGAAAATTTAAGGAATTCTATCCTCAATCAATGAGTGGAGGTAGTTACTACATGAAGACACTAGTTGTCTCAGGCAACATGATAAATTCATGCTGCAGTAAGTATTCTGATTCCCTGTGATTAAATCCCTCATGGAATTAAATTCCAACTGCACCTGTTTTGATAACACTTTGTTCGGCTTCCTTTTTTCCTGTGCTATTTCTCACTCTTACATTTCTCATTCTATGCAATTACTAAATTAACTACTGGCCTTTAAACACTTGTCTCAGGGTCTTCCCTGGGAAACATCTAAAGTAAGTGACTTGAACTTAAGTAAAATGAGGATTGTTTGACTAGTCGAGTCAATTTTAGGATTTGAAGAGATGGTTTCAATAGAATGTGTGGGATAAAAGTTTTATTAGATTACCATCAAGAAAGCAATAAAAAAAATAAAATAGAATTTCAGAAGAGCTGAGAGCTATTTAGATCATGATATGGAATAAAGAGATTTTTTTATTTGATGTGACAGAACTTCTAGCATTTTTGTATATTGAGAAAATAAAACCAGAAGGGAGGAAATTGTGGTATAGAAGAATCCCTTTATTAGGAATTTGAGTAGAAGCCATCTTTGTTGCATTATGATAAAGAGTCTAATAATAAACTGCCAATATCCTGAAATTTTGAGCATAGCCTTATTTAGTCGACTAAGCTTGGGCATGGTAGCATACATCTTTCATCCTAGCACTTGAGAGGCATAGGCAGATATCTGTGAGTTTTAAGCCATTCTGGTCTACAAAGTGAGTACCAGGAAAGCCAGGGCTAAACAGACACACCATATCTAAAGAAACAAAAACAAACAAACAAACAAACAAAAAAGTAGTGGACTAATGTACTTGGCTGAGGACATTTTAAGAAAGTGTATGTTCACACTAGGCTAAGTCCCCAGCCCTGGACTTTGGACATGTGAGGACTATTGAGACTATTAAGACACTGAGTTGTAGGAACAGGGATGGAATATTATAATTTTAATGTTAAATGTCTCTCATAAACTCATATGTTTGAACACTTAGCACCAACTGGTGGTGCTGCCTTAGAATATTATGGGACCTTTTGGACATAAGTGTGGCAGAGGTAGGTTGTGAGGGTAAAAGTGTTTTGGGGTTGTAGCTCAGCCTCACTTTTGTTTAGTTTCTCTGCTTCCTTAATGACTAAGATATGAACCAGTCACATGATAAGTTTGTTCTATTGTGGACCCTGTGGTTTTAACACCAGACCTTCCTGGTCATGATCATGATTGACTGGCATCTTCTTGATGTGACTGTGAGTCAAGTTACTGTGTGACACTATTCCTCAGGAGATGTGAAGAAGCATCTCCTAACCCCAGACAGGGAACTGATACATACAAAATAACATTGCCAGAGTCTAAGAAATGAAGTTTAGTTGTCACTTGTAAGAGTGTGTGTGAGGGAGGGTTACTTATGGTTACATGGATTACTCAAAGGCAGCTACACTATTGAAAGCACAGTCTAACAGGAATTATCTCACACAATCTAGACCCCTAAAGCTCTTTATAAGACTTTCAGGAAGCTGGACAGTTTGGAGACTCACTTTTTTTGAGATGTCCTTACTTCGTATATTACTTTGGAGAGTGTGCGACCTCCTGAATTTGGTAAGTTTCAGGGACTCCTGGAGTCATATGTTGTTTACTTCCTGAGCCTTGAGAAACATTCCCTTAGATTTTTGTAGAAGGTATTAAACTTCCTTCTGGGATAGAGAGTTTCACTGTAGGAATGATTACCTCACAACACACTTTTTACATGTATTTTGCCACAGAAATTTGAAAGCTATGTGATTCATCTGTGCTTGTTCTGTTACAGAGGGAGAGATAATATAGCTTAAGGAGAATTTTAAAGTACAAAGCAGAAATTAAGGTAGGAGAATAAAGTAACAAAACATATAAAGTATATTTATGATTTATTCTACAATAAAAAACAAAAACAAAGAATAACAACAAAACACCATAAAAACTTGAAGGTATCTTTCTGGGTTTTCCCAGTTTACTCAGCTGCAAATTTATATGCACAAAACAAATGGAGACTTGCATTTACATAGACTCAGATTTTTTTTCTGCACAAATACTGTGAAAAGAAAGGCAATTTAAGAAAGGGAATGACAGTTGTGGGTCAAGAACGGTTGAAAAATACCAGTTATAATAAATGGATACTGAGAGGCCCAAGGTCACAGAATTCCTGGAATTGGACTTGTATAAAGTAAACTATAAAAAAGAAATCTGTGGTCAGGACATTAAGATACCTATAATTTAGTTTATGGAAGAAGAGAAATCATTATCAATAACATAAATATCAAGCATGCAAGTTGTAGAATTCCCATTGCTTCTACTAAATGTAAAGTTCAAGATCACAAATTAGAGTTAATTTAAATGATAATACAAGGCAAAGTCTAAATGATTTTGATAAGTCAATGCTTTTTTTGACATAACACCAATCATAAAGGTAAGCTGGATTTTATTAAAACTAGTATTTCTTGTATGGGAAAGTCACTGTCAGATGAATGAAAAGGCAAACCAAGAGAAAGTATTTGTAAAACATTTTGTCTTGTTACATTTGACTCCTATACATAAGACTCTTGAATTCTTGTAACTTAACAATTAGAAAATCAATTGCCAAGTTAAATGGTGGCAAAATTCATTAAACAGTCATCCCATCAATGAAGATGTAGAGAAGACTAGTAAATATATGAACAAAGCCAATATCATATGTTACAGAAACTCAAATTAAAATGAGAGGTTACACTAAACAGCTTTTAGAATGGCAAAAATCTCAAACACTGATGATTCTAAATGCTGGGAAGAGTAAGGAGCCACAGGCTCTGTCACTCCTGGCAGGTAGGAATGTAAACTGGGCTGGTTATGCAACACAGTTGGCTGTTTCCTAAAACCATAACTTACTCTCTAATTATTCTCTCGGTTGTTATCTTCAAAACACCATGGGTTGGGAGGCTTAGAAACAGCAGACCTTTATTACTTGTATTTTGTAAATCTGCAAAAACCAATACCAAAATGCCAGCAGATTCTTTGTGTACTAGTATATGACCCCCTATTCACTGAGACAAAAGAACAAAGGTAAACAGGTTCTGTGAGCCTTTTCTTGCAAGGGCACTAATTCTTTCCAGGGTGTTTCTTCCACATTATAATATCTGCCCCTTACAACTTCAGTCTTCTTCCACATCACAATACCTGCCCTTTACAACTTCAAATTTCGTTCTTTTTAATTTAAAAAAGAATTTTATTCATTTTACATCTTGATCACAGATCCCTCCCTCCTCTTCTTCCAGTCACACCCTTACAAATTCCTCCCCTTGTTGCCTCCTTCCCTTCTCTGAGGAGAAGCAGAGCCTCTCCTGGGGCATCTAGGCCCTGCAGGACTAGTTAATTCTCTCCCACTGAGGCCCAACAAGGCAGTCCAGGCAGAGGGAAAGGGATCTGATGGCAGGGAACTGATGGCAGGGAACAGAGACAAAGACAACACGCTGCTCCACTTGTTAAGGGACCCATATGAAGACCAGTCTGCACATTTGCTACGAATGCATAGAGGGTCTAGGTCCAGCTTCTGCATGCTTCCCTGTTGGTGGTCTAGGATCTGTAATTCCCCATGGGCCTGGGTTAGTTGACTGTGTAGTTCTTCACTTGAACCCTCCAGCTTGCCCAATTCAATTCCCAAGTCTTCCACAAGGCTCCCGAAGCTCCATCTGATGTTTGGCTATGGAGCTCTGCATCTGCCTATACCCACTGCTGGATGAAGCCTCTTAGGAGATGGTTATACTTGGTCCCTGTCTCTAAGCACAGCAGATCATTGTTGATAGTGTCAGGGGTTGGCTCTCTCACATGGGATGGGTCTTAAGTCAGGACAGTCATTGGTTGGCTATTCCCTCAGTCTCTGCTCCATCTTTAATCCTGCACATCTTGTAGGCAAGACACATTTTAAGTTGAAGGTTTTGTGTGTGGGTAGATGTCCCCTTCTCTACTTTGGAAGTCCTGTGCAGTTTACAGGAGGTGGCCACTTCAATCTGTATACCTGCCTGGTAGAAATTTCAGCTAGGGTCATTCCCATAGACTCCTGTATCTTCTCCCATCCCAAGCTTCTAACTATTCACCAGAGATGCTGCTCCCCCCCCATTTCCATTCTCACTCTCAGCTTTCTCTTGTCCCCCATTCCCAACACATGATTGCCATCCCTTTTCCCCTCCTCACCTCCTCTCTTACCCAGTTCCCACTCTCCATTAACCTCCTATAAGTTTTTTGAGTGAGATTCTCATATGCTTCCTTGGGAACTCAGTTTTTTTTTTTTGGGGGGGGGTCTATGGATTGTATCATAGTTGTCCTGTACATTATGGCTAATGTCCACTTACAAGTACACACATACCAGAAATGTATTTTTGTCTGTGGGTTACCTTATTCAGTATGATATTGTCATCTTCCCTCCATTTGCCTGCAAAATTCATGTCTTTGTTTTCAGTAGCGGAATAGTATTCCATTGTGTTGATATACCATATTTTCTTTATCTACTCTTCAGTTGAGGGACATCTGTGTTGTTTCCAGTTTCTGGCTATTACAAATAAAGCTGCTATGAACATACACGTGCAAGTGTTCCTGTGGTATAATGGGGCATCTTTTGGGTAGATGCCCAGGAGTGGTACAGCTGGATCTTGAGGTAGAACTAGTTCCAGTTTTCTGGAAAACTGCTAAATTCATGTCCGAAGTGGTTGTACAAATTTGTACTCCTTCCAGCAATGGAGAGATGTTTCCCCTTGCTGCGCATCCTTGCCAGCAAGTGCTTCACTTGAGTGTTTAATCGTAGCCATTCTAGGGTCTCAGGATCATTTTTATTTTCATTTTCCTGATAATTAGAATCTTGAACATTTCTTTAAGTACTTCTTGGCCATTCAAGATTCCTCTGTTGAGAATTCTGTTTAGCTCTGTATCCTTATTTTTTGTTTGTTTGTTTTGTTTTTCAAGAAAGGGTTTCTCTGTATAGCCCCGGCTGTCCTGGAACTCACTCTGTAGACCAGGCTGGCCTCAAACTCAGAAATCTGCCTGCCTCTGCCTCCTGAGGGCTGGGATTAAAGGCGTGCTCCACCACGCCCGGCTTGTATCTTATTTTTTTTTTTAATTGTGTTATTTGGATTGTTGATGTCTAATTTTAAGTTCTTTATAAATTCTGGATATTATCAGTCTGGCAGATGTAGGGTTGGTGAAGAACCTTTCCCCATCTGTAGGCTGCTGTTTTGTCTTATTGCTAGTACAAGTTACCTTACAGAAACCTGAAAATTTCACGAGGTCCCATTTATCAATTGTTGATATTAGAGCCTGAGCCATTGATGTTCTGCTCAGGAAGTTGTCTTCTCTACAAATGAGTTCAAGGCTATTCTCCATTTTCTGTTTTATTTGATTTAGTGTATACTGCTTTATGCTGAAGCCATTGATCAACTTGGACTTCAGTTCTGTGAAGAATGATAGATATGGGTGCATTCTTCTACACGCAGACATCCAGTTAAGCCAGCACAATTTGTTGAAGATGTTTTCATTGTAAGGTTTTGCCTTCTTTGTCAAACATCAAGTGTCCATAGGTATGTAGGGTTATTTCCGGGTCTTTGATTTAATTCCATTGATCAACCTGTCTGTTCCTATATGAATAACATGAAGTTTTATGATTATTGCTCTGTAGTATACCTTGAGATCAGTAACGATGATATCTCCAAAAGATCATTTATTATTCAGGATTGTTTTAGTTACCCTGGGTTTTTGTTTTGCATATAAGGTTGAGAATTGCTCTTTCAAGGTCTGTATAGAATTGTGCTGAACTTTGATGGGAGTTGCATTGAGTCTGTAGACTGATTTTGCTAAGATGGCTATTTTCACTGTTATTTTGACTGATCCATGAACAAGAGGGATCTTTCCATCTTCTGGTATCTTCCTCATTTTCTTTCTTCAGAGACTTAAGTTATTGTCATACAGTTCTTTCATTTTCTTGGTTAGAGTTACCAAGATATTTTATATTATTTGTGGCTATTTTAAAGGGTATTGTTCTCCTAATTTCTTTCTCAGACCATTTATCATTTGTATAAAAGAGGGCTACTGATTTCTTCGAGTTAATTTTGTTTCCATCTACTTTGCTATGGGTGTTTTTCAGCTGGTAGAATTTTGGGGGTCACTTATGTATACTATCATATCATCGATGACTAGTGATACCTCGACTTTTTCCTTTCTAGTTGGTACCCCTTGATCTCCTTTTGTTGCCTTATTTCACTAGCTAAAACCTCAACTACTATATGGAATACACAGGGAGAAGGTGGATAGCCTTGTCGTGTCCCCGATTTTAGTGGACTTGTATTAAGTTTCTCTCCATATAATTTGATGTTGGCTACTGGGTTGCTGTATATTGCTTTTATTATATGCAGGTATGCACTTTTTATCCCTAATCTCTCTAAGACTTTTAACATGAAGAGGTACTGAATTTTGTTTAAGGCTTTTCAGCATCTATAAGATAATCATGTGATTTTTTTTTTCTTTCAGTTTGTATCTTTAGTTGTTTGAAGATGGTGTGCAAAAGCAAAGGTTGTTAGTCTATAAAAACTTGGGTGTTCAATCAAGGAATCTAATCTCTCTCTCCTTCCCTCCCTTCCTGCCCCCTCTGTGTGTGTGTGTGTGTGTGTGTGTGTGTGTGTGTGCAAGAAAGGGTCTCTTTCTGTAACTCTGGCTGGTCTGGAACTCATTATAAAGTACAGACTAGCTTTGTACTTGTTAACAATCCCCCTATCTCTAACCCATAAAGGGCTAAGAAAGAAGGTATAAACAACCATGTATGGTTAATTATTTTAATGCAAAAGAGTTAACATAAATGACTATTTGTCCTGTACTGAACTGGTCTTCTGTGGTCCCATGGCCACTGACAAATGTTGATGTGTTTCTGATATCAGATATATTTGGGAATAAAGTTATTTAGGAACACTAGTGTTAATTTTAAATAATCCATTTAAATCCTTAAGGTTCATCTTTACATTTCATTTTAATTCCAATCTATTCACCTAAAAACACAATTTGATATGTAAAATAATTATTTAAGATCAATATTAAATTTTCCTTATGCCTGTATCAAACAATAAAGCTTTCATTTTGTTATTCTGCCAGAAGTCTGTTGACTGGCATACAGTGTGGACTTCATGGTTTGTTCATGTACAGAAGTTTAGTTCTTCCCAAGCTAATATCACTACAGCTGGTTAGGTATGGAGAGCTCAGGGAAAGCACAGGAGTATTTAGAAGAAGTTTTGCTTACAAATGATCACTTACCACCCTATATTGTAACATGTAGATGAGCCTGACAATATATGTATATATGTATATACTTATGAATACCATTACTTTATGACCATTTAAAATTCTTGATAATCTTTGTTGGAATGACATCATGATTTCTTGAAATTATAGCTTGGTAATTTGCTTGCTTAGAATTTAAATGAAAGCATATATATATATATATATATATATATATATATATACACACACATATATATAAAATTTCTTTTTCCTTGCATTCTTCACTAGATGTCATTTACTTTGAATAAATTTTCTTAAACCATTTTAACCTTTCAGAGACAGTCCAGGAGGTTTTTTTTTCCTCCTTTTTTCCTGTTCTTTTAAAAATACTCAGCTGACATTCTGATTTGCCAAAAGGACACCACCATTTTACTGAAGTGCATCTGCTCAGAATCATAAGGAAAAATAAAGGCTTTCATTTTCTTCTTTCATTAATTGCTTTTTACCTTAAAGATTTTCAAGTATGTTTGTGATAGGTCACATACAATCTTATATTCTATAGTCTTAATTCCCCATGTGCAAAATGTTCCTGGTCAACACCATAATAGCCATTGCTTTCTCTTATTTTTATTTTGATGAATCTAGTTAGTGCCTCTCCCACTGATATGGTCTTAACTCTCACCAAAGTTCTATGCTGAAATCTCGGTCCACAAAGTGATGGTCTAAAGAGATGGCAACTCTAGGAGAAAACAAGGTTACATAAGCAGGGCCCCTATGAATGGGGATAACTTCCTCCACCAGAAGATCCAGAGGAAGACCCCTGGTCTTTTAACTACGGTATAGAACACTTGTTTCAACAGTAGGAAATCAAGCACATTATATACCCTGAAAGCCGAAACAGTCTGTCAAAACCACACTTTGACTTTGTTGAAGACACTACTTTTTATGTCTCTCTCTCTCTCTCTCTCTCTCTCTCTCTGATTTTTTTTTTTTGGTTGCTTTGTTTTCTATTGTTGTTTTTGTTTTGGTGAAACAAATGTAAATTTCACCAGCAACCTTGAGACTTGAATTAGCAGACTCTTGGAAATGCAGCAGCCTCTCTACTGTAGTTGAATACCCTCCCCAGTCGTCAAATTCAAGCTTCTTGTGTCTAGTGCCATTTACAGAAGCTGAATAGGACATACTGACATCATGCTAATATTCCAGGAGGGCATTTCTGCTTATGTTGCTCTTTTTTTTTTTTTTTTTTTTTTTTGGTTTTTT
>NC_034592.1:43463227-43469868 GCF_900095145.1 Mus pahari | reverse complement strand
TTTGGTTTTTTGTTTTTTTGAGACAGGGTTTCTCTGTGTAGCCCTGGCTGTCCTGGAACTCACTTTGTAGACCAGGCTGGCCTCGAACTCAGAAATCCATCTGCCTCTGCCTCCTGAGTGCTGGGATTAAAGGCGTGCGCCACCACACCTGACTTATGTTGCTCATTTTTAAAAAGATGAATGGAGTAGCTTTACCTTTTTCATATTTCTGACTTAGAATATGTACTTTGAAACGTTTGATATGATCTATGTGTTACATTGATTGTTGTCTTCTTCCCTTCAGGAAATGCGTATCTTCACCATGACCTTGGAAACTCATCACGGCCTCACAGAAAAGTATTAGAGTGAAATTTAGAAGAATAAAAGAAAAATGTTGACATTTCAGAATCTCAACACCAAGACATTCAATTTGGCCAAGTTGCTTTGCCCTCCTCAGAGAAACACAAGCATAGGGCTTTAATTTCATCTGGCCACAAATCTGGCTTGTAATTTAAACTATTTTTTTTTAACTCAGTGCAAAACATTTTAAACGAACTTCACCTTCCACAATCTCACCCAAATTGCTACAAAGATCCACAACTAGCTTCCATGCTTTTCCATGCTTTGTTCATGCTTTCATAGCCAAAGGGACTTGACCATTAATTACAGAGACTCTTACAAAAGAACTTAGAACACACACATTTTTGCTCACAAACTTTAAACACTCTCCACTTCAGAGGAAAAAGCCAGTGTGTTTATAGAGTTTCTCACAGCCCCAGTCCATCTCATCTCCTATTTACTCCTCTCTACATCTCCCTTTTCTCTAGATAGTCACACTGGCCTTTCTCTTTCTCCAAAATAGAATATATCTCACAATCTCACCCCTTTAAAGTCATTGCTCAAATGTCATACTTTCAATAAGCCTCCACCCCGACCAACTTTAGATAGTGAGAGCTCCAAGAACATTTAGTTGTTCTTGTCTATCTCCATTTTTGTTCATTGCATGCCACTTTCTGAAACACTGAACAGTCTATTGACTTATTGCCTCCTTTTCTCATCCTCTGCTTCTTTATTAGATTTTAATTCAGTGAGGCCAAATCTTTTGTTTGAGTTTGGGGTCTTTTCCCCTCATTACCCTGACTTGCTCTTCATTGTAGATGTGTATCACATGGTCAATAAATATTTGTGACTTAATGAGTGCCTCAATGAAGAACTCAGAGAAAAATATTTTCCATTTGTTTAATAAAAAAAATTCTTTTTTAAACCACTGCAGCCCATGTTCTTAGTATCACTAACAGGCAAATTGAATGATTTATAAGATAGAAAAATCTGACTTTAACATAGTTACTTGCTTTATTGGTCTTTTGTCTTAGTCAAATCCTAGAGATACAGCATTCTTTCTAATCTAAGTCTTTGCGTGGTTATATTTTTTGACTTTCATTGCTGGTTTTGAATTGTACTCTTCAATCTCAGAACAATATTTGATATAGAAGTTTCTAGAATCCTGAAATCAATATTCTTCCTCTTAGACAGTAGTGTATTCCCAACATTTCATTAGCTTGTATAGGTCATAATGAAACCAAGATTCCAAATGGGAGTAGTAAACATGGGTCTTTTATCAGTGGACAAAAAAAAAACACTGTTAAGATCAGATAAATGTTCTTCAATTGTGTTTGTTAACATTGTATTAAAGCAGCAAGGAAACTTACCTTTCCTGCTGTGATGACAGGTTACCCTTGCGGGCATGGGAAGGAGAGGCAGACTTTGTGCTTGACTCCTGTTCTTGAGCAGGATTAGGGCACTCTGAGCAACAACTGTGGGGTGAAGAGGTTAGAGGCTGGCAGATCTGGAAATAGATTGCTGTGTGCCAGATCTGCACAGCTGTGTCCACTCATGCTAATCCTCTGTAGGGACAAGCCAGTTGCTTCCACTGAGCATCCTGGAAGGGAACTTATACCCAGGAACAAGCAGAAAACTAATAATCTATTCAGAAGTGCTCTGCTAATCTCTTTGTTTTCTTTGCAACACTTCCTTTCCTTCATGGATCAGGTACTGGCAGGTTTGGGTCTTTCTCACATACATGCCTAATCCCAAGTCCAAGGGAAAAATATTTTTTTTCCCAAATAAAATACTTATTTTGCTCTTTAAAAAAATCGTATGATTGATTAAGAGAGAATACCTAAGGACAAGTATGACATCACTACTTCTTCTGGGAGTTCTTTTTCTGATGGTACCTCCCTACAGTTTGTCACTCAAGCAGGGAGTGACAAGGGCTCATTCTTTTGAGCCTTGACATGACAATCTCATATATTAAAAGAGTACCTCCAAATGTTGAGGATAAATAGTAACAATAGGCATACCAGACTTTCCCCTAATTTTATAAGGGGATACTTAATTTTTGTTTGTTTTGTTGTTGTTGTTGTTTTCTGTTAAATGGGTTGTTAGCTGTGGACTTGACAATTATGATTTCAGTTATTATGGGGTATGTGAGTTCTATGCCAAGTCTGTTGAAATATTTTATTATACAAGGACCCAAAATGTTAATTTAAAACAATTTACTGTATTTATTGGTAGTAGCTTTATTTTATCACTCTGTGACCTGTGACACCAAATGTAACCAAACATTGCAGGATTGCAAAAATTGGCAAGAGCATAAATGTTTTACATGCAAGAAATACAATATTTAATTTGAACTCAAATGTGATGAGGCTGAACTGCTTTTGGTTGTTCTTATCTTTGTCACATCTAAGACTTCATTGTGGCCTTAGTGCTGAAGATACAACATCCATACCTCCCACTGTATATGTTGTTGTACCACCCATACCAACGAAAGCTTCTGGGTACAGTTCAGTTTAGATTCAAGACTACTGTGTGTTATAAATTGTGTGTTTTTTTAAACTATAATCTTTAATTTCTTCTCTCATGGAAACATAATGTTTTAATTATGGAAGACAAAGGATTTTAATGTTTCCCAACCATTGTTTTTCAGTGTATTGTTATATCTTTGGATTGTTAGTATGTTGAAATTTTAAGACAATTGATATTTGAGTTGCGGACTTACTTTTGATTAAAAAAATTATTTTTTTTTTGAGACAGGGCTTCCTCTCTTGGGCTGGACTTCAACTTATTGTGACTTCTGGATCTTCTACTTCCTACTACGTAGTGGTGTGCTTATAGGCACGAACTACCACACCTGGCTTGAGTTGCATACAGACTTGTTAAGTGATTTTGGCTTGGGCTTAGAATGAAATGTCCTTAGCATCGTACTGCTACTGTGTACTCTGTATTTAGGTAAGATGTAGTCTCAGTCCTTAGGATTATCAAAATAAGTTAGCTTTCAACTCTGAAAAACGTTCAAAAGATAATCCATCCTGAAGAACCAAATATTCAAGCAAGATTGACTTCTTTCTGTAAAGATAAACAGGCCCGCGTCTCATTAGTATGCAAATTTCTTTCAAGTTTAGTGAATGATAAAGTTATATGCCTACAAAACAACTGCTCTGACATTACTTTCTTTAGGACTTATCAGTACACGTTTGACTTGGATGCCTATTTTATAGTCCTGTATACATGGGGTTATGCAAGACAGCTTGCACAGAAGGGGCTGTGAGTGGAACAAGTTTCAGGAGCCTTGTTCTAGATTGTTCTGGAAGCTTTGGATGAGGATAAGTGTGTGTTTCTACTTCTAGTTCTTCATGATAGTGGCATCACTTGATTTTACTTTTTGAATTTTATTATCTTACTTCATACATCATATAGATCCTGTAAGGTAATCAGTTATTGTTCGTGATTCATAAAAACTGAAAATTTAGGAACATTGTTCCCCATAGAACTTCAGAAAAAGATGTAGAATGTGGCAGAGAAAATTAACATAATTTATTTACCTTAAGATAATCATTAGTTATATTTGCTAACTGTAGTAGCATTTTATCCAAATATTTCTTGCTATTATTGTATAGATACAAAATGCTTCAAGTACATATTTGAATAAAAAAAATCACAATGTGTGCTATCTTGTAAATCTATATATTTTTATTTAAATATGTACTTCGTACACAATTGGATTCGACTATAATGATGTAACTAATCTATGATCATGAACAATTTAGATTGTTTCTAATTGTTCACCACAAGAGAAGACTTTTTATGTTAATTTGCTTTATTTGTACTTTAAATATATTACGTGTGTGTGTGTGTGTGTGTGTGTGTGTGTGTTTGTGGTGGTGTGTGTGTGTCATAGTGTGCATGTGAAGGTCAGAGGACAACTTTAGGGATTCAGTTCTTTCCACTGTGGGACTAAGGTCATCAGGATTGTGTGACAAGCACTCTATCCACTGAACCATTTTGTAAGCCCTATTATGTACTTATATAATAATACGGTCTAAATATTTGATGTTGAAATTTAAATGAAAATAAAATATAAAGTAAGCAAGCATAAAAATCTATCTATCATCTATCTAGTTATATATTAAATTCTACATCTACACAAAATAAACATTTCAATATTTCCTTCTGCTTATTGTATGTATTTATGTGGATAGTGGTCTTAATTAAAGTGATATGGGACTGTGTTTTAATAGCAAGAACTTTTAATATGTATTAAACAATGTATTGCATTTTCTTGGTGTCAAGTATGTAATGATCATCAGGGTCTGAAGCTTATTTAGGTCTAGTTAAGTCTTACTGTTAAATGCTTACTGTTTCTTTTTTCTGAATTCATTATTGGTCAATCAATCTTGTACCAATAATATATTTTAGAGAGGCTGTGGTTGGGATAAACTATATGAGAGAAGAATAAGTAAATAAAATTTAAAAGAATATTTTTAATTTTGCTATTTTGTGATTTTCTCAAATCTTGTAGTTTTCCTGCTGTCCCTTATTGAAATTAGTTCCTGCCAGTTTTATTATAAGATATAATTAAAGTTATAATCCACCAATATGAAGAAATTCTTTTGGTGTACTTCTATGAAAACTTTTACATTCTTCTCAGGAATAGAATGAGATGGGAGCCTTCTAAATCCACTCTACTGTTAGGAGTAAATGAACCTTCAGAGGTAGCAGCCGACTTTGACTCAGATCCTGAATTGTAACGTCGTCTGCCCTTCCAGCTTTCAAAGTGGCAGAGTGAATCACAGGTGATCACTTGCCTTTTTAACAATATCAGGAGTAATTTTATTACTCTTGATACTGGGTCATTGAATCAGACAGGGAACTTCCAGTTAGATGTTTTAATGAAAAAAGAATGCAGGAACCATCACTCACTAGAGAAATCCAGGTAAGGATAAAGAAGCAAAATATATAGGCAGGAGAGAGAAGGTTGGACCCTAGACTAGCAGTGTGAGAATCACCTGTTAAGAGTGGGGAAGACCAACAGAGGCAACCAACCTTGACCCTTGGGCTCTCAGAGTCTGAACCATGAACTAAAGAATGTACTCTGGCTGGATCTAGACCTCCCCTCTCATAGGAAGCAGTTGTACAACTTGATCTTAATGTAGGTCCCGAAAAACTGTAATAGGGGCTATCCTGAAAGCTGTTGCCTGTATGTGGGACATGCTCTTCTAGCTCAGCTGCCTTGTCTGGCCTCAGTGGGAGAGGAAGCACCTAGCCTCGCAGAGATGAAGTGCCTGGGTGGGGGAATATCCAAGAGGACCTCCATCCTCTCAGAGGAGAATGGAGGGGGGGAGAATTTTGAGAGGGGGTGAGAGGGAGTGGGTCAGTGAATTGGATATAAAGATAGAAAGTAAAAAAAAAATTAAATTAAATTACAAAAAATATAGCATATAAACTCTTACATCTTACTCTGGATGCACTAATTCAGAACTCAGAATATAGAACTAGTTATCACGTAAAGTGACTCTGATCCTTCTGGATCCAGCTCAAGGTGAGGCTCGAGGCCTGATACTATTACTTATGTTATGATGTATTTATAGACAGGAGCCTAGCATGACTGGCCTCCGAGGGTTCCAACAAGCAGGTGAAAGAGTCTGATGCAGATATTTACACCTAACCATTGGACAAAAGCTGGGGACCCCTGTGATTGAATTGGGGAGAGGCTGAAGGAAGCTGAGGAGGAGAGCAACCCCATAGGAAGACCAGCAGTCTCAACTAACCTGGACCCTTGAGATCTCTCACTGAGCCACCAACCAGACAGCATACACCAGCTGATATGAGGCCCCTGATACATATACAGCAGAGGACTGTCTGGTCTGGCCCCAGTGAGAGAAGATGCACCTAACCCTCCAGACACTTGACTCAACAGAGAGTAGGGATGTCTGTTGGGGTGGGGGTTGGGGGTTTGTGACATCCTCTTGGAGACATGGGAGGAGGTATGGGACAAGCAACAGTCAGAGGGCAGACTGGAAGAGTGATAATGACTGGACTGTAATGAAAGGTTAAAGAATTTTTTAAAAAGTGACTGTGATCAGTACTCAAAATAGAAGTAGAGATATGGATTATATGCAAGGGAAATCAATAAAATAAATGAACCAAAAGAATTATTTCCAGCCCATATTACATATCTACTTTGAACATATTGTCTGAGGACAAGTTGGATCTCTTCTTTTTGTTGTTTTCCCTCTAAGACTCAGGAGCTCCTGTGGGAAACACTCTTAGCCTGCCTCTCTCTCTCTCTCTCTCTCTCTCTCTCTCTCTCTCTCTCTCTC
>NC_034592.1:43461410-43463207 GCF_900095145.1 Mus pahari | reverse complement strand
TCTCTCTCTCTCTCTCTCTCTCTCTCTCTCTCTCTCTCTCTCTCTCTCCTCCCCTTCCTTCCTTTTTATTGAGACAGGGTCTCTCTGTTGTATACCACTTTGTGTCCTGACACTCACTATGTAGACCAAGGTGCCCTTTTAATTTACAGAGATCCAACTGCATCTGCCAACCCAGTCCTGGGATTAAAGGCATTTGACACCATGCCTAACTTTCCTGTTTTTGAGAGTAAAAATAAATGGGAACCTGCTTGAAGTTGGCTTCTGTACTTTCTTTTTTTGTTGTTATTTATTTTTTTATTAGATACTTTCTTTACATTTCAAATGTTATCCCCTTTCCTAGTCTTCCCTCCCGAATCCCCTGATTTCGTCCTGCACTGCCTGCTCACCAACTCTCCCAATCCCACTTCCTGGCCCTGGCATTCCTTTATACTGGGGCATAGAGCCTTCACAGGACCAAGGGCCTCTCCTCCCATTGATGACTGACAAGGCCAACCTCTGCTACATATAAGTCCCACCATGTGTATACTCTTTGGTTGGTGGTTTAGTCCCTGGGAGCTCTGAGGGTACAGGTTAGTTCATATTGTTGTTCTTCCTATGGGGCTGCAAACCCCGTCAGCTCCTTGGGTACTTTCTCTAGCTCATTCATTGGGGACCCTGTGCTCAGTCCAATCGTTGGCTGAGAACATCCACATCTGTATTTGTCAGGCTCTGGTAGAGCCTCTCAAGAGACAGCTACATCAGGCTTCTGTCAGCAAGTACTGGTTAGCATCCACAGTAGTGTCTGGATGTGGTGACTGTATATGGGATGGATCCCCAGGTGAGGCAGTCTCTGGATGGCCTTTCCTTCAGTCTCTGATCCACACTTTGCCTCTGTAACTCCAGAGCCTGACAAATACAGATTTGGATGTTCTCAGCCAACGATTGGACTGAGCACAGGGTCCCCAATGAATGAGCTAGAGAAAGTACCCAAGGAGTTGAAGGGGTTTGCAGCCCCATAGGAAGAACAACAATATGAACTAACCTGTGCCCCCAGAGCTCCCAGGGACTAAACCACCAACCAAAGATTACACATGGTGGGACTCATGGCTCCAACTTGCATTTTGTTACCGGGCTCAGAGCTGAGATAGCCACGTTCTCTCTAAGAGCTGTCCAAAGCAGGACCCACTAGGAGCAAAGGAAGTATAAGAAAAATGGAGCAGCTGGGACAGGATCCTTATGTTTGCCATCTGCATGCAGAGCTTGGTCTGTTCCAGAGCCCTCTGTACACAAGTTCCTCCAGGAGAGAGCTGGTCTCCAAGAGTGCTGACACAGACTTAGACCCTCAGGATGGAAAAGTTCCAGCCAGAGACAGCAAGAGGAACTAATATCAGAGATAAGCAGATGGCAAAAGGAAAACGCAAGAGTCTTACCAACAGAAACAAAGGTTACTTGGCATCATCAGAACCCAGTTCTCCCACTACAGCAAGTCCTAGTGAAAGCATTCCTGGTAGAAGAGTTCTCTCCTGGCAGGACCCATGCACAGCAGGCTGTCAAACCCCGTACTTTCTCTAGAGAAGTGATATACACATTTTTTCTTTTCCTTTTCCTTTTCCTTCTCCATTTCCATTTCCTTTTCCTTTTCCTCTTTCTTTCTTTCTTTCTTTCTTTCTTTCTTTCTTTCTTTCTTTCTTTCTTTCTTTCTTTCTTTCTTTCTTTCTTTCTTTCTGTTTTTTTGTCAAAGTGGGTCCCTAAATTACCCTAAGTTTGATATATTTCTGGATGTGCATTTAAATTTCAGTGTACACACACACACACACA
>NC_034592.1:43449679-43461365 GCF_900095145.1 Mus pahari | reverse complement strand
CACACACACACACACACACACACACACACACACTGGATATGGATGGAAATTAAGACTGATTTCATAACTATGCTCCGACTAGAGAAAGCTAGAATTAAATATAGACAGGAGAACCTGGAGCTGTGTTGTGTGTTCACCAGGAGAGGAGTCATGTGAGGCTTAGTAACAACTGTTAACCGAAGCACATAGATGGAGAGCTCTGTCCTACTCCTCGGTCTACATGGACCTTTCCTCTTCAGCTGAGAACAGGAATGGAAAGGTGTGGGACCCCTGAAAGGAGACAGAGAAACTGTAGTTCTCAATTCTTCTCCTCACTGACTTTTGATTTCTATGCTGCCTTGTCACTGGGATTTGTTATTCTGTGGCTTTGTTCTAGAAATAACCACACATTGAAAACCTCTTATATTATCATTATATTCCATTATACTATCCTATCTTAAAAAGACTGTATGTATTCCTGAATTAAATATATCTTGAGTTAATTCATTTCCTTTTCAAGATTTATTATTATTACTATTACTATGATGATGATGATGTGTGTGCACATGTGTATGTACATATGTGGGGGGGGGGCTATAGAAGCCAGTATAGGTTGCCTGCTCTGAGTTACAGGCATTTGTGAGTTTTTTTTGTTTGTTTGTTTTGTTTTGTTTTGTCTTTTAAGTTTTAACTCTTAGATGACAGGTTTTCTTTTCTTTTCCTTTTTTTTCTTTTTCTTTTTTTTATTAGATGTTCATAGCAGCTTTATTTATAATACTCAGAAGTGGGAAAGAACCCAGATGTCCCTCAATAGAGGAATGGATACAGAAAATGTGGTACATTTACACAATGGAGTACTACTCAGCTATTAAAAACCATGAATTTATGAAATTCTTGGGCAAATGGATGTATCTGGAGGATATCATCCTTAGTGAGGTAACCCAATCACAAAGGTTTTGCTTTCTGAAGGAGAAGCAAGTACTCTTAAGTGCTGAGTCATCTCCTGAGCCCTGAGTGTTTATTTCTCAATAACCATAACTGTAATTTTGGTATCATGGGTACCAGTGTCAGGCAATACATTTAGATGAAAATGACAGGGACATAGGATACAACTCAACAAAGAAAGAGTTCCTGAAATCAACAGCAAAGTAAGATGATGATTCAGAAATGTGCTCTGTTGGAGTCAGGTGTTTAGTCTCCGGTGTATCTTAGACAGGCCGAATTACATGTGGCAAAGCTGTTTGTGCATCCATATGAAAAAATTTGATTGAGGTCCCCTGTAGGATTTTCAGTACTATGATAAAGTATTTTCATGTTGCATTTGCTTTGTTACTGAGTGGGCAACAATCGAGGTTGGAGAAACAGAGCTTACTGCCACCGATGATTGCTTTTCCCCGGCAGTCTATAACATGCACCATAAGTGCTATTTTATCCTTTACAATTTCAGTCCCAAGACAGCATTTGGTACATTGCCAGCAACTATTTGTTGATTTAAATGAGAAAGCAAGTAAATCACAGTAATGCTATAAAATGTATATTCTTATCTCTATATGAAATGACAGGAACAAAAGAACAAAGGGAGTTAGAAATCTTGAGGTAGTTTATACTAACATTCAGTAAAAACAGGATTTTTACATGATTATGGCCAAGTTTTTATTGTTTTGAGCCACAGCTTACTCATCTTTAAAATAAAGATTATGATACAAATATTAGAGTGATTTTGCAACAATAAAGAGAGATATGTGTATAGTTCTCAGTGAAGCATCTGGTCTATGTAAAATCCCTTATAAATGTCAGTATCTCCAGCTTCCTTCTGCTTATTAGCTCACTTGCTCAAATGCTCTGTTCATAATTAATTCATAATATATAGTTGCTGCTTGATTAATGTTAGAATTTTTAATTAGCTCCTGCTAATTGTATATGAATGTGTTTATTGACTTTGGGGAATTTTTTTTTTTTTAATTTCTATTTCTGTTGGTCACCTCAGGTAAGAAGTTGTCTGTTTCAAGTCCTGGTTTCAATAGACTTTGAAAGGTACTAGTCATATAACCCTGGCCAAGGGCTTCCATTTCTTCACTTGTGAAATGATCACAGTGATAAATGATGAACAGGAGTCACTTTTCCATGTATTATAGTGTGCGAGAACCGAAGAAGCTAATAACTGCAAAGACTTAAGATTTGGCACAGAAAAAAAGGAAGCAAGAACTTATTGGATTTTACTACTCTCTTGTCTTATTTCAGAGACTGAAGTTATTAGATAAATGACCACCTCCTAAACATTCACACAAACAGACACACATAGGAACTCTAAACATATGAGAGGCCTCTAAAGAAGGCCTTTCTGGAATACACTATCGATATGTGTCGGTTTCCAAATGGCATTTATAAATGGGCACCAAAAAGTCTCCTGAGCAAGAGAGAGAGTGCGAGTCAAATGCCAAAAACCAATTAAATAATACGAAGGGTAAAACACCATCTGACACAATCAGGAGACTGAGAATGAAGGGCAGGATACCATCTCTGACTGTACATTCTCCTGCCCTTTCCCCCATGTATCGGGTGCATTAAGGCGGAGTGTCATCCTTACCTTCGAATTTTGCTGCATTTGTCAGTTCGTGTCACAACCTTAACATTATTTAAATGTACTTTTTTGTATTTAATATTCATTTTCAGGTGTTCGAGCCATAATTTTCTGTTAGTAAAAGTGACATTTCTTAAAGTTCATTATTTTTTGCACATAGAAATCTCAGACATTAAGAAAAAAAAAAAAACAGATTTTAAATAATAGAACAGAAGTGTCTCAGGCTAGCAGCCACCCTATGATTTGTCATTTTAGAACTTGAGTACATGGGAGAAATAAGTTTGATAACACTTGAGTCATTTAGCTTTGCGATTAGAGACCGAGGAGTCAGAATCGAAGGCTGAGCAGCTCTTCCGGTGCAGGGGAGGCTTAGAGTCTGTGCCGCTGACTCTTTCTGCTTGACATTTTCAAGCCAAGATGCACTATATAAAATGTCCATTAAATTTGCCAAGGATTTCAAGTTATCATGGCAATGTATCTCGATGATAATCAAGAATGTGGCAACAATTAGACAGTATCCATCTGTGAGGTTTACTTAAAGTACTCGGCTCAGATTCTCAAAGTAATTCACTCACAGAAAGCAAAATGGGTAATTGTTAGTGCTCATCAAGAATTTAGACTCTGCTGCGATATGTCATGGGAAGAAATACACGGAAATACCAACACATGATAGATGCTGAGAGAAGGTCTTGCTGGTCAGATTTTATTGCTTATTTAGAACATTAATTCTGTCTCCTGTTCTTTTAGCATTATATAAATGTTTGCAAATGAACCCAAGGAGTACAAAGAAATTTACAGGCATCAGTTTTCACACACATTGACCACACTATCACTTCAGAAAGACATTGCGTCTTTCAGTTGTTATTAGAGTTTGAACGATGCCTTTTGTCATCAGTGATTCCAAGTAGTAAGGGCACAGAGAAAGGGAACAATTAAAAAGCTACCCCACATTCCCGTCCATGCTGCACAGCTGTGGAGTGGACAATAGGAGCACTGTTATATCCCCAGTGTTGACTTACCAGCCTGTGGTATCTGTTAACATTCCTACTGAACCATTACTATCCATTTCTTGGTTAGGGAGACTTCTGGAGCATATTAACTTTAGGAATCTGAGAGAAGAAATCCTTGGATTTTTATACTATGTTCAAAACTGTTACAGTTGTGCTAACTTTAATGAAAGTTACTATCTAAAACTCAAGGTAAAATATTAAACTATGGATTAACCACTAAAATAATAAAAACAAGGGGCTAAGCAGTTCATTGGCTGCTTGTCCAGAGGACCCGACTTTGATTCCCAGCACCCACATGGTATCTCCCAACATGTGTAACCCCAGTTCTAGTGGATCCCATACCTCTTTTGGCCTTTTTGAGCAGGGTACACCAAGGTCAGTAATTCTCTGCATTTTGATTAATTGTGGAACCATGAGATAGTCTTCATCTATTTTAAAAAATGCTTTCTTGATGAAGGGTAAGAGCTACTCTTATCGTTGTATATAATGATGAGTATTTAGAATATTAGAATATAGTTAGGGATTATTCTGGTTCACAAAACTGGAAGTTAATTTTTGCCTCAAGTCCAATTAGACAGTGGTTGAATACCCCTTAAATAGAATTGCTATTGTTTCCTTGGGGACATCTTCCAGAGCCAGTCATTGCTGTAGTTTACAGGCTTTATATAATGAGAGTACTTTTGCTTGCTTTTCTACCTTGGAAGAGAGGAGAACACATCAAGATAGTGGAAGAGAGTCCTCAGGTAGGAGC
This sequence comes from Mus pahari, assembly GCF_900095145.1. Classification (NCBI taxonomy): domain Eukaryota; kingdom Metazoa; phylum Chordata; class Mammalia; order Rodentia; family Muridae; genus Mus; species Mus pahari. The sequence goes on along the minus strand of NC_034592.1, from coordinate 43,457,044 downwards.
TTTCTTTTAAGACTGTATTGTTTGCTGGCATTTAAGAACATCAATTATCTTATTGCTGTTCACTCTAGGATCTTCCACATACAATGATCCCTGCTGATTTGAATTTTTAATCCTTGTAAAGAAATAAATTGTTATTCAAGATGTATTTAAAATGGAGGAGCTTGTTTTGATTCATAATTTATTAGGTCTTATATGTCTCTTTAATGCTTATTCTTGATAAAATTTGGTCAGTGTCATGTTTTTACTTAGAATTAAAAAGTTCCTAGAAGAAAAAAAAAACCCTGTAATTCTCAACATAGGAAGTAAAACTTTATTCATTCTCCTTAACTATGTACTTAGATTTCTTTCATCTCCTCTCTACTCAGGATGTCATCATTCTTAATAACTGGGTAGCATTCCATTGTGTAAATGAATCACATTTTCTGTATCCATTCTTCTGTCGTGGGAAATCTGGGTTGTTTCCAGCTTCTGGCCGCTATGAACATAGTGGAACACGTGCCCTGTGGCATTGTGGAGCATCTTTTGGGTACATTCCCAAGGGTGGTATAGCTGGGTCTTGAGGTAGATCTATTTCCAATTTTCTGAGTAACATTCATGTTGATTTCCAGTATGGTTGTATGAGTTTGCAATCCCACCAGCAATGGAGGACTGTTCCTCTTTCTCTACATACTCTCCAACATGTGTTGTCACCTGAGGATTTGATCTTAGACATTCTGATTGGTGTAAGGTGGAATCTCAGGGTTGTTTTGGTTTGCATTTCTCTGATCCCTAATGACTTTGAATATTTCTTTAGGTAATTCTCAGCCATTTGAGATTCCTTAGTTGTGAAATCTTGTTTTAGTTCTATACCCCATTTTTTGATTAGGTTGTTTGGTTTTTTGGTAATTAAGTTCTTGAATTCTTATATATAATGGATATTAGTCCTCTATCAGATGTGGGGTTATTGAATTTTTTTTCCCAATCTGTAGGTTGCCAATTTATGTCCTTTGCCTTGCAAAGCTTTCCAGTTTCATGAGGTCCCATTTATCAATTCTTGATCTTAGAGCATGAGCCGTTGGAGCTCTGTTCAGGAAATTTCCCCCTGTGCTGAAGAGTTCAAGGCTCTTTCCCACTATCTCTTCTATTAGATTCAGTGTATCTGGTTTTATGTTGATGTTCTTGATCTACTTGGACTTGAGCTTTGTACCCAGTGACAAATATGGGTCTATTATTAATTCTTCTACATACAGAGTGCCAGTAAGACCAGCACCATTTATTGAAGATGCTTTTTTCCCCATTGCATGTTTTTGACATCTTTGTCAAAGATCAAGTGACCGTAAGTGTGTGGTTTTATTTTTGCATCTTCAATTCGATTCCATTGATCAAAGTGTCTCTCTCTGCACCAATACCATGCAGTTTCTATTACTATTGCTCTGTAGTAAAGCTTGTGGTCAGGGAAGGTGATTCCCCAGCCATTCTTTTATTGTTAAGAATCGTTTTCACTTTTCTGGGGTTTTTAACATTTCCAGATGAATTTGAGAATTGCTTTTTCCTTGTCTTTGAAGAGTTGTGTTGGGATTTTGATGGGGATTCTAAAAGAGATCTACAGATTGCCTTTGCTAGGATGGATATGTTTACTATGTTAATTCTGCTAATCCATGAGCATGGGAGATCTCTCCATTTTCTGAGGTCTTCTTCAATTTCTTTCTTGAGAGCCTTGAAGTCATTGTCACACAGGTCTTTCACTTGTTTGGTTAGAGTTACTTCAAGATATTTTATATTATTTGTGGCTATTTTGAAGGGGATTGTTTCCCCAATTTCTTTCTCAGCCTGTTTATCATTTGGCTACTGATTTATTTGAGTTAATTTTATATCTGGTCACTTTATTGAAGTTGTTTATCAGCTGGAGAATTTCTATGGTAGAATTTTGGGGGTTGCTTATGTATACTATCATATCATCTGTAAATAGTGATACCTTTATTTCTTCTTTGCCAATTTGTATCCCCTTAATATCTTTTTGTTGTCTTACTGTTCTTGCTAACGCTTCCAGTACTAAATAAATATGGGGAGAGTGGGCATCATTGTCTTGTCCCAGATTTCAGTGGGATTGCATCAAGTATGTCTCCATTTAACTTGATATTGGCTGTTGGTTTGCAATAAATTGCTTTTATTATGTTTAGGTATGGGCCTTGAATTCCTGATCTCATTAATACTTTTAGCATGAAGGGGTGTTTTATTTTGTCCAATGCTTTTTCTGTATCTAAGGACATGATCATGTGATTTTTTTCTTTGCGTTTGTTTATATGGTGGATTACGTTAATGGATTTTCATATATTAAAACAACCATGCATCCCTGGGATGAAGCCTACTTGATTGTGATGAATGATAGTTTTGATGTGTTCTTGGATTCGTTTTGCAAGAATTTTATTGAGTATCTTTGCATTGATATTCACAAGTGAGATTGGTCAGATGTTCTCTTTTCTGGGTGGGTCCTTGTGTGGTTTAGAAATCATAGTAATTATTGATTCATAGTGTTCTTTCTCTTTCAATTTTATTGAATAGTTTGAGGAAAATTGGTATCAGGTTTTCTTTGCAGGTCTTGTAGAATTTTGCACTAAATCCATCTGGCCCTGGGTTCATTTGGATGGGAGGTTTTAATGACTTTACTCATGCGATACGAGCCTGTTTAGATAGTTGACCTGCTCTTGATTTAACTTTTGTATGTGGCATTTGTCTAGAAAACCGTCCATTTCATCTAGATTTTCCACTTTTGTTGAGTATAGGCTTTTACAGTAGCATCTGATGATTTTTTGAATTTCCTCCATTTCTGTTCTTATGTCTCCCTTTTCATTTCTGATATTTTAATTTGATATTGCCTCTCAGCCCTTTAGTTAGTTTGGCTAGGGGTTTATCTATCTTGTTGATTCTTTCAAAGAACCAGCTTTTGGTTTTGCTGATTCTTGGTATTGTTTTCTTTGTTTCTATTTGGTTGATTTTAGCCCTGGGTTTGACTATTTTCTGCCTTCTACTCCTCTTGGGTGAGTTTGCTTCTTTTTGTTCTGGAGCTCTCAGGTGTGCTGTTAAGTTGTTAGTGTAAGATCTCTCCAGTTTCTTTACCAGGGCACTTAGTGATATGAACTTTCCTCTTAGCACTGCTTTCATTATGTCCCATAGGTTTGGGTATGATGTGTCAACATTTTTATTATATTCCAGGAAATCATTTATTTATTTATTTATTTATTTATTTATTTATTTGTTTGTTTGTTTATTATTTATTCATTCATTTATTCATTTATCTATCTATTTATTTATTTGGTTTTTCGAGACAGGGTTTCTCTGTGTAGCCCTGGTTATCCTGGCACTATCTCTGTAGAACCAGGCTGGCCTCGAACTCAGAAATTTGCCTGCCTCTGCCTCCCAAGTGCTGGGATTAAAGGCATGTGCCACCATGCCTGGCTCCAGGAAAACTTTAATTTCCTTCCTTCCTTTCTTCTTTCTTTCTTTCTTTCTTTCTTTCTTTCTTTCTTTCTTTCTTTCTTTCTTTCTTCCTTCCTTCCTTCCTTCCTTCCTTCCTTCCTTCCTTNCTTTCTTTCTTTCTTTCTTTCTTTCTTTCTTTCTTTCTTTCTTTCTTTCTTCCTTCCTTCCTTCCTTCCTTCCTTCCTTCCTTCCTTTCTTTCTTCCTTTCTTTCTTTCTGTTTACGAGTTCATGAGTGTAAAGTTTACTTGCTGATAAGGGGAAAGATCTACATAGAATCATCAGTTCTTAGTTCCAGTTTGACAAGGGTTCAACCTGTATGTTACTACTCATGGGTATGAAAACTCAAATATCCTAATTAGGGTTTATCCAATTCTAGTTCATCTGAACCCAAATAAACACACACACACACACACACACACACACACACATACATACACACTTACAAACACACAAACATAGAGAAGCACTATTTTTCATTTGATACAAAAACATTCTACATAAAATATATGAATACATGCAAATATGTGTGGATAATACAAATCTATATGAAAATGCGCACACACATATATATGAGAAACAAATATATATACCTATATATGAAATTTTTCTTTTTTTTTGCCCTTACAATCTCATATATTTTTCCACGATTATTCCTTTTTATTAGATATTTTATTTACACTTCAAATATCCCCTTTCCTAGTTTCCCCTCCAAAAACTCCCTATACCCTTCTCCCTCCTCCTGCTCACTATCCCATCCACTTCCAATTCCTCACCCTGATATTCCCTTATACTACTAGGGCCTAGAACCTTCACAGGACCAAGGGCCTCTCTGTGGATGACTGACTAGGCCATCCTCTGCTACATATGCAGCTAGAATCATGAGTCCCACCACGTGTTTTCTTTGGTTGTTGGTTTACTGTTGTTCCTCTTATGGGGCTGCAAACCCCTTCAGCTCCTTGGGTACTTTCTCTAGCTCCTTCATTGGGGACACTGTGCTCTGCCCAATGGATGACTATAAGCATTCAATTCTGTATTTGTCAGGTACTGTCAGAGGCTCACAGTAGACTGCTATATCAGGCTCCTGTCAGCAAGCACTTGTTGGCATCCACAACAGTGTCTGGGTTTGGTGATGGTAAATGGGATGGATCCCCAGATGAGTCAGTCACTACTCCATACTTTGCCTATGTAACTCTTTCCATGTGTGGTTTGTTCCCCACTTCTAAGATGGATGAAAGTAGCTACACTATGATCTTTTCATTCTTCTTGAGTTTCATGTGGTTTGTGAATTGTATCTTGGGTATTCCAAGCTTCTGGGCTTCTGGACTAATTCTGCTTATCAGTGAGTACATATCATGTGTGTGAATTTCATAAATTCATTGTTTTAATAGCTGAATAGTACTCCATTCTGTAAATGTACCATATTTTCTTTATCCCTTCCTCTGTTGAGGGACATCTGGGTTCTTTCCAGCTTCTGGCTATTATAAATAAGGCTGCTACGAACATCGTGGAGCATGTGTCCTTCTTACATGGTGGAGCATCTTCTGGGTATATGGCCAACAGTGGTAATGCTGGGTCCTCAGGTAGTACTATGTCCAATTTTCTGAGGAACTGCCAAAGTGATTTCCAGAGTGGTTGTATCAGCTTGCAATCCCACCAGCCATGAACTCAGCGGACAGTCCCAAGGTCTCCAGAGGACTCTCCACCCACCAGGTACCCTAGCAAGCCCAGGATCTTAGGCTCACTTGTGAGTAGAACACAACATCTGTTCCAACACCACCAGGAGTGCCTGGGGCCATCAGAAGCAGGGACACAGCAACCCAGACCGACCAGTGGCTAGGGTTCCTTCTAGTCCACGCTGGTCTACCTTGGTTTTGAACATTTCTTTCGGTGCTTCTTAGCCATTCACTATTCCTCTGTTGAGAATTCTTTGTTTAGCAACATTTTTTAATAGGGTTATTTGGTTTTCCAGAGTGTAAGTTCTTGAGTTTTGGCCTATATTTGATATTAGCCCTCTAATGAATATAGGATTCATAAAAATCTTTCCCCAATCTGTTGCTTGCCTTTCTGTCTTATTGAGAGTGTCCTTCGCCTTGCAAAAGCTTTGCAATTTCGTGAAGTCCCCTTTGCTAATTCTTGATCTTACAATACAAGCCATTGTTGTTCTGTTCAGGAATTTCCCCCCATGCCCATATGATCAAGGCTTTCCCCCACTTTCTCCCCTATAAATTTTAGTGTCTCTGGTTTTATGTGGAGGTCCTTGATCCACTTGAACTTGAACTTTGTACAAGGAGAAAAGAATGGATCAATTTGCATTCTTCTACATCCTAACCACCAGTTGAGACAGCATCATTTGTTGAATATGCTATCTTTTTCCCCACTGGATGGTTTTACCTACTTGGTCAAAGATCAAGTATGTGGGTTCATTTCTGGGTCTTCAATTCTATTCCATTGATCTACCTGCCTGTCACCGTTCCAGTACCATGCAGTTATTATATTTATTTATTTATTTATTTATTTATTTATTTATTTAATCACAATTGCTCTGTAGTACAGCTTGAGGTCAGGAATGGTGATTCCACCAAAGGTTCTTTTATTGTTGACAATAGTGTTTGCTATCATCTTTTTTTTTTTTGTTATTCCAGATGAATTTGCAAATTGCCCTTTCTAACTCTATGAATTTTGATGGGATTGCATTGAATCTGTAGATTGCTTTTGGCAAAATAACCATTTTTAGTATATTAATCCTGCCAATCCATGAGCATGGGATCTTTCCATCTTCTGAGATCTTCTTCAATATCTTTATTCAGAGACTTGAAGTTCTAGTCATACAGATCTTTCATTTCCTTAGTTGGAGTCACACCAAGGTATTTTATATTATTTGTGACTATTGTGAAGGGTGTTGTTTCCCTAATTTCTTTCTCAGCCTGTTTATCCTTTGAGTAGAGAAAGGCCACTGATTTGTTTGAGTTAATTTTATATCCAGCTGCTTCACTGAAGCTGTTTATCAGGTCTAGGAGTTCTCTGATGGAATTTTTAGGGCCACTTATATATACTTATATATCATATCATCTGCAAATAGTGATATTTTGACTTCTTCCTTTCCAATTGTATCCCCTTGATCTCCTTTAGTTGTCTAATTGCTCTGGCTAGGACTTGAAGTACTATATTGAATAGGTAGGGAAAAAGTGGGCAGCCTTGTCTAGTCCCTAATTTTAGTGGGATTTCTTCAAGCTTCTCTCCATTTACTTTGATGTTGGCTACTGGTTTGCTGTAGATTGCTTTTATTATGTTTAGGTATGGGCCTTGAATTCCCGATGTTTCCATGACTTTTATCATGATTGGATGTTGGATTTTGTCAAATGCTTTCTCAGCATCTAATGAGATGATCAAGTGAATTTTTGTCTTCAGTTTGTTTATATAGGGGATTTTGCTGATGGATTTCCATATATTAAACCATCCCTGCATCCCTGGAATGAAACCTACTTGGTCATGATGGATGATCATTTTGATTGTATTCTTGGATTCAATTAGTGAGAATTTTATTGAGTATTTTTGCATTGATATTCATAAGGAAAATTGGTCTGAAGTTCTCTTTCTTTCTTGGGTCTTTATGTGGTTTAGGTATCAGAGTAATTGTGGCTTCATAGAATGAATTGGGTAGAATACCTTCTGTTTCTATTTTGTGGAATAGCTTAAGGAGAATTGGAATTAGGTCTTCTTAGAAGGTCTGATAGAACTCTGCACTAAATCCATCTGGTCTTAGGCTTTTTTTGGTTGGGAGACTATTAATGACTTCTATTTCTTTAGAGGAAATGGGACTGTTTAGATCATTAATCTGATCCTGATTTAACTTTGGTCCCTGCTATCTGTCTAGGAAATTGTCCATTTCATCCAGGTTTTCCAGTTTT